>NW_028277058.1:37726048-38031935 GCF_059951505.1 Python bivittatus
GGTGGTCATGGCTTTTTTACATGCCCCACACATGTCACACATAAAGAGCTGAGGCTTTGATTGCATAGATATAGTCACCATCTTGATTTTTTTTGGCATCTCCCCCCCCCCCACAACAGATGTCCCTATTATTAATTCTGTAGGTTGTCCTTCAGGAAGTCTCCAAGAGGAACTGGCATATTAAATAGTATTAAAAAATTACACATATAGAGCAAATATGGATTTCAACAATAGCAAATACCTATAACCATCTTTGCTGCCATCACATCCATTCAGATTTATACAAAGCCTTTTGTTCTTTAAATAGCTCACTGTTTTTTCAGGATCTTCCCAATATCATCAAACTATGATTTCCTCGTTCTTCCCCTTCCTTCCTACATGCAATTTATTATTATTGTTGGTCGCACAGTCAGCCAGCTGTTTAGACTGGATTTGGCATTTTTATTCACCTATCGAGTCCTCCCCAAGGACCTGGGATAGGCAGATGTTGTTGTTTGATGGTGTTCAAGGTATCGTCACAGGATGTAAGCTGTTCCAAGTAAAGCTGCCTTTTGCAATTAATTGAACTGTGATTTCCTCATTCTTCCCCTTCCTTCCTATATGCAATTTATTGTTGTTGTTATGGGTAATCTACAATTAGGTTCACAGTCAAAGACTGGTGAAAATAATTCAAGTCCTAACCAAGGACCTAAGAATTATTAAGGTGACGTCTGAGGATATAGGCAGTTCCAAGCAGAGTATCTTTTTTGTAAAATTAGGGTGTTCAGGTCCAATAAATTCAAAATTTCCAAATATTGAGGGAGTCTTTTAGGTATTGCTCCAAGGACTCCAGTCACAATTGGTATAACCGCGGATTTCTTTTTCCACAAGCATTCAAATTCGATCTGCAAGTCCCGGTATTTCATAATTTTTTCAGATTGCTTTTTCTTAATCCTCGCATCACCCGGTATAGCAACATCAATGAACCAGACTTACTTCTTTTCAATGACTGTTATATCAGGCACGTTATGAACAAGATGCCTGTCTGTTTGGATTTTAAAGTCCCATAAGATCTTAACCTGCTCATCTTCCAAAACCTTCTCAACCTAATGGTCCCAGCTGTTCTTGTGACATTCAAATCCAAACCTCTGGCAAAGTTTCCAATAAATACTTTTGCCAACTCAGTCATGACACTACTTACAGTCAGTTGTGAAATTTTGCTGCAGACACTGATCACACACACACACACACTCAAGGTGGCAAATATACTTAATGACCCCACCTCCTATTTCCCCCACAACAACAACCTTGTGAGGGGGTTAGGTTGGGAGAGAGTGATGAGCCCAAAGTCACCCAGCTGTCTTCCCCTAAGGGAGGCCTAGAACTCAGGCTCTAGGTTTCTAGTTTCTGAATTTGATTCTCATTTAGTCTCTATATGACCAAACCTCCTCAACAGGTTTCCTTTGCATTGCTCATACATGCTTATATCCAGTCTACATTTATTTAGTATCCATCCACTCTTGACTGTCTGTTCTGGTTTTCTCACATAAAGCACTCAATAGAGGAATGGGCAACAGAAATTAGAGGGGAATCTAGCAATCATTGAGGAAACAGCATTTAAATAGTACTGGAGAATAGCAATGAGCAATCAGGAGGGGCTAACAGGACAATGGGGCTGCTGCAGGCTTTGTGGAAGGGATTGAGCCCAGTATAGGCTCTGTGCAAGCCTTCTTCTTTGCCTTAGAAAGTTTTGAATTGGTTTGGGGGTTGTTACTGGTTGCCTTAGTGTTGTTTTCAGCAGGAAAGAAGAAAGAGGCTGAAAAGCAGCCTATCTGTAACAGGAAGGGTGGGAGGGCAGCTGGACAAGAAGGAAAAGAACAAAGGGTTGAGGATCCAGCCTGTAGAGATAATAGATCTGGAGGAAGGAAAGAAGGAATATCCTGCATCTGAAAATTGTGGAGGCAGGAAGGAAGGTTCTTAATAAGCACTGCCTTGTAGTAATCCCTTGTCTCCTCCAATAATCACTGTATTATGAAGGCTTTTCCTCCAGTATAAAAGTTCAGTATTGGGATGTCAAGGATGAGAGTATCTCAGGACCAACTGAAAAGGAGGTGGGGGGGGTGTTGTTCAAAGCAGGGACTTCATTATAAGTGTCACTGTAACCCATTAAAAGTGAAGGTGTGTTTTAAAAAAATTAGCAAATAACAATACATTATCATGACTCTGGTGGACAGAATTACACCAAAGTTTCCATAAAAGTGTGGTAGCAATTCTGTGTGGTTTGGGACATCAAACACTTTACCTGAAACTATCAAACTGCATAGACTAGTCAAACAAGGAAGACTGGAATTATGAGTTCCACAAGGTAGCTGTGGATGGGTGTGATTTTTGTTAGAGCTGTTCTAGCCAAAGCAAAGCATCAACTTTACCTTTACATATGCACACAGAAATGTTTGGCTCTCAACTATCAATTGCCTTGCAGTGCTACAATTAACCATTTTTACAGGAGCGGCTACAAATATTGCAATAGCTTGTAAAGCCATCAGATAGAATGGCTTCAGGTGGCATCTAAGGTCCAAACAATAGAAATAATATTCTGAAGAATTCGGAATATCGCAAGCTTCTGTAGGGTGTTGTTGCAGATGTTGTGCTGTGACCATGGCAGGAGCTTTTCCCTTTGCTCTGGTTAGGCTTGCAGTTGTCATATGTTTTCAGAGTTTGTGGCTTCCTCAGCTCAGGAGTTGGTTTCCATATTCCAAACACTCCACAGAAGGACCTTTCTTAGCTTCTTCATGTAGATCTTTCCTAAGAACGAGGAGCATTGAGAGGGACCTTGGAGGGCACGGAGCTGCATTGCCTGAGCTCATAGTCCTGCTGTACCATCTAGCTATGAATTCTGTAAGGGCAGGAAGCTGTCCTTTGGCAGGATCCCCACTTGTAACATCATTGTACTGAAATAACAGGATTTAGGACAGCTCTTAGGACAGAGCTGCAGAGCTACCTCTGCAAGAATCGACCAATGTTGGAAGACGCTTTAATTCATTAGTGAGGAAACAGCGTCTTCCTGATTCACTTCCATTCATGGGGTCCTCCAGCTGTAATGGCTGCTCCTGCTGCTTAAGATGTCTACAGGCTGCCTGAGTGTGGATTAGAGGCGGTCAAGTTCCCACTCTCCCAGGTCTGCCTGTAAATTTTGGTAATATTATTTTCCCCTGCTACAGTAGTGGGATAAAATTCCTTTATCATTAGGCCTTTGTCTAAATCACGACTCGATTTTTAAATCTTACTGTATGCTAATTCATATAATTTTTGATTAGGTTATTAACATTTATTGACAGTTTCGGTTTTGTTCAGCCATGAAACTTCTTAAACTGTTGCTGTAGGGTGTGAACTCTTCTGATGCTGAGCATGGGAAAACAGCAAACGAAGAAACTGAATGCAGACATGTTTTCCAGCTGCAGCTGTACTTTAGGGCTGGGCAGGAAAAGAACATGACAAATGGCTGGGAGGAGGGAAAAAGAAGTTCATCTATTTTCAGTTATCATGAAAGCGTACCGTTTTATTGAGGTATTAAAAAAATAAATCCCTAAGAGCAAAGCATTAACAAGGAAGAAAAGGCAGCCAATCAGAAGAAGCAGCACTGCATGGTCTTTTTCCCTAACTATCTGAAGATGCTGGAAATCACACAAAATGAAAGTTCTTCACTTTATCTCTTTACTTTTAATCTGTTTGTAATAAGATCAAGGTTTGATCAAGGATATTATTCAGACACACAACATATGCTGCATAATTTTGAGATGAGATGTGCGAAGAGCATGGTAGCACAGAGCACACCATTTCTTTTGGCTTGCGCTAATCTTGGAAAAACAAAAACGGATGATAAACATTCATACAATAGGCTTCAAAGCCCTGTGCATTCCTCTGCTCCCCCCATACTCATCTAATCTATATGCTGTGCTCTGTGAAATATTGCCAGAATTATTACAGTGTATTGTGTATTTCATAATTATCAGGTGAGAGTTGCCACCAATGCAAACAAGTCTGAAGTTAGAGATGGAAAACTTGTCTACAAGTCAGCCAAAGTCAGATAGCAATTCATTGTCAGGGTTCAGGCTGAAACACTCCGATCCTGTCTCTATGAAAAATATCTTAGACAACTTTTTGTCTCCAGGCTATGACAGATAGAAAGTTTTTCATTTTAAAAGCAAATTTCTAGTCTGACCCTTCATGGTGGCTGAGGAGATGGGCAAACCTGTTGAAGTGAGCTAAACCTTGGCCAGGCTTCAGAATATGTTTATCTCCGTGAACCAGAGTTCTGTAGACAGAACAGCCTTTTCACATGGATAGCACTGCTCTTCTCCACCTGGCCTTACAAGGCTCGCTTGGCCTTTTTGAATTGGCTGAATGCCCACTGTCTTCAAAATAAGATAAAAAAGAGTCATACTGGATCAGACCAACAGCATTTCTAGTCCAGCCCTCAGTATCAGATTGTGGCCAACCAGACGCATTCAGGAAGTTTGCAAATGCAGAAAGGAAGTGATTTCCCTCTTCACTTGTTGTTTTCTAGCATGTAGTATTTAACACATGCTACTAAAGTAGTAAACTGGTACTAAATAATCATAAAGCCTAATAGGCACTGATAACCACCTGCGCATGTCTATTTCTAATCCCATCAAAACCATCTAAATTGGTGTTTCTCGTTGCACCTGGTGGTAGCAAAGCCCAGTTTAACTATCCATTAAAAATCCAAAGTATTTTTAAATTAGTCATGAATCTCATTACTTGAAGCTAGCAAAGAAGGTAGAGGGAGATTTTCAAAGGCATTTTACTCTGCAGAATAATATTGGGAAGGGTGAAATCATGTTAAGACTAGGTTTGGAGATTCCAAAAGCTGCGGGATGCCAGCAGCATTCAGAATCAAACTAAGGTAAACAACTCCCATAATAGGTTAGAAATGGCAAACAAAACGCCTGCCTTTTCAAATAGCAGAAGTGAGAAAACACAGGCACAACCGCTCCTGGATTGCTTACGGTCTACTTAGTCCATCTATTGACTGACTTTGAATCTAGCTATGCACAGGCCAGGATTTTGCATAATGCCAATCTATAGCATGGCTTATCTGGCTTTGGTTTAGCCTATAATGTAAACTCAGGCATTACTATTTGTCAGCCAGTATGAACCCAGCCATTATGGATTTTTCAACAAACTATGGTTAAAATAACCATGGATTAATGAGGAATCTCTCACAGAATGGCTACCATAATGGCTGTTAATCACAAAACACCAGAATCCACCAGAAAGCAAATCCACCAGAAAGCAAACTGGTGAGGTTACTCTATACTAAGCCATCCACTCTTAGTTAATGTTGTCTTTTTTCTGGGTAGGTGGGCTCACTTTCAAACAAAGCATCAGGCTGAAATTATCTATCACTTTATTTTATGAGTGCCTCTGAGCACTATGTAAGACCTAAAGGAATTGTTGAAAATACAAATTATGCTTGAGTTACTGCCTTGCTGCGCAATCATTAGTTTCCCATTTATTTTTTACATTGAATCTTTCTTTTAAAAAAAAACCCTGAAATCGGATAGGGCAGAGCTTGGTACACAGAGAGAGGTGCTGACAGCCAGATTGATGCCTATATCCTCATACTGAGACTTTTAGAGATGCCACATCTATAAGGAAGTATGCCTTTGATCAAATGTACAGGATTTTATGTCAACTGAAATAGAACATTGTGTACAAGAAATATATCAGCATAGTATTCTGTATGCTTGGCATCTTGTTTGAAAAAAGCTATTTTTCATTAGGTGCTTCCATGACATGACTCTAAGACCAGAATACTCACCGCAATAGCAAATTAATACTAGATGCAAATGGGTCAAGGAGCCCACTTAAATCATGGTATGTTGTATAGATAGGTCGTTTTGCTTGGTCAGCACCAACTTTACACTGGATCTGGTCAGTGTAAAGCAGTATCTAACTGTCAAGAAATGTGAAACTAATCACTTGTAGCAACCAAGTTTATTTCATGATTTCAGCAGTTAGAGTTCTGAGAGTGTTTTATCATTGAGCTACATCAACTCAGAATTTATTATGGCAGTTGAGCCTGGAGCCAAGATTTAAAAACAATGTGGCTATACAGAAACTTCACCAGCATTTCAACAATTGGGCTCTCTGTTGATGTGGCTGCATGCTCTGAATTCTTTTAGGTTCAGCTGGTGCCAGGCACAGACTGAAACAGCCTGTCCTTGCTCTTGCTACAAAGAGCAACTGGCCAGAAGGTCTTTTCAGAAGGTCAACTGTGATGAAGTGAATCCACCCGCATCTTTTGTCACTTAACCGAAGTGTGATCTGGCATAAATGTGCAGCACGTGATATTTGCATTCTCAGGAACTGTGCAGGGAATGGTAACAGGTGCAAATGCAAAGACCGCTTCCTGTACTATTTGATCATGGTTGCCAAAAGATAATGCACAATTCTGAACCTAGGCTGGATTTGAGAATGCCGCTGGAAGCATCTGGATAACAAAAAAACGCCTGGGGAGATTCTTATCTTCTGGCTGTTTGAAGCAAACCTACAGATCTATAAAATACTAAAACAGGTGGACAGAATAGGTAAAAAATTGAAGAACAGCATGACACTGACATGAAAAATACTTCCCAGTGTACAGTTAAACTACAGAAATAACTGCAACCTTGGCTGGCTTTAAGAGAGGATTTGATGAACTAATGGCAGATAAATTTATCAAAATAGCTATTTATAGTGGCTTTGTTTTTCCTCTAATATCAGACATGGCGTACTTGTTAACACTAACTGCTGGGGAAGAATACTGTTATCCTCATGAACTTCCAATAGCCATCTAGTTGACCACCATGGGAACAGAAATCTGGATTTGGTAGTCCTGTTGTCTGATGCAGAGAGTGATTCTTATTTCTGAAGAGGTACATAACCAACAGCTTTTAATAAAAGTGGGCCCATGGCATTCTACAAGTCTTATTCATCCTCAAAGCAGTTAAGGATAACAATTCATATTAATCCAAAAACAAAGCTAAAACAGGACTGGTAAAGGTAAAACAGACTGAGAAATAGGGACCAGCTAAAAATCACCCATAAAGATTTATGGCTGAGTAGATATTTGAATTCAGGGATTTCCAATTTAAGTTCAAGGTTCTATCCACTATACCATACCCAATGCTACAATATATACTGGTAAAAGTACTATCAGTGACAAAAAAGCTGCAAAAGATTGAAGAATTTATACACTTAGAACTGAGATCATACACAGCCAGGTTACTCTTAAAGCCTTTGCCATCTAATCCTCATTATAATATATTTTATTTCCATACAAGTGGCTGGACAAAGATCTTTTGCAAAAAAACCCCTAAAAACCGCATTTCTGTTCCTGAAGAATTCCGCTGAACAAAACAATTGCTTCTATATAAGCATATGTAAAATCAGGCTTTTTATTTCCAAGTAAATACATGCAAGACCAGGCTTCAAATTCCTTTTTTTATATATAATTTTTATTGAAGATTTTAATTACAGTAATAAAAACTAATACAAACTAAACTTAGAGAGAGAAAGGAAAGAGTAAAAAATGGAAGGAAAAATTAAAAAAAGAAATAAAGAAAAAGAAAAATATATAAAGAAGTCACTTCCAGTCTTTATCACAAGAAGTATAAACAAGTTTGGTAGCTCTTGTAGGGATAAACTCTTTATAGGGGTAAGCCCCTATAAGGTTACAAATAGATATCTCTTCTTCCCATAACCCATCCCTTATCTATAAGGAGATCCTTAAGACATCAACTTTTCAGTCCTGATGTCAGCAAAAAGTCCATAAAGGGTTGCCAGAATTTCATAAAAACATGTCTCATTTTAACCTTGATCAAATAAACCAACTTTATATTCCTTCCTTTTACTTCTGAAAATCTTACTCTTTAGTTCATTCAAATACTGTTGTAGGATTTGATCTCTCTTCAATTCTTCTTTGTCCCATCGCATAGGCTTCTTCGAGGCTTTAACAAGCCTCTTTTATAAACCCAATAAAAAAATTATGCAGGTCATTCTCTTGATTTATCATTTGTATTCCCCTTTACTTTTAAAACTTCAGCCAGCTTTTGTATATCCAGTAAAGAGTCCTTATCTGGGTAATTCTCTTAGCCTGCCACTTGTATTACCACTTTAAATGCCTTTTCTGCATTGAAATCCACTTTTTTTTAATCCAATATTTCTGATTCTACTATTTCTGCATCTAGCAAGATTTGTTTCACATCTGGCACTCCTTCATTAACATCCTTTAGACATAGTCTATCCATAGAAGCAGACATTGTTAATGATATTGTTGATATTGTGGCTACTACCTTCTAGCCCCATTCTTCAAAGATCTCCTTTAATATTTCAAATGTTATAGTGTTTTGTTTTATACTATAGATCCCAATTCTAATCAAAACCAAAGGCAGGCTTTTTTTGCTTTTTGCCTGGAATCTTTAGTCCCCTCTAGTGTCCAATTTGAATCATAAAGTCTCTAATCTCTGTTATGACTTACAGTAGACAAAATAATTTTGGTTCCCACAAAAAGTTGTTTATTTTATATAGCTAGTCCCAAAATTTTACAGGAAACATTTCAATATTCCAAATTTGTCTGGACCCTTAATTCATTTATAACTTTCTTGGTTCAAAATCTTATTTAGCATTTTGCCATTTATTTCAAATTCTTTAAGTTCTTAAACTTATAGTTAATTTTTCTTTTGTTCAGCAGTGAAGATAGACTCACCTAGTGGCTTTTTAAATTTGTCATTCAGAAGATCTCTAATACCTTTAATATGGTTAGATAAGCAATTTCCTAAAGTGATTAGAATGAGGAGGTTAGCAAACCTAGTGCCCTTTAAAAGGCTCCACTGTGGTTGTGAGCTTGATGATTGATTCGTTCATCTCCTAGCATTCGAACCTGCGGGAGACCGCTGTCCTGTGGTCTCCTCGTGAGGAGCAGCCCTCCAGAGCATGTGGGTGATCTCCCATCCTCTCCTTGTCCAGAGAGGTTCCAAAGAACTAGTATACTCACCGTTTCTTCGGTCTTTGCCACAGTCATCATCTCCATTCTCCATGGAGACACATTTAGCTCGCCATGCCTCCACCAGAAGTCAAGACCAGGCTACAGATTCCATTGAAATATGTGCATCTGACTTCTGAATACATATAGTTATTAGAATTGTGCATCTACATTCCACTGCTATTTATAACAAAACAAGTTCCACTGAAATTTCAGGGACTTAAATATGTGTGGCTACATGAGACTGCAAAGCACAGAATTCTTCAATATTATTTTCAGACAGTTAGGAAATATTCAGCTTGTTATGACTAAGAAAGTTACACTGTCTGCTGCCAAAATCAGTTAACACAATGTTTTCTGTAAGGTGGAATCTCTAGCAAGGAAGCATGGTTCTACCTTTCCACCTCAACATTTTTACAAAAAATAGGGAGGATTCTTGTTTGCTTCCAAATGGATGCTACCAGAGGCCCATAACATATGTTTTGGATCCAATATGAACAGCTGACAAAGCTTTTTTTTAGAACAACTCATTTTGATATTTGAGAATCATGTTAACATTTACAAAGTCCTAAAAATGTAAACTTTTGAAATTTGTCTATGTATTCTTGTTAACAGGACTTCCATAATACACAAATCTCCAGCCGCCTAATGTCTAATGCACCTGCATCAAGGACTTTTACAAAATGCTCTAAGTTTTCATCTTCTCCAACTATGTTTTAGCAAAAGTAAGTTTGATAATTTTTTTATAGAACATTGTTCATAAGACATTGTTTTTCTATTATTGATTTTCGTCCCCTTTTCTGGCAAGAATAAATATAGAAACTAAAATATAGAAACAGAAGTATTAAGAATGAGAGCAGAGCACAATGAAACCACCACCGGAAAAGTCAATAAATCCATAGCAGTGTTTCAAAGGAGAAGTAAAAGATACAGATTCTCTGGATATCAAACTGTGGAGTAAGTCCGTTTTGCTACTTTGCAGCAGGCTCCTCATCAGGAAGAAGTTTGCAGATTTGTAGTTTTTGTATGAACTCAGCACTTCACAACATGCCTATTGTAAGACACAAATATTTCCCAAAAGGCGTTAGCTAGCTTCGCATTGAGTGTACAGATGAAAGAATTGGCAGTCCTAATTTCATGTATTTACCCTCAGTAGGAAAGCTGGAAGGAGTCTGGCACAAAGAAATTGTCGATATTTTTTTTAGCAATATTGTTTCATTGCTGTCAGAAGCATTCCACAACATGTGCTGCTCTCAGTCACACACTGAAAACTCCTAACATAAGATGCAATGTAAGCAGACAGGCTTATCCTTTGTGCAGCCCAATCCTATATATACCTTCTGAACACTACCAAGCTCAAGAGAATGTTTTCCAAACAAACACAGGACTGTAGCCATAATTTCTTCTATTTCATATAAACAGACTCTGAAGGTTGGTTTGCTGTATTTTCCAATATCAAATTTTTAAAAAGGGACAGAATTTTCATCATAAATGAAAAAAAAAATTGGATGCTAGGTGATGTCAACTTCACTATCTGCTGGGGTGTACACTAGTTTGGGACGTTAAAAAAAAAAACAGAACGCAGAGATCTTGTCAAAAATCATGCATGGGTATGTCTCTGAAGTCACCAAGAGCTGAGCCTGATTCAGAATCTTCACCTTTACTGTACCTGTGCTTTACATTAAAAAAAAAAAAAAAAAGAGTGCATTATAAAGATCTGGAGGATACTCTGAAGGCACTCAACCTTAGCGGGATGAAATCTACGCTCTCACAGAAATCATTTGGACATATAGCAAATTCTCTTTTCCTTTCAGCAATGCAGGGTATTGTGCTTTTTTTACATTCTAAAGCAATAGAAGAAAGGACAGATTCACATTTTTGTTTTGAAATCAACATATATACAGATCACCTTTCAAAACAGGGGTGAATAGCTGTGCCTGAGTCCTTGCATACGCTCTGCCAGTTATCCAGAAACATTTCCCACAGAATGAAAGTGGGCAGGCCCCACAGCCTAAACCAAGAATCAAAAGAATCAAATCAAACGAAGCCAAAGATTAGCTACTTTTCCCCCAAAGGGACAAATAAACTAACTCAGGAGACACAAACGGATTTCATTTATTTAATTAGACTTTCTAGTTTTTTGCATGAGCATAGCCATCTGCTATCCAAGTAAATTGCGGAGATTACAGAAAATTCCAGAATTCTTAGCTCATATTTCTCCCAGGCTTGCCCTCTTAAAATAGGGCAAATAGCTGATTCAAGATGAGTTTCAAGGTCTCTGGCCCATCTTCTTCAGGGTACGATTCAACTGAAAGAGACAGACATCTAATTACAATTTGCGGGGGGAGAAATACTCACACAGTCAAGCACTTCAGTGTCATTGCCCCAATTATACATTTTCCAAGCGTCTGCACACCCTACCAAGAATGCTGAGTACAGCTGAGTGAGTAAATTAAATCTAGCCCACATGCAGACTTTACTAAGGTGGAGAGATTTGAGGTCAGACCACCTACAAGTTTGCAAAAACAGACGGACATCTGCAAATTACACAAGCTGCAAATGACTTTAACAATTTTGTCCCAAGTCTATACTGACAAAATTGCTTAGAAATCATCATTCCTGGAAAATGACTATTCAATGTCCTTTTAAAAAAAAAACAGAAAAAGAAGATTCATGTTGTTGAATTTTGGAGGTTCATAGCTAGGATGGAAAGTGGTTGCACAGAATTTGTATTCATTGCTCCAGATTGTTCTCTCAAATCTTTTTGCTCTTGGGATTGCTTTCAGAAACCTCATTACCACTACATTATTTCATCTTCTGTACCATTTCTCCAAACTTTTATTCTATATTATGCATTTCCAGGTACTTCCATATTCTCTCCTTCATCAATTCTCCCCCCACGTCAATTTACTTATTCTGGGTAGATACACTACAATATACCTCCTAGTTGGTGGGATGCAGGAAACTACTGTACAGGAGATGTGCCAAAAAGACTTAAGCAGGTGATTGAGATATATATGAAGGTGAGAAAGAAAGATTATTCCACATCTGTTATATTAGAAAAGAAGCCCAATAAAGTGACTAAGGCCTGAATTACGGTATGTTTTGTATCATGGAGTAAGGGCGTGATTTGCCCTTGATTGTTTAATATATCTGTAAATAAATGTGTAAGAAATGCTTGTGGTGATGTTAGAGAGTTGTTGATTTGGAATATATATGAATACACAAACACACTTCTATTGCCACGTTGTTGGCTGAGAACTTGAATAATTACATTAAGTGTTAAATTGTACGGTGCAGCAAAATTAAATGAAAGCAATATTTTACAGGGAAAACAGTGAGCAATTGCAAATTATATATATACACTTTATACATAAATGGGGGGAAAAACTAGAACAAGTAGATGAATTTGTGTATCTTAATAAAATGCTTACATAGGAAAATGGATGGAGAAATTTTAAGATGTGTGAATGCTGGGATAATGGTAGTGAGTTATATGTAATCTATTGCAAGGAGTTTGTGTTTGTCAGAAATAACAAGAATATAAAAGCATGCTTCTGCCCACTTTGTTATACGGAAGTGAGATTTGGATATGTCAAGAGAAACAAAGTTAAATACAGTGGGAATGTTTGTTTGTTTTTTTAATCTGCACTCAGTCATTACTGACTCTACAGTGACTGCTTGGACGAGTCCTTGCAGTTTTCAAACCTAAATGCATATGATAAAGCAAGGAAATGGAGTGAGAAACGAATGAACACAAAAAGAAGGTAGACTGTAAGTGACCAATATGAAAGAAGTTTGTTGAGTTGGTTTAGTCATACAGAAAAAATGAATGAGGATCAAATTGCAGAATAGGTGAAAAATAACAAATTGATTAAGAGGAAGGGAAAGACTGAGATGGAATTAATGAAATCTTCCAAAAACATCAGAAGTTTAAATAACAAAAGGCAATGTATAAGTATGATGAAAACAGGGATGGTTTGAGAGTGTGTAGAAAGGTATGGAGAGATGCAGTAAAGGTGTTGTGTAAATTAAAATCAGCTGCTTCCTTTCTCTTATTTTAGATCTTTAATTTCTTTGGTTTATTATTTCTTATTCCCTTCTGCTCATTACACAATGCTGTTTACCCTGAAAGGGAACAGCCTGATGGGCATGCATGTATATAGTAGTAAGATTTTTGTGATCAAGAAAACCAACATGAAATGGAACAGAAAGTATGTATTACAGGAAAAATAGACCATAAATATTTAATATAGCTCAACTATAGGCAATATATTCAGAATAATTCAGCCATTTCTGACTAAGCCCTTTGTCTGATTGCCACTGCAGAAAAATGATTGGCTATTGTAAGAGTCATCGTGTGATCTCCATTAGACAGCCCAAAATTAGCATGTTCAAAATTAGATCTGCCCAGCATTATGTGTAATATAAGCTGGATCAAATTTTGGCAAGTCCCTGCATAAAAGCTGCAGTCTGGGAGAACATCTTCCACTGACTCTGATTCTTCATTCTTATAAGGGCAAACTCTTTGTGCATTAGGGATCCCTTGAACCCTACTTTTCAACATAATTACTGTTATGCTTACTCAAAACAATCTGATGTCTACTATGGCTAAGATTAAATGAGACATCTGGAAAGCATAGTTATTAACTGATGCTTCGTACGCATACACCTTTTTATGAAGCCAGCTGGTATCTTTATTGTTATATTTTAAAGTAATAATGATAAAGTGCACCACACAATGAGTAAACCTTGCATTTAACATGATTTGGTGGTTGCAAGTAATCAGGAACTGAATGCCGGTGAACATTCAGATGGCAGAGAAGGGTTGAAGCTCTCCATTCTTGCTCTTCTATCCAGAATAAAAACAAAGCAGGTGTTTGGAAAAAAAGCTTTCCTCCCCCTCCAGAAGAGACTTTGCCAACTCCCAGCAGTCTGAGAATCTTTGCCTTAATTACAAGGCTGCTTTACATGATGCTCATCTGTCTCATCTAGCATTCCCTCAATTTTCCCATCATGATTCCATGTTAAATGACATGTACAGAGGTACCAAGCCATTTCAGTATTTTAAAAAAGAGGAACATGGGATGACCATTTCACAGTGCGCGCACACACACACACACAGTCTTTAATCCCCTTGGATGGATTTCTGGGTGATACAGTGACCTCTTCAGGAAAGCTAAAGCAGCCACATTATGTTCATTGGGCAGCAGGATTCAGAGGAAGATGCATGTGATCTTTTTGGACATCTCCCTTCTCCCACAGAAAGAGGGCAGCAACACCAGTGATTTCTTCATTTCTGGGTTGCATATAAATGCTGTTTAGAACAACTGATGGTCTTTTAATATTTGACCACCCCTATATGGAAAAAAGCCCAAGCTAGAGCAATAAAGTATAAGTCAACAGTTTCATAGCCACCAGGTTTTTGGAAGCTATTTCATTTATTTGTTAATAAGTTTCTCCTGCGCATTCAGCCACTAACTTACCTCTTCAAACTTATGAATCTGACGGATGAAGAAATCCCCATAGCGTCGAGCAACTTTTGTATCTGCAATATGGATCATGTCCTGCCAAGAGACAAGTTAAAGTTAGTAACACATCAGGACTTTGCTAGGAGACAACTGCTGGGCATTACAGTATGTCTGTTCTAGGCTGGGATTAGGGTTTTATTTTCATACTGCCCTGCATTATGCTAAAACATGAGAATGCCTGTCCAGATAATAAGAACTTGCTCTCATGAAAATGAAAACAGACTTGTCATGTTACCTGCTATTCTCTTAGGCTGGATTTAGCCTGTTTGGGGGTTCGTACCTGAAGCCCATGCCCCTCAGAGAGGTGGCCTAGTGATCTGGTTTCATAAGGGAAGGGCTTCAGAGAAAGGCTTGGGCCCCACCTCTACTGTTGTACAGCCCCTGAGAAATATTCAAGGCAAGGGAAGGGTGGGAAATCTACTTTTTACATCAGTTTCCAACATAGATTCATCTCCAATGTATAAAGCAACTCCAACCCAAAACAAGATGTGAATGAGTTTGATGATGATGCATTCCAGCTATCCTGATGACTGGAGCTCAGTACATCTAAAGAGCATCAAGGTCAGATATTATGTACCACTGCCAGAAGGGATGGAGAAAGTCAATTGACAGACCTTGTCGATGTAGAAGTCCACCTCAGAAGCTGACTGGAACTCTCCATCCAAGGCAGAGATGCCACTTGTCCAGACCAGGTTTTTCATTTTGTGTTTGAAGACCAGCAACTGGATGCAGAATTCCTGCTCTGTGAGGTCCAGGAAGCCAGCCAGTTTGGTCACAGGCATAGTTGTGTACAGTTTTAGGAAACTGCGGATGGTGGACAGCTGGGCTTGCTGCTGGACTTCATCAGCAAAGACCTTCAGCTGCTGCAGGTATGGCTCCTTGTGATAATTGGGATGCACATTGTCGTAGTTGGGTACCACGGGCGAGACAAACTTGGGACAAGCATAGCTGAAGAGCTCCTCGTATACCTGGGGGTCTCCCTTTTGCATCCGTAGCATCTTGTCTCCATACTTCTCCCTGAGCTGCAGGTGAATGCTTTCATCAATACGCATTGGATACATGGCGAGAGCAATGGCCAGAAGAGCATGCATCTGCTCATTTTGCTTGTTAATCTGAAAAATAAACAATTCCTGTGAGAAACATTCAATATAAATTCTCTTTACATGTAAGAATATATATGGTGCAGTGGCTATTGACCAGGTGGAAAAAGGTCACATCATTGAACTCTCACTTCTGTTATGAATTCATAGGTAGCATTGGTAAGCAAAAACTACACAAGCAAAAATTAGAGTGACACACAACTGGAAAGTGAAAGCTGCCCTGAGCCATTAAGCTCCCTAAACACAGACAGTGGCATCATTCTATCTCTGCATTTCTTTGATGAATGGCCCAAGCCCTTTTGATAACTGGAGTAGCTTGTTCATTCATATAAAGAAAATGTTTTTTAAGAAGTGCTTTGAAATCTATATGCTTTTGATGGCTTTAAACAAGCCACTATTTTTAAGTCTCTTCCCTATTTTTGCCCCTTTATTTCCTTTCAAGAATGCTCCAAAACTGACATACTATGAGTTACTTCATATGGCTGCATGTGAGGCACAGTATGTGAAATGTTTAATAAGCAAATGGGTAATAAAGTATTGGTACATTAAACCAAGCAAAGAAAATGGTACAGTGAAAACTTAAGAGAACAGCCCAGAAACAGTGCAGACAATGCCTCAGAAAAGTATCTCTTCAATGCCTTAAACCAATATATATAGAGATTATCTTTCATGCTCAAAAACAAAATCCCAAAGAGTGCCCAGTTCTTTGAAAATTAATTTTGAAGACCAAACCAATAAGGAAACAATCTAGCAGACCTGAAACGACCAGATTTAAAAAAGCAGCAGCAAGAATAGGAGGAATTGAGTATTATGCTACCATACGCATACACTGCCAAAACAGCAGAGTGGAAAGGTCACCAGACAAGATACATTAACAAAGAATACAAAGGTTTGGACAGTTCATAATAAGGAGGCTGTTTTGTAGAAACCAATTTTGAAAAGAGCATCAATTCCATGAAAGGGTGGGAAGGAGTGAAGACATCAGCAGTACAACAGCAGACTAGGGAAATAGGCAAGACCAAATTATCAAAGGTGTCTGAAAGTGAAGGCTGAAGTTTGACATATCTAGGGCAAATGAAAAGGAACAAAGGATAAACAATCTCTTCAAAGATTTCATCAGTTACATACTAGATGCATCTGGAGGGAGCTATTGGTGCCAGGAAGGTAAATAAGGCTCAATTTATACTGTAAAGCACTTGCAAATTTTTAAACAGATTGACTTTCACTGAAAGCTGAAAGATGGGTAATGTAGTCCACAACATGCTCCTTGATATCAGTGAAATAGATACTGATAGATTTGTGCTGAAAGGTCTGGGAAGAAATGGCACTGTTAGCAAATAGGTTAGGAAAGAATTTTCAAGAACAGCTGTTAGAAAGGAGGGTAGTAGCCTGAGTGCATTTTACCATTTCATATTTGTAGGTTGTTCTCTGGAACATACTCTTGGTCCGCTGAATATACAGGAGAATATTAGCAAAGACACGGATTGCATCTTGGTAACGTCGCATCATGAAGTATGCAAAGCCAACATAGTAATAGGTGGTGACTTGGCATTCAGGCACTCGTGAATACATACTCTAGGAAGAGAAGGTAAAAAGGAAACATTGTACAGTAAATGAGGAGTCAGGAAAGAACTTTTGTCACTACAAAGAGAAAACAGCTTCATTCCAAAGGCTGTGATGTAAGAACTTTGCTCTAAATTCCTTCAATCTATAAGTGAAAGATCACATGAGTAGAAGCAAAGGTAATCTCTATAGTGTCCCTGAAGCATTGCAGCAGAGCACCTCCATATTATCCTTATTCAGCCTTAACATAGTATTTTATTCCTATAACTTTCAGAGAGATAGGCCTATTAGTTTCTTGCAGCAAACACAATGAAGAGATACAGGGTACCTTAAACTTGAGCAACAAGATGTTATTTTACTCTATTTAAACGAGTGTATGATTTTTAAAGCAAATTTATTCAGCATTTTAACCCGAACTTGATCATAGTTTTGTTTTTTAAATAATATTTTCAGCTAGCTTGCAAAAGAGGAAAGATACATATTTTTTTCTGTGGTTAAAAGGTACAATATTAATAGTTTCACCATTGTAGAGATTTCATATTACAACCTTCCCCAATTTTGTACTATCCAGATGTGTGATATGACTCTTGACAGGAGTGGTTTAAAGGTGCAAGTAGCTATCAAGAGGAACTATGGCAACCCTGTGTGAAATCACAGGGGTTGTTTATTTTCAGCTAAAACATAGCCCAAATATAGATTATATATTACTGGTTTTCTTCATATTAGCTTCTTTGTATACACAACCTATATGATTGATTTGGAATCGGGGCAATAGCAGGTTTGGGAAAAGGTAGTACATGAGGGGACAAGCCCAGCTAACAGATACCAGAGAAGAAAAGAAGCCATATTTGTAGACCGTATTATTGGAATATGCCTTAATCTTCTAAATTATATTATATTATATTAGTGTTAATATAGATTATAGCTTGAAAAGTACCATATCATATGAAATGCAAAACCTGAACAGTAATGTATGACTTAGTATTTAAATGCCTGAGAACAGAAAAACAACAGAATCTTTTAAAGAGACTACACATCTCTTTTCAGTACTAAGAAAACATAAGCTGGAATTCTCACCATACAGAGTTTTGAGACATTCACCAGGCTCAACTGAACTGAAGACAAATGACTTGACATCCACTGTTTACATAAAAATCTTTTTGTAGAACATTTAACATCCTTCTGAACAAAGATTCTGTACTTGGCACATATAACAAGAATCTGGATCTCATCAGCTGTAACATTATTTCTGAAAACCAGAGCCAGTTTCATTACTAAAAATAAATAGTCATATAAATATTTATATAAATATAGCTGCCCAGAGCTGTATTGGTGAGATGGAGGGCCATATAAATCAGTGTAAATAAATAAATAAATATTCCAGAAGATAAAGGCCTTCCTTAAAAAAAAAAAGAGCATTTCTTAACACAAAGGTGGCTCTATTACCTTCTTGTTAAGTTCAATGTTTTCCAGAACCTTGATGGCTTGATAGTAATCACCCAGCAGTGAATGGAGGCGCAGCAGACCCACAAGACTAAAATAGCCCAACATCTTATACAGAGAATGACGACCATATTCTCCAGCAACACTCTCAGGGTCACCTAAGGGAAAAAAGAATTTGAAAATATATATGTGAACTCTAAACAGAACAGCAAATAAAAATGCAATTTCCAATCT
This sequence comes from Python bivittatus, assembly GCF_059951505.1. Lineage (NCBI taxonomy): Eukaryota > Metazoa > Chordata > Lepidosauria > Squamata > Pythonidae > Python > Python bivittatus. The sequence continues at coordinate 37,744,948 of NW_028277058.1, forward strand.
GCCAGCTTGATTTGTGTTCAGAATGAAATAGCTGGAGACTCATAATCAGAATGAAATTGCTAGACATTCCGTATGAATAAATTACTAGATAATTATTATAATAATTAAGAAACTGAGCACTGATAGTGTAAGTTTAAATATTGTCCTATTGTCTCTTCTTGTCTCACAAGATTCAATAGGGTAGGCATGCTCTGGGTTATGACTGGTGTGGGTCTTCCGGGCTGTGTGGCCGTGTTCTGGCAGTTTTGTTTCCTAACATTTCGCCAGCACCTGTGACCGGCATCTTCAGAGTGCAGGAGCACAGACAGGAGCAGTTCTCTCTGAAAGAGAGAAAGCCTTCGACAATACAATGCTCTGGGTTACTTCCATAAAACAGCATTACTTGGTGGGACCCAGGAGGCATGCTTCTCAATCATGGTGCCTGCCCTCTGGAACAGCATGCCCCCCAAGTTTCATATGGCCCCAGCCCTGTTGGTCTTCCATAAAGCCTTAAAAAGACCTGGCTTTTCCCACAGGCACTGGGTCATGGTGCTGAATGAGCTAATCTGTAACAGTTGGGATACTGAATGATTGTGGGTTTGCCTTAGTCATATCATATTCTCTGTTGTTTAAAAAAATTGTGTTGGTTTATGTTTCTGGTTTTTATCCTACATTAGCCATCCAGAATCATAATTTGTAAGTTGGGAAGCCATATAAATTGATTAAGCAAATAAATATTATACTCTTCAGACTGATCTTGGAACTATGACTCAAGTTTGTAGATAGTCATTGGGGGAAAAAAAGACCAAAATACATTTGGCAACATCTAAGAAGTTTTTAGAGGCAATCTTGCAAGAAACTGTGATAATACAGTTTTCCTATCATTCCAAAATTCATTCTGCGTATCATCAATTTCTTGTTTTGCTTGAAAGATTATGCCGTACATAAACTGTAATTTTTATCCTGATTTTGCTGATACTATATGTTGTGTTTGCTTTCAGAAAACAAAATCTCCTGGTGTAACTACACTAGATCAGGAACCAGAATGACTCAAAGACCCTTACAGGAATTTGCCCACAAATTTTAAGATATTACTAATTTCACTGAGATATCAAGAATACCAGCTCTTCCAGTCTAAATTAACATCCATGTTGCCCACGTTAATCAATATGAAGTAACTGTCCCTTTTTTGTTCTTATTTAAAAACCTTTACTTGAGATACTAATGTGCAATCACACTACCAAATTTTCCTGATACTATCCTTTTTCTATGCATGTTAAAGAATTAATAGACTGACCTATGTTGGACTTAACTTCAACTGTATATGCAAAAAATTATGGCTTAATGCTGCAGTCTTGAGCCTATTTTATGGGAAGTAAATCACATAAAAATCTTATTTCTGAATAAATATAATAAAGACTGCTTTATAAACATATGATTATAAGCCATATATAATTTTGAAGATTAATATATTCATACCGCAAATTTTCTTCTGTCCACCAGCTAAACTCAAACATTACTCTTCAGATTATTTTGCCCTATGTAAATAATGTGAACTGGACAAAACTAGCAAGAACATTTGATTAAGTTGCATATATCACACAGATAACAAGGAACTACGTCTCTTAATCTTATAGTCCCGGTTTTCTGTTAAGAGGGAACCAAGCCACAATAAAGCCATTAAAACTGGGGCTAACTGTAGGGATATTCAAATTTTTTATCACAGAATATTATTATTCCCAAAGCATGCCATTCTGTCTTGAGTATTCAGGAAACTTCCAAGTAGGCCATTCCACAGTCAGAACATTTTATTATGTATTATACTGCACACCCCTCATTATTATATCTAAAGATACACAGAGACCTACGTTGCGTTTTTGCTCAGTCTGCAGTCAGGCTGAAACTCAAAAAGCCCACTCGTTTTTAAGTATTTACTTCCTTACCTCCACTAGTATAGACTTCCAGTTGCCTGTTGATGTTGGATTTGTCCACTATGGAATACAACACATTGAGAACACTGTGCACATTCCAGATCTTAGGATTTAAACGCAAGAAATCAATTTCTTCTTCAGATTTCTTGGCAGTCTTGCAGCGATACTGACTGTAGGACTGAAACTTTACAAGGATATAGAAGATGCAAGAGAAAATGAGGCTCGTATTATTTTCCTCCCTGGATACTTTTTTTTTTTTACACAACCAGAATCAAATTGAATGACTGAATACATTGGAATTACCAAAAGGCAGGAGAGAGAAAGGAACAGCAATGTATTAATGGGTGTAAATGTTAATGCTGTATTGCAATAAGACCAAACTATATACTATTTTACAAATGAAAGCCTACTCCCCACCAATAAGGAAAAAAACCACCCACAAGTTTTCTCAATGGTAACCAAAAACCAAACTGCAACTGTAAGAATCTATAGGAGGAAAGACAAATAGTGTGAGAACACTGACGAAAATTGCAACTCATTGCAAAAATATTATCCAAACAATAGGCATTTTCCTATCCAAAATATCTACAGTCTATTCAAAGAGAGCTGGCTCTAAACAGAGTTTAAATTCTATCAGACACACAAAATTCTATACAAATTGCAATCTTATATATCAATATAGAAATAAACACCTTGTTCCATGTACATATATCACTGGATATCTGTAATGTTCTAAGACCCAAATAGCAAGATATAAACGTTCCAACTGCAAAGCAATTGGAAGTCCTACTGCTTTGGGAAGTTTTGTGCATACTGCCTGTGCACTTAGTATCTGATTCTAGCAATCTTTCTTGTGGATTTTCATCACTGTTAAAAAAAAAAAAAAGTCATGCAGAATAGGCGTAAGAGAACAATATATTTTTATACCTGATAGATAAATTCATCTATAATATCCCAGAGCCACTGATTGGGTAGTTCTAGAGGAGCTGGGCCATCTGCATCTAGAGAGGAACATTTGTATAGAATTAATAGTACCTGACAAAGGGAATCTATATGTTTTCATTCCCACCCCATGTTATCAATAAGAGGATAAGGAAAAGAGGAAATATTGGACTGACTATGCAAAGTTCCAAAGTCAGGTTACAAGCCTAACTTTATACCATTTTGCACTGCACCAAGGCCCACTTCAGAATGCAATTTATTTACCAATTTTTAGAGAAAAATCAGTAACTTGTTTGCATTTCCCAATGGACAGAGTTACTTTTAATCCAAAGTAGATCCCATCATTACTTAAAGAAAATGAGATATTTACCAATTTAACTACAGCAGGCACTGTTGCTTCTTGGTTTAATTTAGCATACTTGTATTGTTTTCTAGGCATCCTAAATAAACACCACATTGTACAAGGCCCTGTTCTTAGCAGAACAAAATGCAAAAGGGAAGAGGAGAAGCCAAAGAGAGCTGTACAAAATCAGAACAGGAAAAGTGGATTTTTCTTTAAAAACAAACAAACAAAGATTTAAGGATACTAACAAAAAGAGTCAGCTTCAGAAGATTTCAAGAACCAAAAGCACACTTGAGAAAGAAAGGTTATATACTAGGATACTAAACTGACTAAATTTTACTCTAAATATAGAATATATATTCTTATTATCCCTTCCACAACACAAAGAATTATACATATATGATTATATCTTAGGGACTCACTAAGAATATAGTTGAAGAGATTGCAGTAATTGTAATAAGACTCAAATCTTTGTTCCAGGGTTGGGCCACCCTGCAATAAATAAAGAACAGAAATAGTAAATAGTTGTCTGGCTTTCATGAACTGAACAAGTATATGATCTCAGAGTTCTGAGTAAACAGAGCAAATGAACAAGTAAATGTACTTTTCATTAAGGACAATCTAAACCTGATACTCACGCTGACTTTAGCATAGATGTGTCTGTAATACAACTCCTTGTACAAAATCAGGAACACAGCATCTACGATGAAAGAAAAGCTATAAATCATTTTATTTAAAGTATTTGCCTCTGATTTTTCCATTCAGTTGGTCTTTCAAAGTATTTGACACAGGTTAAAACAATTAAATATATCAAAAATTCCTATAAAGAACAATACAAGTCACAAAATATGCTACAAAAGTATATCAATAGCATGATGCTCCGGCAAATAAAACTTCATATGCTGTCTGAAAGTTAATGAATACAATATGCTAGAATATATTACAAGCACATTTTCATCTGAATACAGTCCCTCTTGCTACTGAGCAATCTGAGATGTCTCAGTATTGGTGCATTTCACAAGGGCACCAGAACGTATTTTTGGTTCTACACTGCCATTGGGACCCATGGACTGCAACTATAATAAAAACAGGCTATTCTTATTTTGATAGAAGGCAGAAAAACTAGTCATATTATCTATTAAAAATTACAGTACTATACCATAAAAATCTTCAAGCATCAACTGTTATTGTTAAAAATGCAAGCAGGGAAAATGGTCAAGACAGGGGATTTCTTCTGACAACAGATGCTCTCTAACTTGTTGAAACTATGATGATATCAAGATTGCATTACAGTATGGTAGGAGGCAAAAGTTTGAGGACAAAAGATTTTTTTATACTACCTCTTCCTTCTATCTTAAATTTGTTATGAATCTCACAATTTCAGTACAAAAAAACAAGTCAGGTATTGCTATCATAAAAAAGAATAAAAAGTCTTCTGTTGAAACTCATTTTTAGGCTTATCATATAAATGCTGGAAATGTAGATCAAATCAGATCGCACGTGACAAGTCCTGTTAGATTAAAGGAATATTTGGAATTAAGAGAGTTCAATGCAATCCTCAACCTGTTTTCTTTAAAATGTACCGGTTCCAAAAAAAAAAAAAACCTCTTCCAATGCAGGACAAAAGTCAGAATTAAAGTTTCTGTTAAAAATTCTTACCATTTCCAACCTGTGGTGCGATAGCCTCTGCTTCTGGCCATGGAGTGTTTTTAAAGAACCTTTCTGTTAGTTTGGTCCAACTGCAACACACATCAATGTTTAGAAAATAATGGCATGACTGAGTATAATAAACTTATATAATAAACTACTACAGTTTATATGACCTTTCACTTTTTACCAAGTCTACATATGTAAAGATTTCTACTAGAAAAGTGTAAGAAAGATGCTAAAGAACAAGATTTTTCAGTGGCATATGCCATTGCGTTGACAGAACTACCTGCATAATCCTCAAATTATTTCCCATGATACATTCACAAATGTGCAGCTATGTATCACTTATTCATTAATATTTTATCTCTCTTTTAATGTAATTGATCGGACTATAATGAAAATCAGCCACATTGGTAATCCTCACCCTTTTCTGCAGCAAATGAAATCATACCTGTTTTCATAGATGTCTTGGATCTCATACACCTTCTGATCAATGACATCACTAGATATGCGACTGGCCTGAAGCTCATACACTTTCTGGTCAATCAGATCTGAAACAGTCTTATGGAAGTACTGGATAAAATTTTTTATCACTTCTGGAATCACCTGATAGGTTTGCTGTTCATATTGCCGTTCATAGGCTAAATCCTGTTTTGGATCTCCTATGAAATACAAGATATAACAACTATCTTGTCAAAGCAAAATATCAGGAAGATACAGAATAGCAACATTTTGCATCTAGCATTTAAAGGCATGCATCTCTGTTTTAGAATCCCCATTTTTAAACCCTTCACATCAATTTTACCTATTAAAGTTCTTCAAATGTGAACGTGGGCATATGCCAGGAAGGGAGAAGAGGAATGATAACATACTTATGATAATGTCATCCATGCAATGCTGTTATTTTCATACTTGCATCAGATATCATGATGCAAATACATAATGGCAGCATTTGCATGATAACATCGTAGCCCATGTCAACATTTTGGTATCATTAGGGTTTACTGTGGACACCAACAAAGATGAATATTACTAAACAAGACAACAGAGGTCAGAAAAAAAGAATTAAACCAGAAAATAGAACAAAAGTAGGCCTTCCGAAAGGCCCTCAAGAAATGGTTTTGCCATTACATCTGGTCTCCAATCAATTTTTTCACATGTTAGCCTATGAATGACTACAAATTAAAAGCAATTCATGAAGAAGCAAACAGGGAAAAATTAAAAATGTATGCATGAATTACCAAACTGAATACAGAGCAAAGTACTTCCTTTCAGTAACAGACAAATATCAAAACTTTCATAAAGTACATAGTTTTCTATTTTTGTAGAAATTAGATAAAGAAGTGAGCTGAACTCAAAGCACTTCTGAACAGTACTGCCATCATTTATGTAGCACAAGAAACACTTATGATAGTATCCTCTGCCTCCAGGAAGATAAGCTGTCAGTGTCACGTCCATCAACATGAGAGTATACGGACTCACCTGTGTGCAAATCATAATCCCCTGGATAAGCGTATGGATCGTAAGAGCCCTGCGAAAAGAGAGCGTTGAAATGGGAGGCTTGAATCTGGCACATACAACACGATGCAACATGCTTAATCGTTGGCCCCTCAAATGTGAACACCCACCCGACTGGGAAACAGACCCTCCTGTGTTTTGCTTTTAGTGAGAACGGCCTAGCCGCCCCCCCCCCCGCCTTCCACTGAACGGCGGCACCCGCCCCTCTTCTTTATCCGAAAACGCCAAGCAAACCATCCAGAAAGGTCCCAATTGCCACGCGCCAATCAAGATCTCCGTGAATAAATACGCGAAGCTTGTACCTCATCGTAATCTTCCATCGGATAGGACATGGCGCGCTTTGGATCACGAAAACAGAAAACGCACACCGTCAAACAGCCGACGAGGCTGAGCGCGTTGCGTCAAAGAAAGTCTTCCGGCCACCAAATTTGCGGAACTTCCCCCGTAAACCGGAAGTCGCCGGTATAAGTGGTCCGTTTATGGCGGATAACTTAAAATAGCGTAGAGGTAAGGGGGACCGTGTTGATCTGTCGTTACAATGAATAAGTAAACATGCTACATCCAATGTACGTCTGTTATACGTCTTGCAGCAACCATGCTTAGAAAACCCGTATTTGGTACTGTTAATTCTGTTATGGAAGAAATGCGGGCTATAAATGTATTCAATAACAGATACCTGTTAGATCAAATCAAAAGACTCTTTCCAAAGCAATATCTGACTTTCAACATTGATCACGCAGTTGCAAGACTGCAAGCCGGGTAGGAGTGCCATAAATTTCTCCTGGTTCTTAGTGGCAAGAATTGATGGGATTTGACAAATGTGTACAGCACCAGGTTTGAAAGCTGGGTTAATAACTACTACACAAGAATATTGCCTCCAAACCTGGAGTTTCCATCTTCTTTTCATAAAACATGCATTATATAATAAAACAAATTTGGCTAATCCACCTAAATAAGTGCAATCAATGCTGTTTAATTAACTAGGAATTTGATTTTATGTGTTTTTGAGGTGAGGTCTGTATAGATATATGCATACAATTTCATGTAACTATTACCCTGCTTTCAAATCACTACGCTCAAGCCTTGGCAAAAGTTGCATTATCACCAGAGCAGAGCAACCATAAGAATTTAAGGCAGCATTTCTCAACCTTGGGAACTTTAAGATGCATGCTGGCTGGGGAATTCTGGGAGTTGAAGTCCCCACATCTTAAAGTTCCCAAGGTCGAGATACACTGATTTAAGGAATAATGGTGACTGGATAATCATTGGCTATGAACTGGCTATCAGTTCTATACTTTGGAAGTCCTGAAAGACCAGGTTAGGGGCAAATTGTCATGGAGAAAATCTACTTACGTGGTTGCTAGGAGCGGACAACAACTAGATGGCACTTAATCAAAATCAATTTTTCTATGCTTCTTGGTATCCAATAAGATATGGTATCATGAAAGGAAACTAGCCTTTGGTTGATCTAAGTTACAGGCTTCTGATTCACAATTGCAGCTCAATAAATCCATCATTTCCAAGCAATAATGGTGAAAATACATAAGATATCATTATACACACTACAAACACAAATACACACTACAAACAAAGTTTAGCTAAAGTTGAGGCACTTTTGTGGCACTATTTCTATAAAAGCATTTTCTCTGCCACCAAAGAGGAGCAAAAGGATTACAGAATACTTGCTTCCTGAGAATGCTCCAGTACTCTTGATAGGAAAAAAGAACTACAGGTAATACTGCAAATTTAACAGAAGACATAACACCAAAAGTTACACCTACTGAGTTTCTGTCCTGTAGGATTTACTTGTCAATGCTTAACACTATATTTATAACAACAAACTGTCCTTGAATCCTTATATAATCCTTTTATTTTAGTTTGGACAAGGTGTAGACATTAAAATCTAGCACGTGGCTTACTCCTCATTTAAACTGGAGACCTGTCTGGAAATAATGCCCCCTCTCATCACCAAGATTTAATCCCTGGCAAATGGGTTTGTATAATTTACAGCCTTGACAGTGTGCTTTGCTGTTGTTTTATTTTTGCGGTCAAGTAAGCAATGATCTTGCCCTCTGAAATGTTGTCTTTATTTTCTACTTTTATTGCATTGTATATTTAACCTTATTGCATTTCTCAAGAGTTGCACAAGTAGTGTAGTATTATCCTACTGTTTACAAAAATGGGATTTCTAGCAAAACGTTGGTATGCATTTTGCACTTCTGTTCAGGATGGTAGTTAAAGGCCCTCTTTTGCAGGACATGCTTTCGCTTCCTTCCCCTGAAGGAGTAGCACCATTCTTTCCTTCTATTTGGGATGTCCACCTGCCCTTCTCCCTTTTCTTTTTCCACATTCAGATGCCTCCCACCCCCCACCATCTCTCTCTTGTAAGTAGTGCTGTTTTGGCTATGTAAGGATGTATATTTGAAAATGCGTTTTATTCTAGTCTATAATGCTTATAACCTCCCCAGCGTGGTGCCCTCCGGATGTGTTGGACTGGACATCACCTTTGGCCAGTAACATTCGCTGACTGTAGGCAGAACGCCTTCGCCCTTTCCATGAACGCGCACGGAGGACTATACCACTTCGCTGCAGACCGAGCTCTCGCCTTTAAGGAAGAGAACGAAACTTTTTCGGGGGGTGGGGGGAGCGCACTCCTTTCCCGTCATTCTTAGTCCGTCGCTTTTAGCGTCCGACTACTCTTATTGGCTGCTGCTGGCCTCGTTCCCTTCCTTCCATTTCTATGGTTACGCGAATTTCCCCGCCTCCCGTCAGCGAGCTGCCGATTTCTGGGCCCACTTAAGTGGACGCTTGGAGGCGAGGTGACCGCAGCGATGGAAGGCGGCGGTCCGGGGGACGCCAGCCCCGCCGATGCCGCGAACTTGTTTTCCCTGGCGGGGCTTGGCGTCGCCTTGCGGACCGTCCCCGAGCCCCCGGATCCGGCTGCCTTGGGCTACTTGCAGCTGCCGTGGCAGAGGGAACACCGCGTGTGCAAGATCATCAGTCGCCGCCGCAGAGACGCCCGGCTACACCGCAAGGTGGGCCCGCTGGGCAAGGAGATTCACGGTGAGGGGCCGGCTGCGGGGCCAGGCGGGAGGGCCCTCTGCTCTTAGCGCGCGACCGAAGACCGGCCCTCGCTCTCCTCCCCAGACCCTGCGCTCGTAGGAACCGTCTGGCTAAATGGTCTGGGAGCAGCAGTCCGAGGGGGCACGGGGAAGCCTCAGTCTGTGGCTTTGTCAGGAATTTGGGTAGCAGGACTGGCAGCTCTTCCATGCTTTACTGTACTCTGAAGGAAAAGACAGCGGGCTGGAATGGAGTTTGCTGTCAAGCAGATGCGGATAAGGAACTAAGCATTCAAGTAAACACGCTTAGGCGTGGACACTCACTATTGTTCATGTGATAGTCCAAGGCAGCCTTCCGCAACCTGATCTATTCCAGTTGTGTTTATAATAGTTGTTCAACAACATGCTTTATTGTCAGGTGGGAAGACAGGATTTTTCGGTAAGAGCTCCCATGTTTTGGAACACACTGTCCCAGAGGGATGCTTGGCTTATTTCAACAAGCCAAAGCTCATAGAGGGATTAAGTGTACTACTGTGGATGGTATGATTATGTTTAGTTTTAATGGGGTCTGATTAACCATGTTGTTTTTCTTTGTTGCGTGCTGCCCAGAGTGTGTTTGATTGGATTGCTTACAAATGTTGTAGATAAATGAATAGTACTGGCCTGAATAGTGTGATCATTCCACACATCTGGAAGGCACTGGTCTGGGTTGCCGTTGATCTTAAAATGGTGTGAAAGAAAGCAGAGAAAAATGAGATACAAATGTGGCTCAATGACGTACATTTGAAATAATCGCACTGGTTAGACCTGAAGTGACCAGAATTCCTGATTTTGTATTAAAAGAATGCATCTAGTTGTTTAAGTTGTGAATAAAATGGGGTGGCTTTTGTCATGTTATATGTTAAGGATTAGCAGAATTGTGATGAATAAATGTGACCAAAGCAGTCCAGTATAACTGTATTACTTGCAGCTTGCTGCCAGGAAAATAACTGGCAGCCTGAGAAGGTTTTTTTGTTCTGTTCTGTTTTATGTATTCTGGATAAATAGCAGCAGAAATGTGGACAAAATTTGTTCACCTTACTATAAATTCCTGAGGAGAAGCAAATTGGGAAAATCTTGTAGAGTGGTGCTCTTCTCTTTCCATATATAAAGGATCATTAATTCTTGGAAAATCCTTTCAGTCAAAAACAGCCAAAACCCTCAAATTATGGAAAAGAGAAGCCAAAATTATTTGGCTCTGCCCTATCCAGGAACGTCATTGAAAGGCCTCCTGTGGCCAACCAGCCTGTGGTGCCCTGCCTGGAAAAGACTATCTACCCTATATGCCAAGGGAAGGAGAAGATCTGCTTTGCTGCTGTTTGCATTTCTAAAATAAATTTTAAGAGGTACAAAAATTCCTACAGAAAGTGAACTACAGAAGTCTTTGAAAATTTGTAGAAAAGATACAGCATCATAAAGCAGGACATTTATTCTTAAATGTCCATGCCACCTGAATAATTATGAGTCCACTAGCTAGAGGTAATATCGCACTTCCCTAGATATAAAATATTGCACTTGTGAGTGCTTATAGCAATGCTGCCTTCCCCCAGTAAAAGATCCGCCTTGAGGAGAAGGCGTGGATTGTGCACAAAAGAGTCACAAAAAAAAATTGTTTAACCAAACCTGATGTGGTTTTTGTTTGTTTTGTTTTTTTATAAAATTAAACTGTGAAGGAAATAATTCTCTCTTTTTCCACAGCTTTAAAAAGGTTGAGAGAAGCTGCTAATTCAAATGATTTAGAAACAGGTAAGAGTGCATTGGTCAGAATTCAATGTATAGGTCCATGTATTTCCCCCTACATAGGCTCTGTTGGAGAAATATGGGTCTTAATAGATGACAGGCTATAAACAGGAACAATTCTTTGCATGATAAAGACAATGATGCACATGTTGGATGATAGTGTTCAACATAGAGTATTACATTCTTGAGGATCCCACTGGAATGTAAGCTTTACAAAAAAAAATTCACTAGCTTGGAGGAAATTCAAGTAGGCCTGAAAATGGGTCTGGTAGTAAGGTGTGAGCTTTTTTTCTTCCCAGATGTTATCTTCTGTTGTCTCCTAGTTTCAGTTAAGTCTTCCCTAACCAGTTCTATTTTATCATAACATCTTGGTACATGGGATGAATCCACTGGTGGAGCTTTGTAAATAATCCCCCGAAGTAACTAGTTTATGGAAATGTTGGCTAGAAAAAATGTGGAGGACTACATTTCAGTGCTGTGCTAGCTATCCCTCCACCTGTGCTCTTCTCACTTGCCTGTATGCCACTACCACATTCCTTGGCATACCATTTCTGATTGCCAGTCAGGATTATCAGATGACTACATTTACTAGAAGGCTGCATTCCAGGAACATGAAACATTTGTATCTCATGCGGTTTCTGTGGAACTTGCTAACCTATATTAAATGTCCTCCTCTCTCTAAACCTTATTTGAAATCAGAAGATCTTTAGGCTTAACTTTGTCTGAGGTGTGCAGTGAGATATATTTGAACAGTGGGCATCATGTGTCATTTTTTTCTTTCAGCTGAGGAATGTTCAGAGTAAGAAAGCAAAATGTAAATAGAGGTGTAGTTGTGGGAGATAACAATATCCTAACTAACTGAAGTCCAGATATGGAATTAAAATTTGCATTTAAAGTTTTCATTAAAAGAGATATAAATGCACATTTATACCTCTTTAATGAAAAATTTAAATACAAATATAGAATGTTGCTTTTGGAAAAAAATATTCTGTCCAGAAACAATTAGTACGTACAGATTCTCTTTATGTATGCTTTATTTTGCTATTTCACTTTAAGCTTGAAAGGAAGTAACTGTTACTGATGCTAATTGCTTGGCAAGAATGGCTATTGAAAAGATCTGAATGAGCTTGTGCATGTATCTTATTTATTTATTTATTTATTTATGTTAAAATAAACTTCCAGCATTAAGTAACATTCTTTGAAAGATGTGCAACAGTTTATTGCATTTTAAGCTAGGATGCGGATGGTGGCTTTTATCCAATTAAACCTTCAGGGCTATTAATGCTGCCTTATCTTTCTTATTTGGTGGCACCAGTGTTGCAGCTTCTAGAAGATGGGGCAGACCCCTGTGCTGCTGATGACAAAGGTCGCACAGCACTGCACTTTGCTTCTTGCAATGGAAATGATCGTATTGGTAAGCCAATTGAAATGATGGGGGACTCTCCCTTTAGATGCCAGTTCACAGGGAGACATCGATGATTATTTTCAAAAGCATTATTATTTGCAAATTTCAACAGGGCAGTCCACTGCTCCTAGCACATGGAAGGAAACTGGGCATAAGTAATGGACACAGATGATTACAGGATAGCATGAAGTTAGAAGTGGAGATATCATTATGAAGCATACTTTCTAAAACACAGGATTGTACAGGATTGCCAGATGTCTAGAATAATTCAGGGAGGTGCTGTGGCTTTATAAATGAGCTTTAGGTGTGACCCTTGAAATATTTGGTTAAAAAATTAAGAATAGAAAAAAATCAAGAACATAGATAGCACCTGCAAATTAGGATGACACCAACATCCTTAATTAAAACTTTTCTCTCCCATCCTAGGTTGAATAGGGCTTGGATATAGGACAGATTCAGCTAAGCTAATATCAGCCCAATTTGGCCTTGGTCATTTTGGCTACCAAGAGTTGAGCAAAGCCTAAGATGGTTTTTGACTTCAAAGATGGGTAATGTTTGAGATATGAGGGTCTATAACTCAACTTTACCTACCTTCCAAAGTGCCCCTGGATGCCAGTGAATTAATCTGTGATATTATTAGATAAGATATACTTAAATTTTATTGGCATGTTCTTGGAGTTGGGGTGATTAAGGGGTAGATGAGAGAGGTAATATTTTGACTGGCAAACTATCTTCTGGGGGTGTCTGCAGTGATGGTTGTGGTTTCAAAATGGCGGGTACTACAAGGCAAGCAAAGCCTTGGCCCTTTTTATGTGTATACAGTGCATGCAATGCATGTTAAAAGGGGGTGGAGCTTTGATCACCTGGTCATGCCTACCAATTTTGAAGCCAGTGACCCTCACTGTGGACATCCCTTTACTTTTGAACAGCCCCCAAAAGTGGAAGATTAGCTGAAATTGTGCTGTGGCAGTTCAGTCATTTTGCTGGCAATTTTTGGTGATGTGATCATGGGGCAACGGGGCACAGAGATCCATCCAGTAGCACTTCATGTGCAAGCTTGACTGTTTCAAGGGACATAAAGGCAATATCTTATTATAGAGAGCTGTTCCAGTAAAGCACTTAGGAAAAGAGATCAATTTTGGTGAGACATGGGTAGGACCGATTGCTATCCCTCTCCAAGAGTTGCTATAGATGAATGAATTCTGTAAAAATAGATGACCCCTGGGCTAACACGTGGGATGTTTCTATATGGTTTTCAAAGTAAACTTGAGATACTGCTCTTTGTGTTTTAGTGCAGTTGCTTTTAGACCATGGTGCTGATCCAAACCAGCGAGATGGATTGGGGAACACTCCCTTGCATTTGGGTAAGCATTATTCATCTGAATGTGTCAATGTGGTCTTTTTTTTTCCTGAAGAAATTTGTTGAAACTAGATTTCCTGCAACTTCAGACAGCATTAGCCTGGGATTCATGGAGTAGAAAAGAAAATGAAGAATAAACCAGGAAATTGCCCATTCAAATATCACCTCAGCTGAGAGTGGCCATATGCAAACTTTTGTCTTTGGAACTAGGCCCACGTCTGCAATCCAGGAAGCATAATGCTTACTTTTCAGGTCTAGAATAAAGTTTACTGTGGTAATTTATATAAGTGCATTCTAGAATTTTTTATTTTAAGGGAAATTATATCTGGGTGTAAGCAATTGCATATCTTGTGTTTCAAAAAAGTGGATTTCAATAATCTCAGCATACAGGTAGTCCTTGGGTTATGATGGCAATGGGGACCAGGATTGCCATTGCTAAGCGATGTGGTCATAAAGCATGATGTCATGTGACTGCACCGCTTAGTGATGGCAGTCCTGGCTGCTGTTTTAACACCAGGACCGTGTGGGTCATTAAACGGGAAGAGGTGGAAGTCCCAGGCAAGGAGTGCGGGAGTGTGTGCAGGTGCTGTAGAGGGGTGGGGGTGCCGTGGGCAGGTCGGGGATGCTGTGGGTGGGTGCCACGGAACACGAGCAAGTCAGTGGAGGCCGCAGGTGGGTTGGTGGGGGTTGCGGATGGGCCGGCGGGGGCCACATGCAGGGACTGTTGTAGGCAGGTGTGTGCTACAGAGTGCAGGCAGGTATGAGCTACAGAGTGCAGGCAGGTGGGATTTCATACTCCATAGCGGGACTCCTTAGGAGAAAAAGTGGGGGAAGCAACTTACGGGAGTGACTTGTGACCTTTGCTGCCAGCTTCCCCATTGACTTTGCCTGTGGGAAGCTGGCAGGGAAGGTCGCAAATGGTGATAACATGACTGGTATGCTGCAACTGTCATAAGTGCAAGCCGGTTGCCAAGCACTCAAATTGTGATCATGTGACTGCTGGGGTGCTGCAGTGACTCGAACTTTGAGGACCATTCGTAAGTACCATTTGTTCAGTGCCGTTGTAACTTTGAACAGTCACTGAACGATGGTCGTAACCCAAGAACTACCTGTAAGGATAAGTAGGATTGCATAGCCAGAGATGCTAATGGGCAAAGGAATGCAAACTAGGTGAGAGAGCTTAAATTGGGATATTAAAGCACAATCATATGCAATTCATGTAAGGAAAAAAATGCTAGACAGCAAAAAAACCAATGTGCCTACCTTATCTTAGCGAAGATCTGAAAACATATGTATGTAATAGAAACATACCGTAGAAATACAGGAGATAGAAAGAAGGCCAAGGGACAGACAGGTAGTATGGTATTGTAGCTATAATGTCAGGAAAACTAAACTTCAGAATAGGCTGAGGTTGGCAAAGGATACTAAGAAAAACAAGAAAAACCTCTTTAGATAAGCTAAAATTAAAAAAAGAAAACAGCTATCTGCTTGATGAAGATGGCAAAACAATAGCAGGTAACAAGTTAGGGAAGCCCTAAACCAGTCAGTCAGGCACTAATACCTCAGTATATTCTAGAGCAGATCATAATAAAGTTTGTAAGCACCTTCAAAACAATAAGGTTAATTTTCTTTCTTCTTTTTTTGTGCTCAGGTAATTTCCTTAGTAAATATTGCAGACATATCTTGATTTTAGCAAACTGCGTGACCTCATGATGTTCTGAATAACAAGATAGTTACATTTGAACTAGATGGCACCTCTTTGTTGGCTTGAGAACATACTCAGAAGTGCTCCTTCATCAGATTGATGTTGAATTGAGTAGGGTGCACAGGGTTTCATGCTCCTGGCCCAGGACAATAGAAATGATGTGCTGTGGCTCTGTAGTCAGAGAAGGTGCTTCAAAGTGGGCTTGAGGTACACACACTGCCCCGTGGATGCCTCCGTAAAGAAGCTACGTCTGTTCCTGAGCTTGCAGAGTAGCCACATAATCTCAAGAAAATATACTTTTGAGTTAAAGAGGCATTGACAGTGTACCCACACCTGCTCCAAAGCATCTTGTGGTACTCTGTTTAGTTTTTTTAGGTTCTACAATATTCTTAACTTACACTATAGTATTTCTTCTAGCACAGATAGGATTTGCTGAGACTACATTGACTTGTTTAATGGCATGACGTGAGGCTGACATGAGATTAGATTTCTCAGTTTGCATTCTTATCTAGTATAATATACTTGTACATTTGCAAAGGGATCTTGTTGGAAATACAGTCTTTACCGTATTAGTGAAGTTGTGATTCTGATCAGATACAGTGTATCCTCACAGTTTTACTCTAAAGCACTACTTAGTTCTGTGTTTTATATTTCCCCTCCCCAGCTGCCTGCACGAACCATGTTCCTGTCATTACCATGCTGCTCCGTGGAGGTAACATTTTGTTTTGGCAACTCTAAAGCTGCCCTCTCTTCTGTGGTGCTCTTTCAACATGTTTTTCTTGCTCCGCATGGGCATATTTCAGGAGCTCGAGTGGATGCCCTGGATCGAGCTGGAAGAACCCCTCTGCACTTGGCCAGGTCGAAGTTGAACATCCTACAGGAGGGCCTCTCACAGAGCTTGGAAGTTGTGCGCCTTGAAGTAAAGCAGGTACACAAAAGTTATTCTGGGTTTGAGGAGCTGCCAGGTGTTTGATATTTAACAGTTGGTTCTGGGCCCCACAGAAGACAGTTGGGACTGAAGAGTGTATGTGGGCATGAGAGTTTGGTATCAGTGGATTCTGAGACAAAGGCAAAGGTGTGTAAACCTCAGTCACAAGCTAGACTAGGAAGGGAAAAACACTTGTGGCTTAGAGGACTGCAATTTAAGATGTAATTGGCCCCTCAGATCAGTTGGATAATATATGACAGAGGTCTTGATGATTCCAAACAAAAATGAATGTAATCTTTGAGAAGTTTTAGTTTTAGGTCAAGAGGTAATTATCAGATATCTTTGGAAATTCTCTTGCAAGTACATTCTGTACTTTCCTGGCAGATTGTGAAAAAAGAAAGGAGAGAAAGTATAGAGGGTGGCAGATAGAAAAGAAAGGATTATTCCCCCCTCCCCTATGTTATCTGTGACTACTTGTTGCTGACATGTGGCCTTCTACAGCCAGCATAGGGTATTTTCTTCTATACACTTCTAAATTTTTGGGCCTCTGAAAGTCTCAGGATATATTGCTGGTAATTTCATGAAGTCACCAGACTGGAGAGAGCCAAGCTACTCCCAAAAATATATTTAATCACAAACATACACAGTTTTTTATTTACCTTTTATTTTATTTACCTTCTAGGTCTTTATAGCTACAATAACTTTAGAATCTGCATTTGGTCACACTGAGGCCTCATTTCTATTATAGTCCTTCCCACCTGCAGTCCAAAATTTATGGCAGTGTATTTGAAATATTACATTCTGATATAAGCACACTAAGTGGATTTGTATAACAGTCATTGCAAAGTTTGGGTCTTCTATTCATGTGGATCTCAAATGTTATGGGATTTGGAAGTGTTTGCTGTAGCAGTGTAGCTTTCTGGCTACTGTTGTCAGCATCCACATGCATATAAAATAGAGATGAAGTCTGATCTAACAATAGATTTCTATATACATCACACATGGATTACATGCAAAAAAATGGGTGGGACTTTGATTGCAGAAATGTGGTCACTATTATAACTTTTTTGCCCACCCCACCCCTGCCCCCTGAATGCCCCTGATAAGGCTGTGGGTTAACCTCATTTCTAATCCGCTGCCTTTATGGCATGAAGGCTGTTGGATTACCTGGAGCTCATCACTGGTCATTTTTGATTGAGTTGATGGGAGTTGTAGGCCAACATTTTTATTGTTTTTTATTTGTTTTAATGTTTTTTGTTGTATGATTTTGTTATTTTTTTGTATTGCTTTTTGTGTTTTAACTTTGTGAGCTGCCAAGAGTCACATATGTGAGATGGGTGGCTATATAAATTGAACAAACAAACAAACAAATAAATAAATAATAACACTATTGCTTTAAAAAAAAACAAAGCACCTTGAGTCTCAGTGAAAAATCAGTTGCCGTTCATTTAGGGTTATGTTTATGCTTCGGCTCTAACTTTTTTCTCCCAGTCAGTTAATTTACAGTTGACTCTGTCCTTCCACTTTATTAAAAGCTTATAGTGGCTCTACAGATTTGCTTCAAAACTGGTCTTTTAACTAGAAGCCTGAATTTTCTTCATTGTTCACTGCAAACCTCATATCTCCCATGCTGTTTGTTTTAGATCATCCAGATGTTGCGGGAATATCTTGACCGTCTTGGGCGTCATGAACAGCGGGAACAATTGGATGACCTTTGCACCAGGCTACAGATGACTAGCACAAAAGAACAGGTGAGTGACCAAAGAAAAGTTTGCATATTTGATGAGCAAAGCACTTCTACAACTTGAGAAACTGGGAGATCCCAAAACTATGTTTCATATCATCACTATGAAATATTTTTAGTTACTGGTAAAATACATCAGTTGAATTTAGCATAAATTCAGAATGCGTCAGTATTGTTGGAGAGTGTCTGATTTTAAAGACAGTACTTATTTTAACTGTATTTTGACTGTTTCAGTAAGTGAGATAGCTACATTATTTCATCCCTAGTGGAGACAGGATTTTTAACCCATTTTTCCTTTTGTGGAGTGAGTTACATTTTACAGGTGTGCTAAAAGCCTACATGGGAATTAAAGAGCCAATTTTATTCCATTTGCTATTGCCATTATTGGAAGGTTTGCTGCTGCTGAATTTCAGCAGAACAATTTGGTTGGGGGACTTCGGCTGCTGCAAAAAGGGGTTGGGCTGTAAGCTGCCCATCTTTGCTGGATCCTTTTCCTTCAGGTTCTGTATCATTTCATATGTTTCCCTGGCAGGTGGATGAAGTTACTGACCTCTTAGCCAGTTTCACCTCACTCAGCTTGCAGAAGCAGAAGATAGATCAGAGGTAACAGCCTTTTCTATTGTCCTCTCACACCAAAGGAGAAGCCTTGGAAGAAAAGATAGCTGGGGCTCAACTTCAGGACTGCAGAGTTGTTGTTGCCAGTATCAAGCATCCTTTTCCTGCTGTATCTATGTTGAACGTCTGAGACCATTGGACATCAGTGACTACCTTCAATATCCATTCTTTGGGACAAGGATTTTTGCTGTGCTGCCTTCAAGGGCATCTTCATTACAGTATTCTTGTTTAAGAGTCAGGAACTTTCTGTCAGCTAATGGAACTGTAGTGGAGCTGCCCCTCTTTAAGGACACTGCCCTCAGGAAGTATCTTTGAAGTCCTGCAAGTGGCTGCTTCAGTCTGCTCTGAGTGCATTTGGGGAAATGACAGCTATTAGCAATTGCTCTGCTTTTAATACCCAGTATTTATGCAACACATCAATGAACCTTTGTAGAAGGTGACAAACTGTATCCTAGTTGGCAATGGATTTAAAAAAGCAGGGTGGGAATATTTCAAATGGAGAAAAGGCCGAAGGGCCAGCAATGCTGCCTATGTCCACTGCTGGGGGAAAAAACAAAGACTTTATGGATATCATACACATGTGTACACACATGCACATACATAAAACATTCAGTGGCAGAAACTTCCTTTATGCTAATTCTATTTCCTGCATTTTGGGTCATAGAAAGAGGCTGGTAGTAAATATGTCTACTCTCTGCCCAAGTTTCTCTTGCTTATATTACTTATATTAAAGAGGCAGAGCAAGAGCAGTTAAAAGTCTTTGGATGTCTTAGCCTGCCAGCATAAAAAGGCATTTGCAGGAGTTGGGCCCAAGAGTGATTCCTTTAGGGTGCTGCAATTACTTGCTCGATGATCAGCTGAATATTCTTATTGTGCCCTTTCCTTGGGGCACTTTCTTTTTATCACTGGTTCTTGAAATTATCTGTTTCAGAAGAAAAAAAGGAGGAAAATAATGTGGATTACATTGGGTGACATACTAGCTTACTTTCATATGCCATTTTTCTTCTTACAAGGACATAAAGTTGATTTACAGCTCATGCCAGATTCAGGTACTGTAACAAGTCATTCTGCTTTAAATCAAAATATGTCTCACTGCTCACTTGGGAAAGGAAGTGGGTTGAATGTGAGGATTGTAGTCATTTCTGATTATGGTTAGTTATGTTAAATTAGGCCACAAACCACATCTAGGATAATGTAGATGGGCAGAGAGAAGAGTTTTTCCCCAGTGCCTATGAATACTTTGAACAGATGATGCTTTCTTAATGATGCCATTGTACTTGGCTTTGGCTGAGCAGGTTTTGGAAATTCTGCATCTTTTATGGGGAAATGCCTGCCTTTTCATTCTGGTGTTCAAAATGGGGGGGGAAAAACCCTTACTCTGAAGTTCAAAAACTCTTCTGCAGCCATAAATTTGCTGAATAAGTGCTAGTTCATCAGAGAAAAAACCCTCAAGGCTGTTGTTATGTCCTAACAGTGTGTTTTGACTCCAACCAGCCAACAGCAATTAAAAAGGAAGAAATCTGTAGCCATTCCATCATCATTGGAATTCCAAGGTTGTTTTAGTTTCTTGAGATTCGTACATTCTTATGACTTTATTTTTGGTAAATATACAATGTTTGTGGCAGATACAAGTAACTGGATGCATATCTTTAAGAGAGGTACACTTCTTGGATTTCCTGAATGCAGCAGCTTGATAAGGGAATCATGTTCAGCAGAGGATGGTTTAGTTCTGAATTGGCTCAGACCTTGCTAGAGCTGTCACTGAATACAATGAATTTTATTCCATTATACAAGGAGGGTGGGAAGGAATTTGATTTTTTCAATAAAATTCTGTTTTACTGTCAGAATGAGTTTGGGATACTTATTCCTATCTGCCTTTAGGCTGAGTTCTATCTCCCCCCCCCCCCCCGCCCCTTTTTGTCTCAACCTGGAGCTGTTTCTTTACTGGAATCAACAGCAGTGAAATAGAATGTGATCGTGTCCTGTGGTTGTGAGCTCAAAGGCTGTAATCTTGATGTAATTTCCTGCCTTTAGCTTGTGATTGAAAACCCATTATTAAGGACTCTTGACTTTTAATACATTTGCTGGGAACATGTAAACATCAGCATTTGGAAAAGAATGGAGTTGATGGGGGCAAAGAAATTCTTAGTGAGAACTGCTTCTTAATTTGTTTGATCAGGTTGTAAATGGGACAGAGCAACATGTAAAAAGCTGTTCTGATCGTTTGAAGAAAAGAATAGGAATTATATAACATCTCCAAAATCATATGGAGGGGAGGGGGGAATGATAAAATATACTTCCCAACATCACAACGCAAACCATGTGATATATGTAGTTGTGTCTGACAGTAGGATGCACATACAAAAGGCTGGGGTTTGTATTGTGACATCATGATGTATGTTTTGTCATTTTTATGTTACAGCTTGTATTGGATGCCTATGAATATCTCAATATCATTTAAACTTAAACTTGCTGGAATACGTTAGAGGGTTTTGTTGCATAGATGAAAGAGGCAATAATAGTATGTTTATGCATTGCATGATACCGTGATGTACTTAAACACAATTTATTGATATAGTTTGTTCAGTTTACCCAATATGTTAAGCCATAAACCATGGATAACTGGGTTCACACAATATGCTAAACCAAGAGGAAACCACATTTTCTCTTATCATAGTATACAAATACATCTACTGGCATTGTCTGCTTATTATACCTCTCTCTATTTGAAAATTTAGTAGATGAAGATTTGGAAGAGATTCTGTCAAAGAATCTCCTTCTCAAGCTCATTTGAAAGTGTGGGAAGCTGCTTAAGACATAGAAGCTTAGACTGGATTCATACATTGTATGGCTGGTTCATACTGGATTAAGCAAATCTCATGGTTTAACATAATGTGTAATCCCAACCTTACTTTAGTTCACAAGTGGCAGGCTTGGAGGTGGGAGGTGAAATATCACAATTGTAATAAGTCTGCTTCTGCATCCTAGCTAAGCTCTGCTGTAAACAGGAAGCTCTGCATAAAGGGATTGCCCTAAAGCCTGGTTTTTGAGGTTCCTCCCTCAAACGGTAGAAAAAGAATGTAAATTAGGCAGAGATTCTGATCCCTTCCCCCCAAAAAACTTCCAAATTTCCAAAGGGAAAGTTTTTGACCATCTCCATCACTGTTTTGGCATAACCCTAATTTTCTAATTTTTGTTTACCGTGTTCTCTGTCACTGCTTGGTTTATTGATTTCAAAATCAATCCTAACTACAATATTGTAGGAGTAACACCAAGTGTTTCATTCCTCACCACAGTGTTACGTGCTGCCACAATTACTGTATCCATGGTTCTTTTTCAGATCTGGAGCCTATAAGTGTTCTGGGTAGTTTTTGGATCTGCCCCACAGAATCACCAGCAGGGTAATAGCCAGCCCAGTTTTTGTGTATGTTTAAGCTGGCTTAAAAACACAAAAACAAAAACCTGATGACCCAGAATCATCAGGGCATCACTTCTTGTAATAGTAATTTTATTTATTTATTTATTTATCAAATTTGTCACCGCCCATCTCATTAAACGACTCTGGGCAGTTTACAATGTAATGTTTCTTTTGGCTAACTATTTTTACAATGTTTTACAAAACTAATCTTTGTAATGGTTAACTGTTGGGGAGAGATGTATCACCAGTGATCGAAGACTGTCAAGGATGGCAGGCAATGGTGAAGTTTTTACAATGCCACAATTAAAAGCATAGCAGGATTATTATTATTATTAGATTTTTATCACACACACCTCTCTCTCTCTCTCTTGGGTGAGAAAAAGCCCAAAGTCAGTAGAGGAAGTGTATTTGATGAACCTGCAGATAAATGAGAATCAGAATGTGGATCTTTTTAAAAGATCCTATAATGAGACTGACACAACCAATTTAAGTAGTCAACTGAGGAGCCATGAACACATCACAGATTAAAAAATACTAACATGCACTTACATATGCATACAGATTCAAAAGAGACATGTGATGCACATAAAAAAGTAGAGCTCTAATCACACTGTTGTGACTGCCATCCTGACTTTTTTTGACCATGCTCCCATGGACACCCCTGGAGTATAGGAAGGGATGGCTGCACCACTGCTCAGAGTCTGGATGGTTTTAATGACAATTGGAAGAAATTATAAGAACTGCAGAGGACCGAGAGCATTGACCAGTGGCAGATGGTCTATTTATAAAATGTATTAGCAACTAAACCATCATGAATATACAGCATCTTGAAATCAGAACCAGAACAAGAGACGCAGCAGCACAGGTTCAAGAAAAATCTGAGTATGAAGGAAGGGCAAAGATGGCTATAAGATAAGATTTCTAATTGTAGCACATCTGGGTGGCACCAGATCAGGGAAAGCTTTCAGAGGTTAAAGCATACCAGTCTTACCACGTGAATCTGAAAACTGACAAAAGAATTGTTATGGCTATGCAGCTGTTTGGGCTCACACAGAACAATCCCAAATCCTTAGTAGCAATTAATATAAACACGGCTTTTCCACTATCGAAACAGCCAGAGAACAGCCGACATGTAAAGTGTGCAGTGGGTCACCTTGACCCAGAGCCTGCTGTATTAAAGCAACTTACAATAACGGAGGGAGAGAGGAAAAATAAGCATCTCTGTGATGAAATACTAGGAAACAGATTATTTCAGAAATTGTAAATGACTACATCATAGGCTGTTAAAAAGTTAAGCCCCACTAATGGCAAAACTTTAGCTAGGTCCTTGCGAATTAGTAAGCTATGAGTGATTTGATTTTGGCTTAGCATATTATGCAGGTTTGATCCTTGTATTTTGTCAATCATTGTTTAAAAAATATTTTAAACAAGAATTATGGCATGGACTCTTTCTTTGGGAATTTCTCTGCTTATTGCTAGTCAAGCAAACACTAATTTGGGGCACCAATAATGTTATTTATTTTAACAGTAGCCTGTTGAAAACAGCTCTCAGATATGATAAGTCCTAAGAAAGCTACAGTAAAACAAAAAGGCAATTTCAGAATAAAAATAGTAGCCACCTCCTAACAGCATATAAAATTGAGTGCACATCCAGGATAGGAATTTGTTGTGAGTGCACAATCTTTCTTCCATGTTGGGGTTTCCTCCAACTTTCTTCACCTCAATACCTAATCTACGTGGCAAAATATTCTTACAATTGCTACTGGAATTCAGACATACATGCCAATTTATAGCTGAGACTTCATATAAATGACAAAAAGGAAAATGTCTTCTATTCATTTAATAGTTGCACAGAAGTGTACATCCAGCTATTACCTGGTTAGTGTTCTCCATATCACAGAGAAGGAGAAGTCATAACACTGTATATGAAGGACTGGTTCCTTCGTTCTGTTTTCCAACTATGGCTCCTTATATTGCCAAAGAAATATCACATAAATTCTCTTCCCCCCACCCTCAACAAATGGACAGACATGCACGCGCACACACACACGTACAAAACACAAAAGGGAGGTATCTTTGGAGAGAAATCCCCAATTAGTCAAAAGGGACTGAGCACCCTCAGGAGACAAGGAATATAGTGCAATCATTGGGATTAAAAAATAGGAGTACTTTAATGCAATCCCACTGATGACTCTTATGTCAAAATTTTAACGTGAATAAACATGATTTTCTCCAAATAATTGTTCTAAAATACTGAGATTTTCTATGGTTTTTGGAAACTACATATTACATTCAAACAGGGCATACAAAGAAATAAACCAACCTACAATGGGCTAAATTTAAATAGAAAATTAGAAAACAATAGGCTGCAAAACAAAATAGTTTTATGCTTTTAGCAATGAGCCACCAAGAGGCAAAATGTCTTCATGTTAATTAGATGAAGCAGCTGAAAGAAACACTGGAAATCTTATTTTGTGGCATTTACTTTAGGGGCAGCAAAGAACCATGCTCTTCTTGTACATTTCAGCAACTCAGGATATAGATGTCATTTCACCTCTAAAACGGATTATCATCAAAGTCTGATGAATTATTACTTGAAAGCCTATTACTTGGATGACTGAATAAGAGGAAGCGGGTCATATGTACTAAAAGAAAACATTTAGGGTTTTTTTCCCTTTCAGCTGTATGGTCCAAATTTCTTCACCATTTTTGGCAGGATTTACACATTGTAGAGTCATTGGTGGTTTATCCATGATGTATTGACTAAACCACAATTGGTTGAGTTTGGAGGTGTAAAACAGAGGTACAAAAACGCATGTGAATGTGTACCCTTTTTATTGACCCCTTTTTAAAAACAAATTGTGGGCTTAAGGGGCAAATTGGGAGCCTTAAGCCTTACAGAAGTTTAAGGCATCCTGTTACCCTTTAAAACACCTGAATGCAGCTGAGTCCTGGCCCTGGCCGTTTCTGTAATATAAACTCAAAATGCTATGCTGAATCTGGCATGACCCTCAAACTGATAGAAGTTACACACTTCTGCAATGAACTATGACTGATAATTCACAATGGCAGGATTCATGCAGGATGCTATCCCTAACCCACCTCCTTGCTTGGGACTTGGGAGGGTGTTAATTGATCCCAATGGCAGGATTATGTTTATTTGCTCCTCCATTTATTTTAATCCAGATGTTCTCTACAGCATTGCCAAGTTCATGATTTGTTTCAACCTGGTTTGCTGACCATATCACAATAGCTGGCTTCAGTCATAATCACTTAAAAATCAGAGTGCAGGGTACACATATCATGATTAGCCAAATTGAGCAAAGTACAAGTAGAGTAATGTAGGAACTCAGCTAAAAAGCTTTGCATGCTGAGCTTTTTCTAGGCAGCATAGGTAATCTGAGCTTCAGTCCACATTACCACCAGTAAAAGATTGTGGGAGTTGTAATCCAAAACATCTTGAAAGAATCAGCGATCCGTTTTCTATATCCTAGGCTGAGCATCATGTTCTATATTACTGGGGCAAAAATCTTCAATATTTAATATTTTTTTATTTTTACAACAAACACAAAACATACATGGACAAACAAAACCATAAAAAGGCATTAAAAAAAAGCATCTTCCATTTTATAGCGTGTGTCAACCAGTTACCAACTCGTTGGTGCCCCTTTCATAATCTTAAATTCTCATATCATCTATTCAAAATATACTTGTATACTTATCAATTAACAATTATTAATCATTCATAGCTAATCTATAAAATCATTTATTACAAGAAATTTTAACTTTCAATAGGATTAGTAATACGTTTTCATCTATCGATTATATGTGTATATATATAATAATTAATATCAAATTTCTATTATAAAGTTTCCTAATCCATTACATTACTATATTTTCTCATCCAATCATTAATAAAAACAAGTTACTTATCTTCTTACTCTAATTTCAAATCTCAATTTAACTCATCTCTGCACATTTCATAATTTTCAATAACTTCCTCCTGCATAAGTAATTTTTAATTTTTCCAATTCTTAAAAGTTACAGTTCTAACCAGTATCAGTTACAATATCAGTTACAGTTCTAACCGGGTTACAGTTCTAACCAGATTCTTCACTACATATTTCAACAAAAAAATCTCTAGTTTAAAATCTATATGTTACTATATTCAACCATATATAAATGTCTAATCTCTTAGAACATTTAGAATCAAATACAATTTTTAACTATATATCTCAGATTTATACTTTATTCCAGCGCTTGCATAATTTTGAGTTCACCCTTTTCATTCAATATCCCAAAATATCTAGCTGTTTATTCCTTTTTCTATATTATTGGATAAGAGAAAGCAATAATAAATGTCCTTTCAAACATTCTGCTTTTGAAGCTTCTGTCAGTTCCATCATTGTTGTATTCCCCTCGTTTTTTCTTTAAACATCTGAAGTAGTTTCTTTCAATATTGTTTTACTTCTTCTTTTTGTGCATTCTTTTAGTACGATTTTCCATTATAATCTTGTATAATCTTTTTCTCACCCTCAGTGCCAAGAACAAGTCTGTCCCTCTTCATTTATCAGTTGATTAACCCTTTTAATTCTCAGTTTATAAGCCTCACAATAATTCTGGTTAATGTTTCTGATTTCTTGTACTATTTCTTCCTTTTCCATTGATCCCGTTTTATGTTTAATTAAGTCCATTTTAGCTTTAGTATCTTTTTTTTTTTTTTTTGCGGGAATTTCTACAGCTCTTCTTCCAGTTTTTTATAGTCATCCTCAATAGTTTAAAGATCTTTTTCTGCATTGTGTTTCTCGTATAGTTTATTATCTTGATAAACCTTCATTGAGTCAAAGGATTCTTTATCTTTGTTCTTGCCAAAAATAAAAAAAAGAGAAAAAAAAACAAGAGAAAAAAAAGAGAAAAAAAAAAAAAGAAGAGGAGGGAAAAGACTAAGTCTCTTTAAAAAAAATCCAACTGAGGGGGGAATGGAGAGCAAAGCAGAGCTTCTAGCAGAAAGAAGAGCTACTGCCACTAATCAGGGCTCTTGTGACTAGCTCAAACTTTCCATCTTGATATTTTCAAAATCGCTTTCAACTCCACTTTCTTGTTTATAGTTACGGATGGCACCTGTATAAACATGCACATCCCACTATCTTTTTAGAAAGCACAGGGTCCTTGAGCATGCGTCACAATAGAAGAAGAAAAGCACTATGTTGAGCCTCTAGATGGTAGTGTAACTTTCTTTCATTTACTTTCTCTTAACTCCACTTTCCCCATTTCAAAATCAAAAAGTATAAATTTCTTACAACAATAAAGAAATCTTAGTCAAAAAAAAGGCTTAAGATAAAGAGTTATTGAGTATTAAAAAGAAAAAGCCAATCCAGTTAAAAATATATATTTTTTTAAGAAAAAAACATCTTGCCAATTCCACTAAAAAGGGAAAGTTGAAAAGAAAAAAAAAATTCCCCCCTTTTTTTATAAGGCTCGATCTCGCCGCTTATTCCACTTTTCTTCACTTTTAAAAATCTCTTTAAGTTACTTAAGGTGTTCTCTAAGAATAGTTAAATAGTAAAAGTCCATCTCACCCAGTTGACACCCTTCTCTTCCTTCTTCCTTTGGAGCTGCCCCGGCTTTCGCAGCCATTTTGGCTGGCTCTCCTCCGCCGGCTTCAAGAGCTTCTCCTCGGATCAATCTGGGACTTGCGGCGTCCCTGAGATCCGCGGGACGTGCCCTTTGCGATCGCCATCTCTACGGGACGGCTTAGGTCCATCGGGACCGTCCGGGGGAGGAGATATCGGCTGCCATCCTGGGAGCCCAGGATCGCCCGCCGTATCGCCGCGACGCCAGCTCCGCCCTCCTGGGGGGCAAAAATCTTGAAGTATACTGGGGAAGGTCTTGAGGCCTATTATAGCAAAATCCAACTTAAATACACAATGATTTGAGTTCATTACACAATACTATTTATACAGTATTATACAATAATACTGTTCCATCTTACATACAAATTTGACTTAAGACAGTCCTTAGGAACGGAACTCGTTCTTAAACTGGGGACTACCTGTACATTGCCTAAACATAAACATTTCTTAGGTGAAAGTACAATCCTTATAACAGGGTACTGGGGGCTTCCCCCTCATTTATTACCAAGTATCATAACTGGGTGTTTGCAATTTTATCATATCTATTGCCAGGGCTGTTGTATCCAGGCACAGGGCAATTCTATTATGAACTAGGAAATGCTGCTTAGAAACAGCAATATAGCAGTCGTGGGTCAAGAGGTGATCCCTTGTCTGTAGTCTCATTGGAGAGAATCTTCATGTGCCTCATCTCTCAGCTGTGAGTCCTTCTCTCCACTTCCATCTTCCATTTCATCCGCCATAACAAAGGTGTCCAAATACAAAATTGCTGGAATTAACAACAGGAGCTTGGAAAATAACTGGGAAACTTCAAGGGTTTTCAGTGTTTTTATTTATATTTTTGAACAATTGAAATTCCCTTGCACAGCTTTCCTTCAAACTCTTAGATTTTTTTTTTACAAAACTATGGACAAATGATTCACAAATATATAAATTAAACTATGCATGAAATGTGAGAGTGGGAATGAGAAATTTTGTTAAATAGGTGTGCCTACAGGCCTACTGGTTGGTCTGAGCCAAGGAAAACTTCCTATGATGTTTGTTCCTGCTACACTCAAGTTGTTTTTAGCCCTCATAAGGATTATTATTTTGAGCTAGAGAAAACTGGACTGGCATAAAATGTGCTGCCCCCACTGGAAATCTCTGTCCTGTCACAGGCACAATGCTGATGAATGGTGCAGTCTTTACCTATAGTATATAGAGCATATTAAGGACAGGGATTTCCCTCACCTTCCACCAACTGATCTCCTTGACATTGACTGGAGTTTAGGTTTGGAGGAAACAAATTTTAACAAATGCCTAGGTTGGATAGTTTAGCCATCTTTCAAAACTCACTCTGGGTTTGTACAGGTACCTCCAAAGGGAACCTTACTATCAGCTGATAGTTGGACTCATTCTGAGTAAGGGTTGTCAGGGAAAAAACCTCATTAAACACGGGAGACAGACACACCATAAAACAAGTCACCTCAAAGTTCTAAGTTCTTCTTAAGAGCTTTATTAAAAGTTAGTTCAGCAAGAAAGTAAAGTGCAATCAATAACATACAAGGTATGTACTTAGTATGTTATTGATACTAAGTAAGTATTGATACTAAGTACTAAGTAAGTACTTAGATACACACTGCAATGTGGACCGACAGGAGCAGGCCGTCACTGGGACAGCCTAACCCGTGTGGGTGCAGACCCCCAAATTGCAATCCTTTTTATCCTTTAAAACCGGAAACCACAATCATGACTCTTAGGATTGTCATGATGTCCCCAGAGCTAATTTCACCACACTTTCCCATTCCCTTTGTCCCTGTCACATCTGTTCCCATCAACAAGTCTGCTTATTTAACAGTTTGCTCTGGTTTTGCAAGGATTATTTCCTGTCAGTCCCCCACAGGTCATCTCTAAGCTAGCCCTTGCTTTTATTATTAAATGTGATTAAGCAACATATATCTATATCAAAATAAGTTTTAGGCTACTCGCATTTTTCCTCTCACAGGGTCTAGCACTATTCCAGCACTAACACAATGTTTAAAAAAGCTGAAATATGTAGTGAGAGATGTATAGCATGAAGCAGCAGAGAGAGAGAGAGCAGGCTCTGTTTTTCTACTGCACATTGCCCCACCTTCAGTTGCCATTGCTGGTCAGCTACTGTTCAAACTGACCCAGGTCTGCAGATCACTCTGAAGACCTGATGGGTACAGAGGGACAGCCCAGTTTGAAATAATTGGACTCTCCTGATGTTCAGAGCAGACTGAAGACACTGTCCAGGATCAGAGGGGAAGAGTTTTATCCGCACCAGCCTAAAGTGGTTCAATCAGTAGATGCTACGCTGATCCCACCCCCTAGTGGGTCATCTGTCTATGATACCAACTGAGTGGTCAGTGAAGTGGTGTGATTCTCCTCATAGCAAAACTACCATGTCTTGTTGTTATCAGCTTAAGGGGGGGGGGGGGCGGACAATATTTTAACACTGGAACAGCTAAAGACAATTTCAAACTGCTTTAGGTATGGGTGGGGGTGAGCTGAAGGCATTGCTATAAGGAACACAGCAGAAAACATCATGCTGGTGTGTTGGGGCACATTTATCCCATGTTTTGATGGAAATGGGGAAAGGCTTGCCTTCCCCTATTTTGTCTTGGCAGTATAACTATCCTGGCCATAGTCATGGCTAATGCCTGGTATGGTTTCTTTCTCTCCCTTTTAAGTCTAAAAAGCTTCACTATAATGACAAGTAGATATTTTGCAATTTTGAGTAATGGTTCCCCAAGGATCTCATTTGAACAAGTCACTGTCAACAGAAATGCAGCAGAGCATCGATTCAACCTGGCAACTGTGCAGTGTTGGATTTTTCACTTTGCATCATCTCAGCCAAAATGGTATTTTATGATAATTAAACAAAAAGGAATGTGTGTGTGTGTGTGTGTGTGTGTGTGTGTATGAATATGTGTATTTATAGGCAATTGCATGAATTAAAACTTAGATATGAATCTGGTATCTAAAACTTTTGTTTCAAGTTTCCTTAGTGTTGCCAAATACAGGTTTTAATGAGATCTCACGAACAGAACTTCCATTAATTCCATCTTAAAAAGAGTTAATAGCCGACATATAGAGATTTCTCTGAGAAATATATTTCACAAAGGCAGTTGTGCATGGATTGTTCTTTATGAACTGGCCATAAACACGGCATTATTTTTTTTATTTACAATAGCTATAGAACATACCTTGCGGTACCTTCTTGATCTGCTTTTCTTTGTAGAATCCTTATTTCCTGCTTTTATTCTTTCTAGATTCTTTCTTCAGCTTCTTCTTTTCCTTTTCTCAGACAAAGATCACATTTCACTGCATTGCCCAGCTTGACTGTCTTCAGAGGATCACACTTGAATCCAGTTTTAGTTTCTCTGCTGCCAAAGCAAGCACAATGCTTGAATCCTTTTCCTTTCCCCCTTCTTTGACAGATAAATGGTAAATATTCTTAAGCTGGTGAAGAGATAAAATATACTGATGCCAGGGCCTTATCAAATATGGCAGATGTCACAAAGCAGAGGTTCTCCAAAGACATTTTGGCACTGAAGTGGAGCTGACTACCTCACTCTACTTAATTTCACCAGCCTCTTACTATGGTGAAACAGCTGCTAAGACCCCTACATTTGGATCCAAGACCACGATGCTCTAGAAGTTCCTGTAGTGGGGCTCATTTCCATGTAAACATGACTAGGAGTGCTATATGGCTATATTGCCAATAGGATATTGAAATATTTGCTGTAGTTCAAAGATGGACTAGAAGAAAATATTCATTTTAGGAAGAGAAGTAAGTAACATGTGTGGCACATCCACACACAATGTTTGTGGCACTCCCAGACTGGTTCCACACCTGTGCAATCCCACAACCCAATTTCTGTTCAGAGCTCAGCTTACTTTACGCTCAGCTGCAGTTCAGCCGAAAACATAGTGACCTTCAGAATGACCTTTTAAAAAAATAATAATAAAAAAATAAAAAAATAATATTTTTCTTAAATATTTATTAAGTTTTGACTACAGTGATAAAAGATAATACAAACTAAAAAGAAGAAAAAAATAGAGAATAAAAAGTGCAAGAAAGCAAAAGAAAAAAAAGAAAAAAACTATGAATTTTTTTAAAAAGCACAATTACAATTCTTAACGCTTCTTCTAGGCAAAACCTTAGCTTAGATACTTTATGAGATGCAGTATTAAGGAAGGAGATGGCCTGTTTCCAAGATGGAAGTAGGTTTTTTTCTAATAAAAGCCTTTGCTGCTACATAGAAATAGCTCTGGATCAATACTTATGATGAGCAATGTGTCTGAACGTTGAATGGCTTTATGAAGGGCTGAGTAGTAATCCTAATCTAATCTAATCTAATCTAATCTAATCTAATCTAGTCTTTCTGATAAAGTCTATCTTGATTTTCGTTGTAATATTTTCACATATACTACTTTGTCATAATCTATGAAAGAAAAGCATCACTAGCCTTATCATGGATTCTTACAATAGGATGGATTTAGGAAAGGGATAAGCAAGAGAACCAAAAGAGGGACTGAAAAAAAGGAGCAGAAATACGGATTACAAACACTCAGATGAGCCTTTCTTCCCTAGTGTCATCGAGACCTTGGTGTGTCAAAATAATAGCCTGGTGAGAAAGTGATATACTGACCCTATTCATGTTCTGTCCTCAGTGGCTAACAAAATGTATTGTCTTCACAGAGAGGGAATTTTTGAGAGTGGCTGGTGAATGGCCATGACTTGTCTTCTTCACCCTCTCACATACAGAGCCCTCCCAGGGAACCCACCAATGATTGATCAAAGCCGGCCTGGTACCACAAACACAGTGCCTTGAAAGGGGGATAAGTGTAATAAAGATCATGTGACTGATGGGCCATTTGGGGTTGCAAAGACATATTGAAAAAAGGTGACATTTTATACTTCCAACAAACTGAAGGTGATTTGAAAGACAGTATGCTCATCTTCCTCTGGTAAACAAGTGTTGTTAGCTTGTGCATCAATTAAAAACTAGCAAAACCTATTTGAATGGATGCAAACCTTTAAAAAAAATAAATATATAAGCAAAGGTTCTTTTGTGCCACTTTAAACTGTTTTAAAAATTCTTGTGAGGCTTTGATGAACATGACTCTAGAAAACTAATCTTGGATGGAAAGTTGTCTGGCAGAAAAATCAATCTCATAATAGCACCTATGATTCTGCAACTCATGGAAAAGTGGAAAAATAATAATGGAATGTAGCTGAAGCAAGCTTCCCATATATTCTCACTGCTCTACAATAACTCTTTTGAATATTACGGCCTGGAGTGAAACTGAAATAATAAGCTATTTATATGAGCTATCAGCTTTCCTCCCCACTGGGTTTAAGGTGCAAGATTGAAAACTGTGATCCATTCTGATACAAAGCATTGAAACCAGGAGGCAGAGGATTAACTAAATATTCTTGGGCCAGCTCTAATTTTCAGAGTCAGGCAACAGAAACTGATGTGCTGTACTACATATTTATGAATGTGAAATAATTAAAGTTAAGCCTTAATCAGGTCTTTGCGGGAGTCAGTCTCATTGATATACGTGGGTGAAATACTAGCTTACCATTACTTATTCAAAAATGCATTCTGCTAATTCCTATGAAACTCTGTTCATTAACAAAAGAGCACAGAATGAGAGCCTATTATGCTGATGGCTCTTACGAACGTTCCTTCTGATCATGCTGACTCAGAAGTCAGTCCCATTAAGTCAGTAGAATTTGCACCCCAGAGAAGTGTAAACAACCACAGTTTTAAACTTAAGGACATTTGGAGAAATAAATATTCACTGATACCAGTAATACTTTGTTTCTAGGTTACTGCTGAATTCAAACTGACCTAACTGCTAAAGACAGGGAAAATTACAATAAACAGGAAAATAAAAAAGGCCTCTCTAGTCTTTAAAAGTCCTGTCCAACCCAAAATAAATACACAGTAACTTGGGTTCACATGTCGTATTTTGTTTTAACCAGAGTCTCTCAATCAAAGTATGATGTTTTCATATAATATGCTAAGCCAAAACCAATCACATTATGGCTTAGTATGATGTATGAATTCCATCATAAACTATATAATAATAAAGTGTTCAGCTTTGAGATGGTAAATGGGGTCTTTTGGGTATGTGTGAAAAAGGTTCAGTAGCTCCAAGACCCAAATACAGAGGGACTTCCACCCCAAAAATGTTTCAGCTTTTGAAATCTCCAGATGAAACCATACTCTTCATTCAAGGAATAAAACTAATCCCTAAAATGCAGCTTCAAAAATGATTCTATAATTCTGTGTTTCCTCTTACACACCCGTTTACTGATTATAACTAACAAAAAACAATGGGGAAAAAAGCTGCATTGACACAGGAAGCAATAAGAAGAAAAGGAGGAGAGACTGAGTTGAACATTTTATCCTTAGGACCCTCAGAGTCCTAAAAAGTCTTGAATCAAAACTACCAATGAACTTTAGCGCATATCACCGTGACACCATTGTTACAGCTCTACACAGCTCTATTGGCTTATCCTTGTGACAATCAGGACCCCCATTTTTTCCTCTCTCAGAACAATGTTTAAGTGTTTTAAAATAATGTAAAATCCTTCTCTCTTTTTTTTGAAAAAAAAAAGCAAAAACAAATGCAGGATAAACATGTGGATTCATGACCAAAAAAAAAAAAAATCCAAACAAAACAGACAGCATGTCTTAATTACAAAATGGGAAGAAGGGGAGAAGCAGTCCATGCACTGTACATTTATCAATCTAGGTATGTTTAGCCTTAAAACAATAACAAAAATAACACCTATTATTATATCAGGTATATCTTCAAAACCCTTTATTTCTACAATAACCCAAGAACTTGGAACCTTTCATTTATGGTTTCTGTATTCATTGCTGGAATAAGAAGTATTAAAATGATGCCTCCAGGCTCATCTTCACATCCCTCTAACTGTGGCACAAAGAGGCCTTGTGAACCATTTTTAAATTACATGTCTTCATGACATTGTCTTTGTCTCATGCTCAGCCCACTGTGGAGACAATCTAAAGTTGTATCAAGATGTTTCCTAAGGAATTGTGGGTACTTTGGTTGCATTGAGGAAAACTAATTGAATCAACCTATCCTCCAGCCACCCAAGCCTGATTTGAATGAGAATATGGTAGTCATGCTGAGAAAGGATGATTGATACCATCTGCCATTAATATTTTAAAATTATTGTTGTCCATGTGGAATTGCAGCCAATGGGGGTGATTGTTGATTGTTCCAGAACTTTCTTGGTCTTTTTATTATTTCTGTTCAGATATGATAGTGACTTGTAAATGCTAGAGCCATTTCTCAGGAAGAAAGGCTTTCCTTTATCTCAACAACAGATCCATGTAGCAACTCATATTTTCCTCATTAAGCCGTGTAACTTCTGTGTTTCCTCCATTGAAACCTGCAGTCTGGTTGATTAAACCATCAGCAATATTGCTCACCTGGATCTTGTTGTCAGCTCACTTTTTCTTATTCTTCTTAGACAAGAACACAAGTGAAGACTTGCTTGAACTTCTTGCGGAAGTGTTTGGAAATGAGAGCGTAGACAATTGGGTTGAGGCAGGAATTGGCATATGACAAGCAATGAGAAGCTAGACGTAAGGCATAGGTAGCTTGGTTAAAGGGGAAGTAGCCAAACCAGAAGCACAAGATCACCAGATGGTGGGGCAGCCAACACAAACAGAAGAGGACAGCCACTGCAATAATCATCTTGGTGACCCTCCGTTTGGCTTTGCGAGACTCCGAGATTCCTTCCAAAGGGTCTACAGCAGTCCACAAGAATTTGATGGTTCTGGCATAAGCCAGGCTGACAACAGAGATTGGGAGGATGTAACTAAACACAAAGGTGAGGATGTCTAATATCTTCCGGCGTTGGCCCTCCCAAATAGGAGCGCAGATAGGCGTTTCCTGGAAATTAACGGTTTGGTAATAGCTGAGATATGGTCCTGCAAAAAGCAGGGAGAGGGTCCAAATAATGACAATAGCAAGGACTGCATTGCAAGTGGTACGGACATGCCGAGATTTCAGTGGGTAACAAATAGCCAAATACCTGGAAA
Source organism: Python bivittatus (assembly GCF_059951505.1). NCBI lineage: Eukaryota > Metazoa > Chordata > Lepidosauria > Squamata > Pythonidae > Python > Python bivittatus. Next base: position 37,781,053 of record NW_028277058.1, read on the forward strand.
CAAGAACAGAGGTTGATAAATTACACAGACACACACACACACCTGTCACTCTTTTTACCATTGTTGCTTAAATGTCTTGCCCTTATTGCACCACTTTCTCCCAGACCCAGACGATGCTTGTGACAGGACTTTTTCATGCCCTTTTCAAAAGTCACTTGATATTTGACCCTTAAAATGCCACCAAAACCTACTATTTGAAAGTCTACAGAAATTGATATAGGTATTCATAATTTCATAATCGCAGTAAATATGATATGGATCTTTTTTTCCCAATATAGACAGAAAGGGTTTTAAAACCTGTATGCTTGAACCATGCCAAAAATCCATGCTGTGTTTGGAGATGACATTGTTCTGAAAGAATTTATTCATATACCCTTTGTGAGGAAACAGAAAGAACTGCTAAGTAAGCTACAGTTACTAAGGGGAAAGGGAGGGGAAAGCATGAAAAGGGTAAAGCGATAAAATTAGAAATAATTATGTGGAGAAAGCAAGAAGTTATTTTAATTGGCTGTGACATAGGTGGAGGTTGGGAATGAAAGTGGAGATCAGTGGAGAGCAGGAGAGCAGACCTAAGGCTACAGCCCTGCACACAGCTGAATGGAATGAGAATTTGGAGACGGAAGAATGGCGGGTGGGCAATCCATATAAACTCTGTTACATGGATGATTTTCCCTGCAAGTAGAAAGCTAGCAGAATATGGAGAAGGCTGGCTAGATCCTACCTTCCTGATGTGCTCTGTTTTTATTTATAGAAAAAGGTTAATGGTTGATTTAAAATGCACTCCTCCTTCAATCTGATTGGAAACCATCTATTCTAGCACGAGACAATTCTATAGCTTCCAGGCATGCTTGGGAGTACTTTTAGCCTCAACAATGTATAGGACATTTCTGAAGAGACAAATCAGTTGGGATGCTTTAGTTATGGGAAGATAGGAAGTACATGTTAAAAAATAAATAAAAACAGGTCACATGTCAGGTACGTTAAGATTTTGGATAGTCAAAGGATTAAAGACTCTCCTCCTCCTTCTCCTTTTTAGGAAGAAATAGACTGGGTTCACATGTCATATTAAGCAATGGTTTCTTCTGTGTTTTTTTTTTAAAGAATAAGTCATAGTGCCTGGATACACACAACACATTATGTCAAGCCACATCAGTGCAATGTCAGAGCAACTGAACAAGCAATGTTTTGTCATCGCAGGAGACAGGAGACAGAAGTTTAGTCTTCTGGGGGAAAGGCAGTATTTATATTTACCTGTCCACAGAAACAGCTGCCAGGGTGAAACTGCTGGCATACATGGTGAGGTAGATGAAGAAATGCACAGCTTTGCAGGCAATGGCACCAAAGAGCCATCCATCCAGAGTATAGATGGTGGCCTGGAATGGGACACAGAAGACAATGAAGGAGAGGTCGGCCACTGCCAGATTGAGGATGAACAAGTTTGTAGTGTTATATTTCACCTCCCCATTGTGTAGCAGCACAGCCAACACCAGGCTATTTCCAACTGTGCCTACAAGGAAGATGAGGGAAAAGACCACAGGCACAATAATGCCTACAGCTCTTGCTTCTAGGCTGTCTGAAGATGTATTCCAGCTGTCCGGCATCTCTCCATCAGAGAGAATAGACCTGGCAAAAATAGAAAAAGAAGTAAGTGGTGATCACAGAAGACTTCTCCTTAAGCATGCCTTTCACTCCTGTATCTGGCATATGCTCTTCTTAGCTCCAAAAGCCACTTACCTTTGCCACTTCCATTTTCTATTCCAGCATTTTGCACCCTGAGGTAAAGGTTGCAAAATGTGACTCTTCTTCCCTACCATTCCATCTAGAGAACCCAGCTGGACTGGCAGTGAAATCTTATTTCAACCTTAGAAAAATCTTTGACTACGCCTGAAGGCTGAAAGGACATTATTAGCAACCTACCCTTCAAACCCAATTTATGGGAGTTGATTTGGCAGTCAAGAGTTTTCCGTAGCAGAAATGCCCCTAGCCCCAAAGTGCCCATTAAGTTGTGGGAAAGGCAAGAGAAAGAAGTGCCACATTTAAACTATAGTGAGTAAAAGAGTGGACTGCACAGGGCAGTCAACCCCTAAAAATGGCTTAAAAATCTCAATCCTCCTTATCTAGCTGTGCCATGTCAAAAGGTACTTTCTGCTGAGTTTAAGCCTGGGAGCATCAAGCACAGCTCACTGAAAAGACTTAACCTCCCTTGCTGTCCTGCATACTTGCATATACTTGCAGCTGAACCTCAGAATTCCTGTGGGATACCATTTTCCACATCTAGTTTGTGATGCCTTTGGGACAAATACCAGCTCTAGGGTGCAAGTGGGCCAATTTTTTTGCAGCCAACAGTGGTCTTTTATTTTTAATGTGAAGCTGGCAAGGGCCAAAGGGGGCATGGCCAGCTATATGATGATGTCATTGGAGTGGGTAAGCCAAACAATGTACAAGGCTTAAAGGCCAGAATCATTGCCCCCTCCCACCCTTTTTCATGTTGCTGTATGTCAACATTGTAGGAGGAGAGCTGGGTTAGTCTGTGGTAGCAAAACATCAGGAGTCTGGTAGCACCTTTTTCAAATACCACATATTAATAAAATCAGTTAGAAAAGGGGTTAGTAGACTCCTCCTGATTCATGGGGGCTCTAAGAATTGCAAAAGGGATGCTGGCCTGGCTATATGTGACTGTCAGCCCTTTGAGGTAGACCAGGTAAAGAAGTCTGCTTTATCAAAGTAAACTACAGTAACAGAATCTTGAAAGCCTGGCTGAGTTTTCCCCTCCCTCTTTCTTATATTCTAGGGCAGTGTTGCTCAACCTTGGCAACTTGAAGATGTGTGTTCTTCAACTCCCAGAAATGCTGGCTAGGGAATTCTGGGAGTTGAAGTCCACACATCTTCAAGCTGCCAAGGTTGAGAATCACTGTTCTAGTGAATTAAGGAGTGAGTCTTATCCTCTTTCTCACACTTTGTCTGAGTCCTGGGCTTAAAGCACACTTTTGTTTTTTCAACCGTTGCCTTACTACTCCAAGGCCATCTCCTGCGCTCTCTACAGTGACCCACAGCTTGTCCAACCTTGCCAAACTGTATGCTGAAGCACATACAATTGAAACAACTGGATATACACCCCTCACACACACACAGATACACAAGCTACCCATTCCTCGGCTTTCCTTTTGTGTTAAACTTTACATTATAAACTCCGTGGGGGAAGGACCTTGTTCTAGATTTATACCTTGGCGTTACTATATATTCACGTTGGTGTTTAATATTTTCAAATATAAATCTGTACACAGGATTTGTGGCTTCAACAAGCAGGAAAAAAAATCTTTCCAACCTGAAACAGCAAACAGAAGTAATTCCTCACTCCTGAAACAAACAAACAAATGGGATTCTGGTCAGGATTGGTCATATTAGGTATGTATGTATGTATGTATTATATATGTTCAATTTATATATATTTATATACATATATAGTTGCTCATCTCAACAAGTGACTCTGGGCAGCAAACGGAATTAAAGTAAAATAAAAACAATAACAGACATTACCAGAATTTTGAGCATCTGGTGACTCCTACACATTGCTTATCATGAAAATAGCTGGTGAGATCTGGGTCTGATGCAACCACAGGCAAAAGGCAGATGTGTGCCAAGAAGATCCTACCTTGATGTCAAAATCAGAAGGTGTTTTTTTTTTCTGTCATGTCTCTGCAATACATTCACTGTTTGCATGCCATTATGTCTGCTAATGGAGATGATATAATATAAAAAAAAAATCCCAAATGTTTTTTGGTTTCAGTTTAAGTCCGTTGAAATGTCTGCTTTTGTAAATCACAAAGTAAAAATACTGTACATAGAAAATGGATGCATAAAGAAAGGTGCAAATAAAATTCAAGAGCGTAAAATATGAAACTAGTAACAGATGAAGAACTCTCTTGGTAAATAAAATAAGAATTTACTGAGTGCCTACCAGACAGCAAAGTGGGGACCAGCCATACTGTCTTGAGGACAGTATTTTGTCCCCAGGACACCACTAGTGGATGAAAAGCCAGCTACGAAGGCAATCACTTCTCCAACCCAGTTGCTCTCCTGCTTTGCCTTTAGCAGAAACCCGACACATGCATTCAACAGGTTCAGCTTTTCTTAAATTAGTGCATAGGTAGGGAGAAAATAATCTAAACACAGGAGCAGAGGAAGAACAGAAATAGGACAATAGGATCCACAAAAACTAAGCACAGCAGTTTGATCAACATGCAAATCTTTAAGTTTGAATGGCACGGGCTGCCATTTTGGCACCCATTGACTGTCTGAGAGCATACAGTAATATGTAGGACTCTACTTAAGGGGCTTGAATTGGGCATCTTTGTCAGCTGGCCCTGGGACTTGTTTTTGGAAGGTCACTAATGGTAGGCTCTCACATCATGCTAAATGATAGGGTTTGCATGGCTGGGCTTTGTATACCATGTGAACCCAGCCACTGCCATTTATAAGCCATGGTTTGTTGCAATGTCATGTATGTATCTAGCCATTGTGGTTAATAAACCATAGTGGCTAACAAACCACAGCTTAGTATATTTCAAGTATCCAACCAATATCTTTTAGATGCCTACACTAAATGCTAGTTTAATGGTGACATTGAGCTATAAAGCTCCTTCCTCCCCCATGTTACTCAGGATGTGAGTTCAAAACCTCTTTCTTTTTAGGAGGGTCAAGGTGAAACTTCGGCTCCCATCCTTCATGGAGGAAGCCTCAGCCTGGTACCACTTAACTCACGTTACACAATCATTTTCCCAAAAGCTGTTAAACCTCTTTCTTTTTCCTTATTTGTGATCCTATACAAATGCTGGGTTTTATTTGGTACAGGTCCTGTATTTTATATAGTAGCAGGTCAAAAGGCATCAGTGGTGCCTATGACTGAAAAGCTGAGCCTTGGATTCCTCTCGGTCACAGGAAGTATAGCAGCCCTGGCACATAATGTATGGATTCCAAAGAAAAAACAAGTTTGATTTAATTAGCCATAATGACTTGGTTCACATATGACATTAGGTTCTCACAACATACTAAACCAAAACCAAATATATTACATTATAGCTTAGTAAAATGAATGAACTCTGTCTATGATTTTAACAAGTAAAAGCTATCTATGAAAGGTATTAATTCCTAATTAATTCTTAATTAATTAATTCTTAATTCTTTGGTCCTTCTGGTCAAATAGGCTTTGCAGGTTTTTCAGAACAATTCCTATTGAAGGTGAACATGGGAAATCATTGAATAAAACTACTGTCTGTCTCTAGTTTTAACTCGGCTTAGCCTGATCCTTTATGCTAGACTTGTGTCTGGTGCATACAGTTGGGGTTTTTGCTTCTGGCAGTCTTTTTGTAATTCTGTGCCTTCCTTTCTGCTGTTCGTGTTAAATGGATAATTCTGATTTGCACATAATAAGCAGATGTGACATTTTGCACCCTACTGATCATGCTACACTTAGCTTGTTTATGTACTACTCCAGAAGTTGGTTGTAGAAAAAGAGTGAACAACCTTGGTGCCTTGAACAAGGGACCACCATAGACCCTTAATGAAGCCATTATGAGTACAATCCCACAGCTGCCTGACTATATGGATTTCATCAATAGAAACAAATTCTGCCAGGGTCAGGAGCCTGGAGACTGCAAGTGAGCTAAATCCCAGCAGCTGAAAAAAATTATACCAAGTTTGATTTTAGATTTGCATTTTTTAAAATTTGTGTGAGAAAAATACATTCTAAGGTGAGATTAGTGGAAAAAGCACAGAATTTGTATGATTATTATTTAAAGTAAACACTCCATATGATTTTTTAAGTGACACTTTGGCATTTGACTTGTGTCCATTGTGCTAGCAATACCAATATAAAATGAAGGTTTGCATGACTTGGGGAAGAGATCTCAGAGCCACAGAGGGAAGAACATGGGTAGCTTATAAGCAATATTCAGCTTTCCTGAATATTGGAAAATTTGCTGGGTGACAGAGCTCTGTGCCTTATCCCAGAATCCCAAAGCCTCTTGAAATTCACTCTTCCCTTCCACTGCTTGCTTCTGGGGGGCTTTGAGGTTCAAAGTGCTGGTTCTCTCTGCAACATTATCCTTGACAGAAAAATATATCAAATCCATTCTCAAAGACAAAGGTCTTTATATTACTACAGAGAACAGTATCGTGCAAAGTTAAGAGAGCAGAAACAGATGCTTATGTATCTGCACCCATTAGTCACTCATCTAAAGAAAACAGCCTTCAAAAAGTACTCTGTTGCTGTCTTTTAGATACCCCTTTGACGAGCAGGTAGTGGAATATGTAATTTCATTTGTCTCTTGCCCTCCAGCTGGACTGGTTCTGAGCTTCACCCCTCCAGTTATTCCCCACTGCCACATGCCCTATTTGGGAAGATGGTATGCAGCTGTCTGCATCCTTTTCTGCCTCAGGGCTATTTCTTCTTTGCCTCACCTGAACAGAAAACTGTCACGGAAGAAGATGCACCTGCTGAAATTCTCCCCATTAAAAGTAAGCTGGAGCTTGTCTACTGAATCCGGCCATTCCAGGAACATTTACTCCCTCCCTCCTCCCTCCTGCACAACCTGCAGAGCTCTTGCAAAGCCATCCTGCAAAAAGCCCTCTTCTTCCTTATAAGCCACACATACTCACTTGTATTAGGCAAGAAATGGGCTCCTCCTGGTCTCCTTCAAGTCTTCACTACGCAGCAGTAACTGGAAACATGAAGAAGCCCTTACTCCCTTCACTCCAGAGTCATGGAAAAAACGCTGAGCAGAATTCCTTAAGTTGCAATGACCAGACTTGGCCTGTGCTTTTCTTCCGTAAGCTACTTCTTAGCACATCTCTCCAACTCTCCCCCTTCCCTACCTCTGCTTTCCTCCTTCTTCCTCTCATCCTTCGATATCTGCCTCTGCTCTCCCCCTCCTGCTTTTGCTGTGTCTTTGTGTTAACCCTCCTACAGCCAGAACTGCTTATCCAATGCAATCCATCCATCCATCCATCCATCCATCCATCCATCCATCCATCCATCCATCCATCCATCCATCGTTTCTAGCCTCTTCCCTAGGCACTATATTGCCTGTACAACAAGGATATGTAGGAATGTAAAGCAGAGAATATACATCTTATATATTGCTCCCAGCAATGAAAGCGGAGCATATTTGTGCCACTCAGGACTATATTTTCAGCTACAGCTAAACAGTGTCCTCTGAATGACCATGGAAAAAATGACAACCCGGACTATAACCAACCAATTTTCTACACATGCTGGCATCGACAGATTAGGTTTCCAGAATGTACTGGGAATTTTCCTTTCCTTTCCTTTGCCTGGGGCTGCAAGGACCATCAGGTTACTATCACCTCAAACAGGTTTTTCAAGAATTTATTTCATAGGCAGCGTTTGCCTTATATAATGGTATAGGTTTCATACCAGTGATTAGTCTCCTTTGGACTGATAGGAGCCTTGTGTATGAAAAAATGGTTTCAGAATCTGGCAATATGCTTTAGTTTTTTTATACAAATGGCAAAATGCACGCTTTGCATGCAGTATGCTCACACATCAAATAACAGAATAAAGGTGAAAAGAATATGATTTTCATAATGATCCAAAATTGCAGTTTGAATGTTGACAAAAAAAGTCTCCAGAGCAGATGAATTATACGGAGGAAAAATGTCAGGAAGCCTTACACAAAATAGTTAATAACTATCCACTTAATGTTCTGCAAGCTGATGGGCTTGAGTCAGCCAAAAATTATCACTCTGAAGTCCCATTCAGTTGCAAGAGGTGAGAGTGAAGCACACCCGTTATAGTGAAACATTGAACTGAAACCTCAGCGCATTCAATTTGAGATCATGCTTTATGTCTAGAAAGCTGTTGTCATAATTATGAATTCCTGTCATTGGGTGGGTTCATGCTTATCTGTATTTCCTATCACTGCCTAACTGGTGACACTATTTGGGATTAAACTGAGAGGCTCACTGAGGTGTCATTTTCCTTTGTAAAATACATGACATTCCTTGACTCTTTTGTTCCCACAGTAATCCTATAAATAAACCCAAACCCAGTTCAGGATTTATACAAAAGAAGCGGTTTGCACATTATTAAATAAATAACTCAGTAACCATGCCCTTTTAAAGCTGGGTACTTTAGGTCAAGCAAGACTCACTGATCAAGATCATGCTGCAAACCTGTCTGTGGCATATAAATCATCTCTGCCTTTCAGGTTAAAGTGCAACACTCTTTTCATGCCATAATGAACACCATAATACCCAAAAAGTTACATATGTTATCAAATGGCAGCGGGCAATAGAAATGGTAATGCATGTGTTAATAATAATGGGTGTAAACTTAGACTATTATTATCCAAATACATCTCTTGTATCTTTTTATTTGAAAAGTGGGGTAATGTTATATGTAGCAAGACCCTGGAGTCCGTATGTATGGTGACAAATGTGGTGGAGTTAGTTCAAAGAGCCCATGAGGTGAAGTTTTGCTAGATGGCATATCACAGTCCAGTCTACCTCAGTGGGTTGTTGGGAGGGTAAAGAACTTGGCAACTTTGTTCCTTGGTGAAAGAACAGAAGTTGTTCTAAATAAATTAAATTTGCTCTTAACTCTAAAATACATTTTCATAAAGGATGAAAAGCACTAAGAAAGGCTAGGATTTAGGACCAAGAGATAGAGCTTCAAGACAACTTTACATCTCAATACAGGTAGTTGTCGCGTAATGACAACAATTGGGACTGAAATTCCGGTTGCCGAGTAATGCAGCCATTAAGCAAATCCGGACCCAATTTTATGATCTTTTTTTGTGGTGGTCTTTAAGTGAATCAATGTGGTTGTTAAGTGAATCACATCATTAAGTGAATCACATGGTTTCCCATTGATTTTGCTTGCCAGAAGCCAACTAGGAAGGTCACAAATGGCGATCATGCTGCAACCATTGAAAGTGCAAGCTGGTTGCCAAGTGCTGGACCGTAATCATGTGACCATGGGGGTGCTGCGATGGTCATAACTTTGGGCACCGGTCATAAGTCACTTTTTTTAGTGCTGTTGTAACTTCGAATGGTCGCTAAACAAATGGTCTTTAAGTGAGGACTAGCTGTACAACATGAGATTTATATGCTGGTGGTACTACTCCAGGTAGAGACTGGGATAACTTCTGTAAGAATAGCAACACACACAGACACACATTTTTTAAAACTATTGGCTCAAGCTATGGCTCTTCACTTCCATCTATAATAGGCAAAGAATGTTTTTTGGAACAAATGCAGGCTGATTTGTCATGTGGGCTAAATCTACCCATCAGAAGCTCCTAGCTTAGGAGCTCTCCCCTTCTGCTGCAGAGGAAATCATAAAGATCCATGTTTATCATAAAAATCATAAAGATCCATGTTTATGACTATGCAATCACATTAGATTTTATTGCCTTGGCAAATAACAGGGTATGACTTTTTTAAAAAAGATTTTTTATCCCACCTTTATTATTTTTTATAAATAACTCCAGGCGGCAAACATACCTAATACTCCTTCCTCCTCCTATTTTCCCCACAACAACAACCCTGTGAGGTGGGTTGGACTAAGAAAAAATGACTGGCCCAAAATCACCCCACTAGTTTCATGCCTAAGGCAGGATTGGAACTCACAGCCTCCTGCTTTCTAGCTTGGTGCCTTAACCACTAGACCAGACTGGCTCTCTTTGACTTTGACTTTGCTTTCCTTTTATTAACTTTCCCATTGTTATGGGACTTGCTATCAATTTGGAATTTTCCAGCAAGAAGGGCTTTGGCTCCGTTGTGAATGTGAGTGATGCCATCGCCAGTGCTCGAAGGCAAGTTTTGAATTATTCCCTGTAATTTGTGCCTTTGTCCATACAGAATAAATGTGACTGAGGATCTTCCGCACCATTTGCTTCATAATCTTATTTCTTCAGGGTTCCAAGAAAACTTCCTGTCATCTATTATGCAGAACAAAATTGATTTTCAGATCATAATAAAATAATTTTTCTTCCACTACTGTCTTCTACTAAAGCTATATTCTTGGGGCTACAATTAGATTTGGAGCTATTTCTAGAGAGAAATTAGTTTGCAATGGTGCTTACAAACATCATTTCAAATATGCATATTTATACCATGTCTTGTTTGGTCCTGTTTATTTTCATTATTTGGCTTTATTTTCATAACTTGGTTTGTTATGACATAAATGATATACAGTACACATAAATATGCCACTACTACTGGTAGTGTGCTGTGATTGGGTGCTGATTTACACCACATCCCAGTATCCTAATTCCAATGAGGGGAGCCATTTTTCTAGATTTCCTTTCTTTCCACAGAACTGAGTAACAGGATTCACACGTTTTGCTAAGTCACAACATGGGTGTTTGATTTTGGCATAGCACATTGTAAGAGCCAAATCATTGTGGGATGTAAACTATGGTTAATGGTTTGTTGTGCAAACCCTCCCAATTGTTGTTTATTCAATAAACAATAGTTAAACAAGCCATGATTTAGTTATACTAGCACTTGCGTGATGCAACATTGTACTTGAAGTGCCAGTGTCTTTAAAATAATGGATATTTGGATGAAGTGTAAATGCTCTTCCTCCATACTATCACCTTGGCAGCCACTTCTCTCCTTTGGCCTCTCCAGTGGCAGATTTCCCCGGGCAGTGCAGATCTCTTAGCTGATCATTTGACTGGCTTCTGGAAGGAGAGCCACTTGAGGGCTATGCCAGATGGGTCATGTTTTCTGCACTGGTGGCAAAAGATTAATCTTATCCCAATCCACTCAGGCAGTGGAGCTTAGCTAGCACTGATTACCCCGTGAGAGAACATTGCAGAAGGAGAGCATGTGAGGATCAGAAAGAGTCTGACTGGGCTAGAGACGCCTCCGCACGCTCTTCTTTTAATGCAATATATACCATCATCTCCCAGGAATGCCCTTCTGGATTCTACGTAGGACAAATAGGTCAGGCTGTGCACGAAAGAATTAACGGGCACAAATTTGACATCAGGTCTCAAAACAAGGTCAAAGTAATAGCAGAGCTTTTTAACTTGCCAGAGCATTCCCTTACAGATTGATTCACGGGATGTGTTCAAATGGAGGCTAGGCAGCGACCCATCCAGAAGGGTTTAATCTGGATTCCTGAACTCAGCAAGAGGTTGGACTTGAGGATTCTATAATTTTGAGGTTTCTTTCTTTGGAAAGATTTATTTCTATGTAGCTTTCACCTCCTTCAATTTGATATCCATCCCCTGTGTGTAGACAGTGCATTTTGGCTACATAAAGATCTGTAAGAGTTGGTTCCCAGACTGATAGATTTAGGTGACTATTATGTAAACAACTAGCTATACAAATTATCTTGATCAATGAAGAGACCCACCTTCTTTCCTACAGTGTCCTCAGGATCCTGCTGCTTTTTTCAAAACAATTAAAGCAATGTCACAGTATCACATCTCAAGCTCCACCTGTTTGGGGCATCTGTGTGACATTTTGATGTATGCAGAAAAGGCTTGCATCACAAGGCTGCAATGCTACTTTCTTCATCTTGACACCTTCATCCTTTCCTTATGGATGCTGTAAACAAAGAACCAGAAAGATTTCTCATTAAGACACATGGAGATATATGGTTGAGAAATTGAAAATAGTTCACTTATTGAAATTTCTGTACCCCCTACCCTTTTCATCTCAACAAATCTTGCTGAAGAGAACTTTGTGAGAATCATGGTTATAAAAGAATCATGTTTGGTTTAGGCAGCTGCTGAAGAACCTGACAAGATCAGTGCTCAGATAATGAGATTGCTATTAGTCAGAGTTTGGCCAAAACATTTGGATACCTAAAGAAAGGATGAAATAGCCTTCCACTATACTGTTGTGCTGACAAGTAATAGAAGTTTAACACTGACAATAGCTCGGTGCACTCTGTCCTACATAATGGCTGTATGATAGTTTAGAGCAGTGTTTCTCAAGCTCAGCAACTTTAAAATAGGTGAACTTCAACTCCCAGAATTCCCCAGCCAGCATGCTCCATGTATCTTAAAGTTGCCAAGTTTGAAGAACACTGGTTTAGATGGGTTGCAGGGTTAGAAGTATGGCACTTGTGAATTTGACCTAAAGAGACATAATTATGGTCAAATTCTGGTACTGTTCTGGTACCATTCTGGTACTGTTAGTAAAGAGCTTCTGAGCAGATGGGGCAAAAGGATAGGAAAGCTGATGAACTGAAACTATGGGAGGGGACTTTGAAGGACATCTTCATTGAGTGATGGCTACCTCAAACACTTTAGATGAAGGACTGCCTAATATTGTTTATAGTTCTGTTTTCATGTCGAATAGTATCTCTCAGAAACATATAGTTAAACATTAAGCAGTAGGGGAGAAAACAACTTCTTCTTGAACGCAAATGTTTTGTTACCATGGAAATGGGTACATCTGGAGATATGTGGCCTTGGCAGTGTGCAGTGTAAATAAAGTGTTCCTATCTCTCCTTGCCCATTGTGTGCTTTTGATCCAGCAAGAGGAGGGTCCTTTCAATCACACTTCTAACTGTGTACATCAAGCCAAGGACAGACTAGTCAATTTCAAGGCTTCACACTCTCCAGCTCTGCCAGTCAACTGCTGACCAACCTATTAAAAAAAAAAAAAGTGCTTGTAGAAGCAGGTTTCAGTCTTCCTTACAGTAAAAAGAGGACTGAGGAGCAAGAGAACAAGTTAGGGACCAAATGGAAGGGGCAGTCCTGCAGGAAACCAGCAGAACCCATTGGAGCCACCAAGGGGTTGACACAGAATGTATCATTTCAGTCTGCCTCCTCCATGAGCATCAGTGCATCCTACCTGGCCCACATGCAGCACCTGAAGGTGGGATTGCTTCCAGAGCAAACACACCTAACGATATCCTTGGTTGACTCAGCTGTAGGTGGATGATGAAATACGGGCAGTGGCATGCAAGCAGGTCCTCTGGAAACTTTCATGGGCTGTCCTTGCACCAGGGCCAAGAGACTCTGCAGATTTTCACTTAGTAATGTGAATGTGAACCAGGTTTTAGGAAGAGAGTTAAGAGGAATGTATCTATTTATGAAGAACTTTATATCTATTGTGCCTGGATTGTTGCAAAATATTATTTTGGTTCTAGGAAAGATACTGGCATGAGTGCCTTCTCCGTTTTTGAACTGACTCTTGATCAGGGTAAGGGAAAGACTGCAGTTCTACATGGTCGGTTTTAATTTTTTTTAAAACCGAGTGGTATTAGAAAGAGGACGTGTTTTATATTCCTAAGGTTTGTTTTTTTTCTTTTGTTATTCTTGTATTAAATACAAATAATAATTAAAAAACAAAAAAAATTAGGTGTCCATGAGCATCTGGCATCACAAGATACCACACTGGGATTCTAGCATTAGGACACGCTTAGATAATCTGGTGCTGAGATACAGATTAGTTCCTGCATTCCTTGCAGACAAGCTGAGTGGAGTGGCCATTGAATATGACTTAAAATGGTAGAAACAGGACAGCATCTTCCAGTGAACAGGAAGGCAGCAGACCAGCCAGGAGAATGATTCAGTTTAGTTTTCTCAGCCTCATGTGTCCTGAAAACAACACCTGTTTTTAAAATATTGAAGGGGGTGGGGGGAGATGAGTTCCTTAGAAGCAGCCGTTACATGTTTCTGTCTCTGTGTAACCGAAACTCCCACAGTTGCCTTGGAGAATATGATTAACACTACTCGGGCCCCAAAATGCAGGTGGGTGGAAGTTCAGATGCATAGAGATACTCCAGCTGAAAAACAGGATTTCTTTTCACTATAGGAGATCTAAGATGTACTACTTCTGATGAGGAAATATCTAAGGTAATCAGGACTGGTTGTAGCAGCTGGCATTTGAGTACTGTAGTGAAATTTTTAGCTTAAAAACCCTCCATTTCCAAGAGTTGATGCTAGACGTCTGTTTGAACCACCTTTTGATTTTGCTTTTGCACCATGTAGTTACTATTCTAACGTAGTAATCTACTTCTGTTATGACTGATCAAACAAGTAGTTTATTATGAGTTTTCTTTGTACCATCTTACCATCTGTGCAGCAGAACATGATTCCTCAACATGTCCTGCTGCCTCATTCTATCTTATGACAAAACTGGTCCTGGGTCATGAAAAGAACTATAAACTTGGCTAATTCTCATTGCCTTTACAAAGAGTGCTGGAGTGAAACTTCAGATGGATTTTTAGTTGAAATTCAATTTTTCAGAGAAGATGGGGCAACTGAATGTCATCTTATTGGAGGATTCCCAGTAAATGTATAGAGCTAAAAAGAGCTATTTCAAGTTTTTCACATCTCATTACTGGAAATGGAATCAAACTTTTGAATACCGGCCAGGTCTGTGCCCAGGTTCCAGAACAGCCCACTAATTCTAGAACTATAACTGTTCTGCAGAACATGCAAATTATCTAAATGCAATGCAAACATGAAGCAAGGCTTGGTATGCAATAATCCAGAAGCTGCTTTACTGTAACAATTAAACATTTGAGATAATTTGTATATGTACCAAATTGATGGTCTACTCAGAATTACCACAGGGGGGAGTCAGTTCAAATCTGATATAGCCAGGAATGATGAATGTGTGGTCTGACCCAACTGGAGGGCATTAAATTGGGGAAAGTTAATGTAAACTAAAAATCCAAAACTAGATCTCAGTCTGGCAATAGCTGTTAATCCACGTCCTAGTATTTTTAAAGACTTGCTGAACTAAGTGTTGAACCATGAATGCTGATGATAGCACACTATTAAAATCCTAGTTTACTAAAAAGTGCCCAGATGGCTAAAATGAGGGATATTCCCCCCGCTCTGTTTATGTCAGTAGGAGCCACAGTGCTGCTTGTTATCAAAGCCTGTAAGTAGGGTAGAGGGGAGCTGCTAAACTCTGGGTCAAAGGCTGATAATAAAAGAGGTGGAGAGAAAGAGAGGCAGCCTCATAGTGTTAGCTTGCAGCAATTAGGACACATTCAAGTCTTGAAGAAACATGGATGTTAAAGCGTGGTTGGTCTGTATGCTGTTTCTGGAACAATGGAGCCAGGGGTTCCACTACATTGGAGCAACTTTCCTCTCTCAAAAAAGAGACTTCTCCTTAAGTGGGGTTCCCCAACCATCGAATAAGATCAGGGCGCTGGCCCAGTCCAATCCTGACATACATCTTATCCGGAGTACGCTGGGGACTCAAGCGAGGCCATACAGCCTCTCCCTTTCTCCTGATGACTACCACCACTCTCTGCCCAAGGCAAAGCACTTGCGTACTTCCAGGTTGATGAAACTTCTGGGATCGTCCTATGACCCTTTCTGGATGTCTCTCGTGGACCCCCAAGGTCGGAACCCAAGCACCGAAGAACTGAGCACACAGAGCCAAGACCTGGCTGAACACAGAGCCCGGTTTAGGAAGAAGCTCCTGCAGGAGACAAGCAGATTAGAGCTTCCCAAGTGGCTGCCACTGCTGCTTTTTCAGGATGGGATCCCCCATAATTTGAGCCAGTCCTTCACTTACCATCTACGTCAATGGCTAGTGGATAGCGCAACCTGTTATTTAACCTCTTCCTGGGTAGACATGGGATCCATCTTCTGGCCACGCTGGATACGCCATACCTACTGTGATCTGACACGAGCTGGATGCTCTTGGCCTCCAGGCATGACTTGCAGGCCAGCCCAAATCACCCACATCAAACTCCTAGCATGGCACTGTTGGCTAAATGGAACCCAGTCTCTGAGTCCTAGAAAGTCTCGTAAGGAATGTGTTTGGAGACAAATTCCTTATCCTGTAGTGGCTGCATGTAAATGTGCCTGCTCATGATCTGGATGAGGTGAGGTTTGTACTGCAGCACTGAACTTTGTGAGGACTTTGTTGTCATTTCCCAGTCAGGTGAAAGCTGGTACTCAGGATGAGGGTATAGTCTTGGGGTATTCAAATCTAGAGGGCAATTGTAATGAGAAATGAGAGAAGAAGTATTGCATGATGATCTGAAAAGCTTTGCCTTGGAGGAATCTTCACAGCTGTGTAAAAACCAAACCAAACCAGGTATTAAAGTTCTCTGTCATATCCAAGGAATGCTAGCCAAAAGCAAAACACCAGTATCTTTCTCAAATGTGTAATGATAAAATAACAGCAGAAACTAAATATGTTTTAGTCAAGCTTTTTGGAACTCTGGAAATTCAGTAATTGTGTTTCTTTTAATTGGAGATGGTGCATGATGTTAAAGTGACATAAATAAAAGGGCTTAATTAGAATTTGGGACAACTAAACTCATCAAATTATTATCACTGTATTATTCACTATAGAGAATTGTAGTCTTGGTTTTGCATAATTTAGTAAGCCTTAGATACAGTGTACATGGACCTAATCCTTGACATTTTCCAATGTGGGCTCTATTAAAAAGCAAAAAAAAAAAAAAAAAAGTACATGTTCACTTCTCTTCTGTTGTTTTGGTCTAGGTCTTTGAAATTAAATAACTACAACTTAGTTTACTTTTATCTATATGAATTCCTAACAGGTATTTAAATAAATGGAAGATACCTGCGTTGCTAAACCTCCTTTGGTCTGGTTTCTTTTCTGTGTTTTCCTTCTAAATACATCCCACGGCTGGGAATATAATTGCATGAATGATGCATCTGGAGGTTGGGATAGGCTGTTGTATACAATCAATCAGGTGCAATACAATACACAGAGAACTTAGAATTTGAGACTTCTAATCAGACTTGTGCAGGATGGTGTTATCACATAACCATTTCACAACCTTCAAGTTAATTGATGGTATATGTCTGAAACGACATGTAAGTTCTCCACTCATCTTAGAGTTGCTGAGACTGAGAAACACCAAAGTAGGGCATTCCTCTTCATTCCAGCACTGCACAAGGGCAGCCTCAAGGTGTTTAAAATTGGTTAGGCTTTGTCTTCTACTACTTTGGAGGTAAACTGGGTGATTGCAGTGACTTGAAAGAGAGGCAGGATAAAGGGTGGCAAAGAGAACAGCTAATTTTATGCCATGTTGCTTTCCAAGGATTGATGGATGGATAGTACTTCAACTCAGCAGTGAAAGCACAATATTTGGAAGGACAAATAAGGAGATGATTGGACAAAAGAGTGTTCTCTGGCTTGTCTGAAACCAACCTGGCCAGTTTTTTAAAGCTGAGGGATATTTTGATGCGATTTAATTTACAGGAAGAAATCATTGTGATTGAATTGTTTGTTAGGGAACAAATTTGCTGTTTATGCAAAATTGCACAACAACAACAGCTGTGTTGTTTGCCAAAAGAAATGCCAGGATGTTTCTCATTGGGGGAAGTATAGATTTGCTGAAGCAGTTTTGCTCAAACTCTTTGAACAGGCTCCTCTTGTAAGGACACTCTTCCTTTCGTATATGGTCAGTTACCCAGATGCAAAATACATACACAATATTGTACCAAATATAGGAGAGCCATGTTAGTCTATGGCAGCAAAAAATCAACTTTTCCAACTAACACATTTTATTAAAAGGCATAAGGTTTCATGAGCTGCAGCTCCCTTCATCAGATGCAAGTCGCTAGACTGATGGAGGATTTAAATTGGGATGAGGCTGGGGGTGGGGGGAAGGGAAGGACAGACAGGTGAGTTATAAAGATGCAGGTTACACGTGAGACAGATTGCCAGTACATTATCAATTAACAATTGTAATGTGTTAAAAACCCTTTGTGTTTGTTGAGACCTTTTGATGGATATGAGTTTTGCAATCTCTTGCTCAGCGTTGCTTAGAATAAGTCTTGTTCTTCTAAGAGGGTCACTCTGAGGTCTGCAATAGAGTGTCCTGGGAGGCTGAAATGCACTGATATTACTCAATGTCCTTGACATCAGGATTCAAAATAAGGACAATGTAATATCAGGCTCAAGAAGATGTTCTGTAGTTTTTGATTGTGCAGGGTGGGAATTAGTTGCCTTTTGCCTCATAAAACAGAATAGCATCATCTCTTTGAAAGAATGGTTGATGGTTGTTTTTCCTGCCAGTAGATGATATCAGGGGCCTTGTTGCTAAGGCAGAATAGGATTCAGCAATGAGGGCAGCATGAGGTATGGCAGCATACTTTTGTGCCACCTCCCTGCCAGAAGAAAATACATTAATGCAGCTTTGAAGAAAAGCCCTGGCACAGAGGAACTCCTTATTCAGTTTGGCTTAATGATGAATAAGACAAATAGGACCTTACCAAGAATCAACGTTGACTTCATAAGGCAACAGATCTGCCAAAATGCCCTTCCTCCCAAACTGTTTTCTACAAATGCGGGAGAAATCCAATGTTACTGTACAGTTCTGGGCTTATGAGGCAGAATGACTCCAGGTTCTTTGAGAGTTTTTCTTTGGACCTTCCTACCTTGCCTAAAAGATGTCCCAGTGTTTGAAAATAGAAGCCTTCCAGAACACCCGTGTCCATAACTAGTGTGAGATGGGGACTCCTGCTGGGTCTACTGCTAATTCCTGGAGCTTAGAGGCTCTCTCATGAGATGTCCCTGTGTCTTGTTTTATAATTTCCAGTCTGCCCAAAGGCTTGCTGAGTCAAAGGCTATCGTAACATAAAGAAGATTGATTGTAAGAGGAGAGAATAGAAGGTTAGAAGTTATCCAACAATTGAGATAATAGAACAAACAGGCACAGCAGGTCATACTGCTATACTTTTTCTTATCATGAAATATATTTCTAATTATATGCTAGTAATCCATTCTAGGAGCCAGTCTGATATAGTGATTAAAGGCACCAGGCGAGAAACTGGGAGACCATGAGCTCTAGTCCCACCTTAGGCACAAGCCAGTGGGGTGACCTTGGGCTAGCCACTCTTTCTCAGCCCTAGGAAGAAGGCAGCCGTGGCAAACCACTTCTTCTGAAATCTTGCCAAGAAAACTGCAGGGACTAGTTCAGATAGTTGCCAGGAGCCAAGGCTGCCTCAAAGGCATACACACAAATTCTAATTTTGCTATTATATCCTATCAACACTGGCAAATTATATGTGAGTGTCCTACTTTGTCATCTTTTTTAAAGTGTTCATTTCCTCTATCCATGTCCACTTCCACTCAATAAACACACTATGAACTGGAAGACTGCCATAATGGAGAGGATGAAGGAAAAACACTTTCATATCTGTTTCTTTCCTATTCAGCTCACTGTTGCTCAGGACAACCAAATCCAAGAGGTGTCACTGGGAAATGTCTTGAGTAGGAATCATCATCATTGCAGGAGATTTGTGAGAAATAAGAAAGGCACATATATCCTGTCTTTCCCAAGGGTTTCCCAAAGGTATCTCACATAATGCATCGATTACACAGAATGAGTGGTTTCAGTCAAATACAACTGGCTCACCTCTTGCCACCATCCCTGTACATAGCATGAGATGGGCAGAGATTTTATTTTCACCTAAGACAAAAAAACCAGTTTGGGTTTACGCTAATTTAGTGAGGGGTCAACACTGTTTTTTTTTAAAGAAAAACAAACTGCAACGCTTTAAGATATATCTTTGAATCCTTGAGATTATGCCAGTCTGATTTTGCAGAAGGGAACCCTAACTTCTTTATTTCCTAATGTTAACAGTGGATTGTGCTAGTAGGCTTCCATATCCAGGCTACACAAATCCAGACAGTCATTAGATTGGAGTCAAGAGTTGAAGTACTGTATCTCTCCGCTGTCATCTAGTGGCTGTCCAGATTTTTACAGGCCAGATATGGTAATCTTATATGGATGGGAAAGCAGCAAGGTCAAATTTAGCCTCACCCCATTTCAAACATACCTATACTCTAAATCCATTGCCCCATCTAGAGCACAACCTTTTCCCCCCACTTCCCACTTCTAATTCAATATTTATGCAAAGTGGGCTATTAAAATACAGAGAACCAGATAATTGTTTGAACTGTTAGTATTTTTGGTAAATTGCAAGAGCAATGAATATATCAGAATGATGCGATTTCATAATGAAAAGCAATAAACGAGTGCAATGTATGTTCTGCTGCCTTGGGGTCCCTGATGCAAGAGTTACAAACATGCCCTCTAGTGATCAATCTGAAGAAACTACTTCCAGTTAGAGAAATTTGTGCAAGGATGAAAAGGAAAAAGGTCATCCACTCCCTTTCCTTCCTCTAGCTTAAGTTCAGCAACAACAGGGTAAAATGGAGCCACAATGGCATGACCTAAAGACACATATCAGAACAGGGTATTTTATGCAGCCAATTCCCTTGTCTTATCTAGGCTCTGGTTTCCTTCAACCACCGGAGAGGAAACCATTATTAATCTTCTTGCACAGAAGTGGACTCCAGCTCTTAAAAACATAAGCCTTCAACTAATATAACCTCACTGGAACCACTGCAAAGTAGTCCATATTATGGGAGCAGGTAAACTAGGGTATTTGGAACTATAACTTCCACAGTCCTTAGCAATGCTAAGGAGTTATTTGACAGCAAAGTAGCATCACTTAGCTCCAGCTGCAGAAAGGCACAGTTCATTTCCTGCAGCCATTTAAGGCAAGGCTCCATGTTTACGACCCACTTCAGTAAAGGCCTCCACACATCGATCAATATCCTCTTCGCTGTGAACTGCTGAGATCTGTACTCGGATACGGGCTTTACCCTTAGGCACTACGGGATAGCTGAAGCCGATGACATAGATGCCTGTTAGGTGAGAAAAAGGGTGCTGCGGTTAGTCCAACCTTGCTTTATTATTTGCATGGTTTACTGCCTTAAACCTTACTCGGTAAGTTGCTCAGAGAGGTCTCAATATTGAAATGCAGTTAATAAAATAAATAACATATGGATAGCATAACATACAGCAAGATCCTATGACACTAATCTGCACTGTAGAGTGATGGTAGAACTCTAGCACTGAAGGATTACGCTGGTGTGCTGGTGTGGAATGTTTAACTAAGCAGTCTGTGCTATATATTTCTGTCATGGAAGGGAAGGTTGGCAATTTGGCTAGGGTTTGGCTGATCTTCTTTCAATGGTAGGCTGAAAATAGGAGAAAGGTGCTAGGTGGACTTAGGAAGCTGCTGAAGCAGACCATTGGTGCATCTTACTTGGCATCCTCTGCTTCAACTGGCAGTGGCACTCCAGGTTTCAGGCCAGAATCTCTTCTAGTCTAATTAGAAGGTCCAAAGTTCTAAAGAATGCAAAAGAATGAACAGAAAAAGATGCTTATGGAAGAATAGATGGTTTAAGAAAGAGAGAAGACAAGGAACAGAAGCAAGAAGTAGCTAACTGGAAAGGGAATTTCATAGCACTCGAACTCTGACGTGGATGCTTATCATCTACAGATCTGCAATTCTAATCTCACTGCCTCTTTATGACCCATCAACCCAAGGTGGAAGTAAATGCCAAATTAGCAGCTGTAAAGCACTCGGACTTCCAGCACTGTACAATGTCTGAGAGATAACTCTAGGATCTCTTTCAAAATCACAAAATGGCACATTTGGATCATTTTGGGAGGAAAGAGATTTTAGAAACTGCTAAAAGTTCAGTTGATATTTGCCAGGACTCATCTGCTTCTATGGGGCTCTTCTTCCATGCTAGGTTTCTGGAAACAACACTGCCTAAAATACCTGTTAGAAGATGCAATGCTAGACTTAGTTGGCTGAAGTTGCCTTTTAGTCAAGTGTGAGCTTCCTTTAACATTGTTTTTAGAAGAAAAACAAAATGTTCATTCAGTGAAAAAAGCGACTAATATTAAAATTAAATAACAACAGAAAGACATCTATTAGGGCTATCATTTAATCAAGAATACCACCTAAATTAATATATTATTCACAAGAGTGAAAGGTACAATGCTTCATCAAGATGCACACCTTTTTGAAGCACCTGCATTTAAAAAATGGAACTACTGTGGGAAAAGCTGAGTCAAAAGGAGATAATACATCAGATTCTCATATTAATTTTCATGATATCAGCTGATCCAAGCTATAGAAGCTATATTTAGCAAATTTAAAAAGAAGCACTATATCAAGGATGTGTCAAGTCCTTATCCTCTTCTATTTGGCACTGGTGAGAGCACACTGAAATTCTGTATATAATTCTGGGAACCACGGTTCCAGAAAGATGTTGACAGGTTGGAGAGTTCAGAGGATGGCAATCCAAATGATATTGGGATCTGAGGACGTGCCCTACGAGGACAGGCTGAAAGAACTCTAAATGTTCAATTTGGAGAACACTGAGGGAAGCTCTCAGTGCTCAAGTACATAATATCAGTATTCAGGTTCACAAAAGGGTGCCATGAGGAACATGGTCAGAAGCTATTTTCCACTCCACACATACTAGGGCCAGAAATAATGGATATTAGTTGCAGCTACCTAGATTTCACTTCAACGTAAGCAAAACTACCTGATAAGACCTGTACAAGAGTGCAACAGTCTCTGTAGGGAGACTGTGGGTTCTCCATCTAAGAAGGCTTTTAAGGAGGGTGGTGTAACTGGTTTTCCTAGAGGGTGGAACTAGATAATCCCCGTGGTAATCTTTCAGCTTGACCGTCCCACAATTCTATTAATTCAAAAAGGAATTTGTTTCATTTGTGAAAATGGCAGAAGTCTCAGAAATAGGAATTAGCTCAGCTATTTCTTCTACCTGAAAACTGCCAGGATGTTCTCCTCATTTACCTATCTTCTGTTAAAGAGTAAATTGGGATGGAACAGGGGAGCACTAGTTCCAACTCTGATGGCCTTCAATGGAGAAGGATGCAAGTGGATTTGTTCTCATAGTTCTAAGATTTTAAATCAGCTGCACAAATCAGATTCCTTCTAGAAGTTATGGGTTATTACCACCCATGATGTCTATAACGGCAGAATATTTAAAGGGCACCAGGTATAGGGTGACAGCTTTAAGCCTTCCTACAACTTAACTGGTACTGAAACCAATACCTGAGGGCAAAACATCACATTAGATTATGTGAGCCCCCTACTACTCCAAAACGTTTACCTCTTTTTAGCATATCATCAGCCATCACTGAAGCTAACCGGGCATCACCCAACATCACAGGGCAAATAGGATGATTATTGCCTGAAATCGTAAAGCCAGCTGCTGCCATCTTGCTTCGGAACCTGCAAGGAAAATCATTTCATCTGTTTTATGCTAAATGCATAAGCCTGGCATCTCAGTAATTCACTCTTTCTGATAGCAGAAAACATAATTTCCTAGAAAGAGAATTCAGATGATAGGTGCCACTGGTTATATAACAAACAGCAGAACCACTGAGAACATGTATGATATAAGGGGACAAGTTCCTCCTTCCAAAACAGAATAGGATCTAAGCATGATTTATTTAGTTAGGCAACAACTGGCTTCAGCAACCAGTTCCAGCTTCCCTTCTCTTCTCCACCACGATTGCTTGCAAAGAAACTACGATACTTCAGCAAAGTATACACATAGACACATCATTAAACAAAGTCAGGTGGTTCCTATTCTCTCTCTTCCCCCATCCTCACATGCAGAAGACTGGCTGCAGTGCTTTCTCCATCTCATAATAAACTAAGAGAACCAAAGCTCTTTTGCAACCTAATGAAGGCACAATTACTCCAGACAGCAGACTGCTGCTCCTCCTGGGCCTCTTCCATTTCTTGCAGGATGACACCTAGTGATGTGAGGTCAGCAATCAGGCTGCCTGGATTGGATGTGTAGGCTCAACACAGTATGACACCTTCAAGAAGAGGCCCAGGAAGAACAGAAAAAAATAACAATTGGTTCTCATGAACCAGACCAAAGCAGCTACATAAAAAGCCTGTTAGCATCCAATGCTGGGAGAAGTATCAAAAAATGGAAAATGAGGATGGAATGGAACATCCTGGAGGACAGCTGAACTGGTTGGTCAGAACAAGAGAACCATGTTACTACATTTTGATAGAAGTTCTACCTTTTGCACAAACTGAGCAAGTTTCATTAGCTCACTTAATTGGCACAGCAGGACAAGGTATTTCATCGCCTTCACCTGAAATGTTGAGCATTCAGCAAGGATTGGGGCAAGAATGTAAAAAAAAACCAATTCAAAGTAGAAGGCTACAGGAAGAAAAACATCCTCCTTATGAGAACTATAGAAATCAGATGAGTCTGAATTAGGTAGCAATTCTTACTACATCTTCTAGAAGACAGAGACATATATGGAATTGTAAATACAGTATTTCCAGAATTCAACTGGAATACCATTTGTCTAAGGCAGACAAAGTTCAGTTCATTCCTTAGTTCTCATTTGAAGAATGTTTATTAGAACTAGATGAACAAGAAGGATGAAAATATAAATGTTTCAGTGCAAGCTGGCAAGCCTCTTTCTTCCATTCTTATCACAAAGCATGCTTAGGTTCAACTGCTTAGAAATGCATTGCTAAGGGGAATTCTTGCAGAGTAAGGACTGCTGATTTGTTAAGCTCTAGAGTATGTTTTTAGATTCTTCCATCATGCTAAGACATTATAAAACTTGCTTAGTTTTGGCTTAGCATGCTGTGTTTATGGCTTGTTAACTATGGTTTATGATTTACCATGCTGTGCAAATATAGGTTTATTCAAATAACACTTAAGCAACCCATACTTTAGTTCAATAGGTGAACCAGTCCCTATTTCCATGTAGAGCAACCTATTATTAGATTAGATTATTAGTGTTATCTATAAAATATAATATAAATATATTCTCCCTTACTGTGAAGTCTTGGCAGCCATGGACTGTGCAATGGCATTGCTCTCCATGAGTAGGTCCAGAGCTTTGGAGGCACAGCCCACAACAGCAGGAGGTAAGCTGTTGGAAAAGAGGTAAGGGCGAGAACGTTGGCGCAGAAGATCCACAAGTGCTTTAGGACCAGTTGTATAGCCACCTACAAAGAGAAAAAATAATTCTTCTATTACAGGCCCGCAAAGCTTGCAATCCACCAACCAGTAATCGACAATGAGCCTTCCAAGATCCTGACCCACAGTCTTTGCTCTTTTTATAGTCCAGACAGTGAAGATCAAAGATCCCAATGGGCTATCATGGATGACTGGTGGTCTGTGCTCCTCTTGATGGTTCATGCATTTATGCGGGAAAAGTACAGTAATTAGCATAAAGACTAACCAAGTTCTTCACTTCACTTTGAAAGGAATCTGCATTAGATGCAGGAAGAGTAAGTTAGTGGCAAACACTGACAATCAAATATTTTGCTTTTCTTAGGACAGGTAGAACAATATTTTTGTGGGCAGCAACTATGCTTTTGAATGGCTAATGGCTGTAGGGGCAGAGACCTAAAGATAGCATAGGATGGGGTAAAGCCTGAATCTCCTTTTTTCTTTGAATTAAAATAGGGCTGTCAGTGGCTTAATACTCTTGTTACTTCTCATTTACCCCCAATCTAAAGAAAATTGTGCTGATTTGGTGGTTTGGAAAGTGTTGAGGGACTCCAGAAACATAAAAAAAAAATGGACCTGGTTGATTGAATGTGGCCTGCAGGCAACCCAGATTTATCTAATGGCTATACATATTGCCAGAGGTAGAATTTAGAGAGTTAGATGGTTGGAGTCTTGGCTAGGATTTCCTTTTGAAAGGGTTCAGTGAAAGGGTTTCAGGCCTCCATAGTTAGAATGGAGAAAAACAATTTAAAGGAACTTAAATGCTTTTCCCCTTCCTAAAGAAGTTTGTATGGTGCTGCTGGATCAATTATCCTGGCTTGATACATGCCTAGGAGCTACAGATGACCATGAAATGGACAGAAATAGTACTATGTCTAGACAGGCATGAATTGATACCTCAAGCTCAATTATTCTCTTAAATTTCCCATTCTTATACATTGTCCTCCCCAGCCTTCCCCAACATGGAGCCTACCATCCTGTCAAGGAATAATGGTATGCAACACATCTGGAGAGCACCAGATTGGAGTAGACAAAGCTAGTGTCTTTGGCTATAGTACAAGACCATAAACCCGTCCTCTCCTTCAAACTTATTTCCAAGATAGGAGTGAGAAAGATCTGCAAAGCTGCTTGCAGTGTAAAGCAAAGCATAAATTAGTAAGCTAAAATAGAAAATACATTGCTCTGTCTTTCCTCCAAGCTTCCAAGGGTTAGAAACGATATGTTAAAACCACTAGCTGGAATTGGCACCTGCTGCTCCCCCAAGGGCTTTTCCAAGTGTTGAGTTGATTATAGTTACTTGATCCATCACTCCCAAAAGCTCATCAGTGCCCCTGCAGGGAGAAAAGAGCTTTAATAGTCTAGCCAGTTCAGGTCAAAGTAACAACAACTTAAAACCAGCATGCTAACACTCACTTACTCCATGGAGCCTTGCCCCTTCATTGTCATTTTTAGAATGGAAGGATACAAACAACTATCTAGTCTGAAAAAGAAAACCTGTAAATTCTAATGGAATATACAGTCTTCTCCAACTTGACATCAGGTTGGGGAAGACTATTCTAGAACTGTCATACCATAAACATTTTTGTGTGTTCTTGCTTTTTAAGTCTCCCTCAAAAAGACTTTGCCCAAAACAGATCTAGAATTGTCTTCCATGTGTCTCTCTACACAGACTATAATAAGCCACTCCAGAATAGGCTTGACTTCCTGTCTGCAGAGAACTCTTCAAACAAGCATATTGTTCAGGAGCCTTCTCTGCTATTAAGGAAGCTCTTATGCACTACAAAGGATTGAGGGATGTATTCAAAAGAATCTCTTTGAAAATAGGGACTAACAAAGTCTGATAGCATACAGTATATTCAGATCCAAAGTGAACAAGAGGGCTTGTTCAGATCCAGCATAGGAGCCCCCTCTCTTATTGTCAGCTGCTCTTTAAAGGAGTAGGAAGAGGGTACCTGTGCTGGATCTGAAGCACTCTTGCCTGTTTTGGATCTGAATACCATACACCTCAAAGTGAGTATATGATCTAAAATGTGCTTATTTCCCAACAACACTTGCATTGTAGAAGATTGGTACAGTTTTAAGAATGTTTATCTGCCATTCATGATCATCTCAAAAGAATTCCCAGAAACACAGTCTGAGAAACAATTGACCTATGTACAAGGGGGAAGGTATACACAAATAAAAGGCTGACACTTCCCTTCACATATAGAATTCCACACAAATGTAAATACAGTGTGGAATGCATTGTATTTGTCATCTTACAAGCAGGATGGCAAATACATTGTTGTTGTCATCATCCTGTAAGCAGACCGCTGTTCCATTTTTATGACAACTTCCATTCCATGACTCTTGTTATTAAGCTCTTATTATACTGTATACTGCTGAGAGAGGGACCATATACCGGTAGTCCTCACTTAATGACCACAATTGGGACTGGCAACTCTGTCACTAAGCGACATGGTTGTTAAATGAAACATCACGTGACCAAGCCCAACTCATGTCAGTTCCATTGCAGTCGTTAAGCCAATCACCCACGGTCATTAACCATGACTTGCAACCTCCTGCCGGCTTCCCCATTGACTTTGCTTGTCAGAAGCTGGCTGTGAAGATCGCAAATGGCAATCACGTGACTGTGGGATGCTGCGACCATTGTAAGTTCGAGAACCAGTCATAAACCTACTGTTCCAGCATCACTGGACATTTGAATGGTTGCTACACAACGCAGACATTAACCAAGGACTACCTGTATTATGCTAAATCATACTGTGTTTTATTTGATCTTGACTTAGCTTGTTGTGTGAACCCAATCACTGTGGACCAGAAATCATGGGTTGCATAATGCATTGCATTACTTCAGACATTATGGTTTATTTA
Source organism: Python bivittatus (assembly GCF_059951505.1). Classification (NCBI taxonomy): domain Eukaryota; kingdom Metazoa; phylum Chordata; class Lepidosauria; order Squamata; family Pythonidae; genus Python; species Python bivittatus. The sequence goes on from NW_028277058.1 coordinate 37,808,761, forward strand.
ACAAATCATGGATAATTTAACATGAGAACTCAGAAGATAGCTGTGTATACACGCACACTGCTGTATATGTAAAAAAAAATTGTGTGCCTTTTTGACAAAAAGCAACACAGAAACAAATTTTAACTAGCTATTCTCAACAAATGCAGTCACTATAGCTGCTTTTCTAAAATCCTTTCCACCAGAAAAAAAGAGGTAAAAGAGAATAATAGTTTCTTACCTGCCATTAGGCCCAAGAAATCCAGTGGCATGACATTCATCGACAAAAACAAAGGCTTTGTATTTCTGAGCGAGGCTACAGATTTCCTTTAAGGGGGCAATATCACCATCCATGGAAAAAGCACCATCAGTAGCTACCATCCGTAGACGATATTTCTGTGCGGAACAGAGGGTGACATAGTATAGGCAAGGGATTCTAGCTAGCCAAAGAACCTGAGACTTTTTTTGTTTGTTTTTTTGAGATTTGTACTACTGAACAATCTAGGAAAAGTCCCGTTACTAACCTGTGCGTCCTGCAGCTTGACTTCCAGATCCTGCATATCCATATGTTTGTAACGATACTTATTGGCTTTACACAGACGGATGCCATCAATGATGGAGGCATGGTTCAGTTCATCTGACAGTATTGCATCTTCAGGTGTCAGAAGTGCCTGTAAATACCAGAAAAGAAACAGAATAGTTACAGAAAGCAACTAGTTGCTCCATTTAGCATGACAGTCTCATATCTCCCATAAAATGTTATTCTGGCTAGTCCAAAGACTACCCCAAAGATTAAATTACAGAGTCCCCTGACATTAGTTCATCACAGATGGGAATTAACAAAGATTCTAATATGGCTAAGTTATTAACAACTGTTGTTTGGAATGGTTGGTATGTTTATTTTGCATGCATGTAATTATAACAGGCTCTTTACTTAAACATTTATTTCCCTCTGACACCTCTGTTTACATTTTTTGCTCTATACCCCTATGTCTATTTCCATATACAAGTTTCTGGAACATACGTACATACACAGGCCTGGTTCCTCTACCACACTAAGCCATGGTTTAACCATGATTTATTAAATAAACTACATTTGGCTGGGTGCACACCATACACTAAACCAGATCAAAACATATTATAATTTAATATGAGTCTAATCACTGTACCATAATATTGCAATTAAAGGAATTAAAATAACCTTTGTTATTTATTGCAACAGAACTACTACTACAGCAAATCATTCAGGAATTACAGCAAAGACAGTTGCTTTGGGATTGTGATGGGTAACCCACCCCACACCCACCCATCAGTCTCCCATTCACATAAAGCTAACAACCTCAAAGATCCCAGCATTGGCATCAAAGCAGCTGATGTAGAGAATGGCATCTTCTCTTTGATGGAAATGAGCAATCTTCTTCTCCAGATCTTTATGTATATTCTAAACAGTCGGAAAGTAGACAAAAAACCCCAACATAAATGGCTACAATGATCAGTGTTACCCATGCAGGTTGAAAAATCTACATCCATATTTTTGAGGATAGAACCACAGTGCATTCACACATTGATAAATCATGGTTTGCTTCAATCACATTTTCTTGCACAAAGTATGATAAGAAGCATAGACAGTACTATACCATAAACAATCCAGCATATCTGAGAGCACTAGCTTGAGAAAAGATGTTATTTATTATCTAATAGATCTATACCTCCAACATTATATACAACTCATTTCAGTATGTCCAGGTGTAACTCATCCCTCTCCACGTAGAAAGCAGCTTCTGGTCCAGCACCAAACACATCTACACAGTCAAATCTGAATGGAAGGGTGATATTACTTTACATTCTGTTTTCTTGTCAGAAATATCCAAATAACTGCAGGTGCAGTAACTATTATTTCACCAAGATAGATCAACGTGGCTTTAGAGCAGCATTTCTCAACCTTGGCAACTTTAAGAGGTGTGGACTTCAACTCCCAGAATTCCCCAGCCAGCATGCTAGCTGGCGAATTCTGGGAGTTGAAGTCCACATCTTAAAGTTGCCAAGATTGAGAAACGCTGCTTTAGAGAGACCCACTGTATGAGGAAACACAAAATCAGAACTGGGTAATAGGTATATAATAGAATCCTGAGAAACTAAAATCTTTATAAACCTTAGCCCCTAAAGCTAGCCCAGGAAATGTGTTAGTCATTTTTCATGCTTTTCTCTTTCCTCCATCCCCAAAGTTCAGGACTTCTGGTATGGAATTATAGCATTCCATAATAATGTTAGGGCTATGCACTGCTTTGGATTCAAAGGCAAAAAAATTACTCAGAGCCTGCAGGAGCATGTACGTGACATCTGTCTGTAATTCCTTAAGCCAAATGCATCTTTTCTTGGGATTGTGCTGCAGCTGGGGAGAGATGCTGGGAGATCTTAAGGAAAGATGCAGCTTCTTCAAGAAGTTGTAGATACTGCTAGTGAGCACCCCATATGCTCCAAAGCCCCTTTCTGCCCTCAGATTGAAGTGGTAAACAGCCCTAAGAAATAATACAACAGAATGTTGTCTTGTCTGTGAAAATAATAGCTTTAACTCTAAAAAAAACTGTCCCCAGGGCAACTGCTAAAGAAAATCAAGTTTTCAAATATTTGCCCTGCAAATATAGTAAGGTGTTATTAAATGAAGAAGGAAAAGGTAGCTTTTACACAGTTCTGCATTCCTACTCCTTCCTACTTGCGTTCCACAGATGAAGCGGACAGAACTGAGGCCAGCTCCATACTTCCCTAGAGCATCAAGTCCAGCATGGATAACTTCTGGATGACTAGAAAGTCCAAGGTAATTGTTGGCACAGAAATTCAGGATATCTGCAAAAATGACAAATAGTAACAGGAAGAAGCAAACTGGGCACAAGTAGTCCAGCCTTGTGCATCTTAAATAATTCTATATTTTTCACTTAGATTGTAGATATATACAATTTTGCTTTATGCCACAAGGTTTTTTTGTCCATTTAACCTACTCTAATCAGCTGCAGCTTGTCAGAACATCTAGCAGACATCATTTTGTCATTTGTTGCCTGAGATTTGAACACTTGAAGATAGACTATTAAGAACATTACCCTACAGGCCTTCCTCAATAATTGCAGGTTTCAATACTAATTTTTAAAAAATACCTGAACAGACAAGGCCCACTGAGTTACTGAAAAGGCTTTTGTTTACACTAGCAAATATGGGAGAATGAACCTTTGTTTGAATTGTTCTTTTTATTTTAAAGTTTGTATTTCTAGATCTTTACGGAACAGCTGTTCTTTATAGACATACCAGTAAACATCATTGTTTGGACTGTAATGCAGAGAGTCAGAGCTATGGACATAAATGCAAAGAGTGGTCATGGGAACAGCAAGATCAAAGTTAAGTTATAATATTAATCTACTCCAAGGGTGGGTAACTTGAGGTCCCAGGGCTTCACACTGGAATCCCCTTTTTGTTGACTTGGCACGCCCTTTGGCTCTGATGGGCTGAAAGAAACAGCAAGAACCTATGCTGTCAATTAATCTGGGAAATAGATGAAAACCGAAGTATAAAACCCTAACAAAAGGTATCAGTGTTAAAAACAGAATCCCCATATCTACCCCAAACTTGCTCTTGTCCAAATATGATACGGCCCCATTCAAAAAAGTTAAGTGCAGCCCTTAAAAGTCTGCCCCCATCTTCACTCTCCCCACCTATCACAACTTTCTCAGCTTATGAAAACGTGTGTGAGCATGTAACCTGTGCACTGGTCCCAGGTTCAGCAAGATCCCAACTACCACTTCTTTTTAACTTATTCTTAAACGATGCAGTGTATGTCAAATTATTTAGATGGTTAAACAAAAAGGAATAGTAAAGAGTTAAAAATGTTGTTCCTAAATGGGAGGAATAGGGACTAAAATGATAAATGTGGTTTGAAATAAGCAAGCGTAACATAATGGGTAAAAAAAAATTGTACACATGGGACAATCCGATCTTTAAGATTGGGCACAAACCATTTTTCTGGAGGGGGGGAAGCATTAACATTTTAGACTAGTTTATTGTTAACCAGTTTTTTCAAAACTTTTGATTTTTGTGAAAATAATTCTGACTATGTGAGAGTTCTCATGGTAATATATTCAGTGAAAAAATCTTGACTGTATAGTTTGAGTATGATGCATTAGCTGCATCTGAAGTTTCTAAATTTCTAATATGATTAGAAAAAGCTCTAACCCTAGAGCTAACTTTTATTTATCATTGAGAAGTGATACTGAAAAAATATGGGTAATTTGCACATAGCTTCCAATAATAGGTTAGAAGATTTTGTTTTAACAAATCAATGGGCCAGGGTTTTTAAAAATGTCACATCAGTATCACTTGAACTTAAGATGAATTTAATCTTTCAAAACTACTAGATATACAGATAAGGGATGTGTAAGAAGGGTTGGATTTGATGCAGGGTTCCCAAGAAAACGACAAGGCTCGTTATAACCTAAATCTTAACTCATAAAATTGATCTGTTTTTTTCCTTTTCTTGTAGGGCTACCAGCGCCACTAACATTCAACAGATGATACGTCTGAATTCTGCTTATCAAATGCATTCGTTCACCAAGAAGAAAAAAGAGGACCACGATCTCCTGAAACTACTGCCAAATGACTTTCCCCCGCAAAGCTTCGTCTCTCCTTCCCAACATACTGCCCACGGCTTACCTCCTCGGCTGCCTTCCACGTTAATATGCGGGCCTTGCTTTGACGTTATCACCCTCTCGCTCTTCCAGGTCCCTGCACCCCGGATACCCTCCAGCTCACCCTCCAACAGGCGCGTGAGCTGGGCTAAAGCAGACTGTGCCCGCGAGGGGCTGCATTGCCCCAGAACAAACGGGGACCGAACGAACTGACTGCACCACATGCTCCCGAAGGCAGTTTCCGCCTCTACAAAAGAAGCTAAAGCTGAGCGACGTGGGCATCACGTAAAAAGAGGTGTAGACTGAGTAGCCAATCAGAGAACAGAAACGGCTTCCCCCTCCAGCAGCACCAATTAGCAGCAAAGTTTATTTAAAGAGACAGAGGAAAGTTGGAAGACACGCTATTCTGACAAGTCTGAGCGGAGCTGAAATTGAACTGAAATTGGTAACGAGCGGAATAAAAAATAGCTTGATGGGTTGTTGGAACAAGTACTGCAGGCCTAACAGGAAAGAGTGAAAGGAAGTTATCAGCTGACCAGGTTTGTCATGCAATTTTCCATTTGTTTAGGGCAGTGTTTCTTAAACTTTTTTCTCCCAGGATTCCTTTCCACTTTTAAAAATTAGGGTGAACCCCAAAAGAGCTTTTGTTTGTATGGGTTATATTTATCAATATTTACTGTATTAAAAATTAAAATGGACGCATTTGCTGCCACTACCGCTTCTCACAATTGTTTGATGGGATTTTAATATTGTATTGTTTTTCAACATAGGCTGACAAATAATTTTGATTTTGTGGACCCCTGAGTGGGTCTTGGGGACCCCCGGGGGTCCTAGGACCATACTTTAAGAACCACTGATTTAGGGGAATGGCTGGCTAGGAAGCCAATGGAGATTTCTGAACATGATTAATATGGAAAATAATAAAGATTGTTCTGAAGGATGCTATTCCCTTCCCCTCCCCTCCCCTCCCCTCCCCTCCCCTCCCCTCAGCAAAAGTTAATGTAATCAAAATCTATGAAAAAGAGACGCTCATTTTTGCTGAGTTAACACAACAGGCTAAACCAACAAGTGGATACTTGTATGTGGCTTGTTAAGCGAACAGAAGCGGGACCTCTTGAAGCTACTGAGCACTTCTGAAGATGGAACATGGATACTGACTCTACGTAGTTGCCTGGCAGAGAGTTAACCTTTGTCTCAAACGTTTAACCTGCATTTCTCAGAGGAAATCAAATGGAGAATATACTGAGACTTCTATGCTAGTAGAAATGCCTAAGATGTTTTGCTAGGTGTCATAGTTAGATTACTATCAGGTTTTCTCTCTGGGACTGCCTTGAAGTCAGTGTGAGAGCTATAATCAATTCAGCATATATAAATTATTAATAGAAGTCAGGAGACAGGATCAGTTCAAATTGCTGGTGCTTTCCTTCAACACATACCCAATTAGGATCCAAAAATTCTCTGGGTCTACCATAGCAATTGATCCACACCCAGGGATCTAAATGTGATATTCTGCTGAGTAAGATAAGGTAGGTGGAAACTGGAGGGGAACTTCTCTCATAGAATGACCTTCCCAGATATGCCTATCTTGGTCTCATTTCAGACCAGGAAACCTCTGTTTCCAAATTCAAAAAGTTTACATCAGACGGGGCCAGCTTGCCCACACTTCCTAAACTAGCTTGTTGATCTAGGTATCTTGTTTGTATGCTGAAAAATGCTATCCTGTTGCCAGTGCTGAAGTAAGATTCAGCTGAAAGCCTTCTGCAAAAGGAATATGGGACGGGTTAGGAATAAACGTTTGCCTCAGGCAGCACCACGTACTGGTTGACCCTGACCAGTTTTAGGAAGCATTCCCATGTTGCTGAAGTGTTTAGCATATTGCTCCCGATTCATTTCTGGGGAATCATTCAAAATGCTGGTTATGATCTATACAATTATAGTGGTTTAGGATCAAATGATTTGAAGGACTGCCTCTCCTGTATAAACCTGCCTAGCTTTTGAGATCTGCAATAGTGTGTGAAATCCAAACAACTCCTTGGCAAAGACAAAATTCTGCTGTAGGTTTATGTACCCAGATCCAATTTTTGTTTTGCTACTTTTGTCATTGTTACATTTCATATTGGTCCTTTGTATTTTGGGGTTGGCTGTAAGCCCCCTGCAGAAAGTCGTCAGGCAGAGAAGATCAAAGAATGTAAGAAGCATATAGGGAAAAAAAGTAACATATCTATATTATACAAAACAAGTGCCTATATCAGTGTTTCTCAACCTTGGGAACTTTAAGATGTGTGGACTTCAACTCCCAGAATTCCCCAGCCAGCATGGGAGTTGAAGTCCACACATCTTAAAGTTCCCAAGGTTGAGAAACACTGGCCTATATCAATGCATTAATATAGCAAAATCGTAGATCAGACAGTGAAGTAGGTCTCCTAAAAATTGCTTAAAATCTACACATTATTTTCTCGCCTTAAATTACTAAAGATTTGCCTGGACAAAACAGGAAAAATGCACATTTTTGAGCTGTATGAACATTGGGGTCCCCACCATCACATAAGTTCAAAAATTTTGAAAATGAAATGCTCAGTTAGTAAGGGACTCAGGAAAGTGCCCACTGTCATCAAATAAGGTTGGAAAGCATTGACCAGTATGCCAGGATTATTATGCTCCTCCATGCAATATTTACACATGGTTTTATGCTACTCTTTTAGATCTGTTCTGTTTTAGCATGTCATTTACATATGATGAATATTTTTATTCTGCTTGGAGAATGTGTGTATATGAGAACATCTTGGAAAGTAGCTGAAAAGGAGGTGTAGAAGGTTTTATAATTAAAATAATACATTTACTAACTTGGTAACACCAATAACATTATCTTGACATTCAGTAGGATTGCTTAAAGTGAAGTGAACATATTTAGCTGGATTTGTGGGTAAAAATGCAAATCTTGGAAAAAATGAGGCTTGCCAAAACTGTCCTATAGTTGGAAGGAGGATATGCTCTTATATTCACTGTTCTTCTTTGATCACCTGTTTTTACAACTACTACTTTACAGGACTTTATTTCTTTTACACTAAATTATTGCTTCCTCTGATTTTTTGTCACTAGCCAGGATGGAAATGTTCAGGTTTTTAAAAACTGCTCGGGTTTCTACTCTGGTTATATTTCAGCTAAAACTAGAATGACAGTTGTTCCTATTCTATTTGCACAGGGTTTTTTCTTACTTTTTTCAAACTGGAAACCCCAGAGGTTTTGTTTGTTTGCTTGCTTTTTTCAAAGCCAGAGAATAGAGCATTACACTCTATTTTAAAATATGTATTTTGTCTACTTTGTGTTTCAGGAACAGCCTTGTTCCAGCCCAGAGACTTTGGCTGATTTCAGGGATATTTACAGCAATGTACGGTGGGTGCAGGCAGCCAGCAGCTAACGACCAAGCACACTGGCTTAAAACAGTGATTGTGGATGCACATTCCCCAACTGCATCACAAGGCAAATGACAAATATATATCTTCAGCTGTGCTGTGTAGTTCTGTATGGAGAGTGATACAGATGCACACCTCCATCCAGTTTCCCTTCTCTATTTGCCCTTATTTTATATTAATCTTATGGCTAGATGCGTGAGTCATTGTGAAGATTCTGCTACAAAGTAAGGATCCCTGCACAGAAATCTTTCATTTGGAATTTTGATCTTAAACATGTCATACAAATGTCAGTTAAATGTCAATTAACATCTGCATGGATATTCTAGGAGGAACAGATGCATTTGTTCTGTGAAAGTACTCTCTGCATTCCACAAATTCCAAATATTCTATCCAAGTTGGTCCTATCTATCCACTGTTACAAGTTCCAAACCAAGGACTGCTAAGGCCTACTTGCAGGAAACAACTGATGATTTTAATGGCAAATGTGTTTGCAATCTATGTAATAGTATGTAGCAATAGCAGAGTTTTCAACATTGTAGCAGACAATTGTGAGATACACACATATTTGCAATATAAATGTGATTTGGTCTACAGTTCATATAGGGTTTAGACAAGGAACTAAATAGCAGATTGGTGATTTTTACTGCAAAACATTTTCAAAGTAAAATGAGATATCTTGTTAGGCTGACATCTGGTGGCCAAATTATATCGATTTTTCTATGATTAAAACTTCCCTTTTCCAGCCTGTCAAATATCCAGATCCTTCATTAATTCTCCACCAATGGTGCGTCTATATATAATTATAGTAAAGCTTTCCCAAACTCATGCTTTCCAGATATGTTTGATGGAAACTCACATGGTGGCCAAGAAGTATCTGGAGAGCACCAGAATGGAGAAAGCTAGGTTTTGGCACATTTTTTCTGACTGCTTTATTTTAATTATTGGACAGCTATCCCTTTTTCCTTTCAAGTTTATATATTTGATCAACAATAATGCTTTTGATCTGTCTGGTGTTGAAGATATATAACTCAATCTGCAATTTTATAAAAATGATTTTTTACATAACTGTATATCAAAATAATATAAATGAAGAATAACTAGAATGTTAGTCTGTTTTAAATTTTATTTTAAACCCTAAAATTACAAAGACAGCTAAATCTTCCTTGCACAAAATTACACATACAAAGTAAAATGAACAGATATCAATCCTATAAGAATTTGCTTTTGTTTAAACATAAGCATACCTAATTTTTTTTTAAACTGGAGTACTTAAAATTATGTTTTCCATTCCCCTCTGGGGGGAAAAACACTCCAAACCTTAGCAATAATTGTATACAGCTTCCTAGATTCAATATAGGCTACATTTGTGTTATCTATTATCCCCTACATTTGTTCTTCCTCCCTTACCCAGTCAAAAGACACATAATTAAAAAGTGAAGGGGGGGGGAATCCTGTAGACTCTACTCCTTATACAAAAGTTTTAATTTTAGGTGGCAGACACTGCAGTTGGGAAGCATCCAGACTCCAACAGTAGGTAATAGATAGCTTTTGTAACACTTTCTCTTGAAATTGCCAGAACCAGATGGTGGTCAGAGTCCATGCGCACACACACAAATACACTCCGAGTGTTTCTATTATCTTCTGAAGAACAGAATTAATATCTTCACTTTCTTTACTCCATTGTGGCCACATGTACAAATATTAATAGGGAGAAATTCAAACATTTGCAAGATTTTTCACTGACCCCATTTCAATCTTCCCTGCAAACAGCACAGTCCCCTTCTGAAAGAATGAAGTCAGTGGAAAGCTTATTAACCTCAACCGATCCAGCCTTCACTAGGTCTAGAAAGAAACAATCATCCACCATATTAGCTTAATTGGAAGCTTATTCATCCATGAAAAATCAAAGTTGTGTTACAGCGATCAGTTGTGGGTATATTCAGTTGAGGAGATCCAATTAAGGAAGGCCCCTAGCACATTCCCTCCATCAAATATTTCTCAAATCCTCCTCCAGAAACAAGAACATTAAGAATGTCCCTCATTAATCTTCCCTCATGCTCAGAACACAAGTATTGCATACCTTAATAGAGTAGGGAAACAAAATAATGACATAAAAATCTCTTTCAAATTACAATAGAAAAAAAAAACCAAACCAAACCCCAAATGTAGCTTTCCATACGAATGGTTTCTTAAAGTATAGGGCAAGAATTGTTCAGTCTTTATAAAGCTGCAATAGAAATGAGTAGAGAATAAAGAAGAAATCTATTTACAGAGTAGAGGTCAAGAAGAAGGTCCAAGAAAGAAGGTCCCAAACTTGCCCCTCACTTTTTCTTGGCCGACTTCTTTGCGCTGGACTTTGCTTTGGGTTTGGAGGCTTTTGCTTTTTTAGGCTTGGAAGCCTTCACAGGCTTGGCCTTGACAGTCTTTGGCTTCTTGGCTTTCTTTGGAGCAGGTGCTGGCTTCTTTTTGGCTTTCTTCGGTGCAGGCTTAGGCTTTTTGGCCGGGGACTTGGCAGCAGCTTTCTTGGGCTTAGCGGCTTTCTTGGGTGTTGTAGCCTTCTTGACTTCCTTTTTGGCCTTCTTGACCGGAGCCTTCTTGGGTTCATCGCTCTTGGCCAGGCGGAAGGAACCTGAAGCCCCGACCCCCTTGGTCTGCTTCAAGACACCTGTTGTGACCAGCCTCTTGATGGACAGCTTGATTTGGGAATCGGCATTCTCCCCTACCTTGTAGTGGCTCTTGATGTATTTCTGGATAGACTGGCGTGAAGAACCAGCGCGGCTCTTTTCAGCCTGGATGGCTGCCACAATCATGTCAGAGTACTTGGGGTGGTCCGTGGACTTCTTGGCCGCCTTGGCCCGCTTGGGTTTGGCAGCAGGTGCCGCGGTAGAGTTTTCAGTCATCCCGCTGTGCAGTTTCCCTTCAGAAAGAGAGGTCTGCTGTCTCAGCCACCGGTCTTGGGGCTAGTCCTAAACTTTCTCCAGACACGTGGGACTCCTTCCCGGCAACCTGCGTGGTACAGAAGATCCTGCTGAGATGTACTGAACTTTCCCCAACAGTTTCCTTTGCAGAGTTCTCTTTTAATGCCCAAGGAGGATGCCACCTCCTTACAGTCTCTTCCAGGCAGCTGTTGGCAGGGTGTGGTCAGGACAGTCTTCTAAGGGAATGCCCCCTCCTGAGAAGGAGCTCTGGCTAAGGCCTTTCTGCTTCACCAGTCTTTTCGGGAAGCAGGTGTCCGCTCTCAGGCTCGGGGACTGCTTTGTGCCCAAGCCCAGCTCCTGCTTGCCTTCCTTTTTCTCCCTCTCAGGGACTCAATTCCCCACCTCTTCTGACAGCTTCTGCTGCGCCCTGCCTCCGCTTCTTGCTCTGTGTCTGGCTCTCTAGGCAGCAGCCGGCGCATCCGGGTATTTAGCGCTCAGGCGCGGACCGCGGTGAGGACAGGGTTGCTGGCTGCCTGTTCAGGCCCCGAATGGCGCCGCGCCGCCGACATCTGTGTTTCTTCCGCCGCCTAAAGCGGCTTTTTCCCGCTTCTCCCCGTGGCTCTTGGGTTCCGCACCCCTGCCGCCGGCTGCTCCGGTCCTTGAGCTCTTGGTCCCCGCGGCCGGCTCCCTCTGCAGCCGTCCTCCGCCGCTTCAGGGCGCCCCAAACGGCGCTGGGTACGAGTGGGGCGCCTCGACATTTCCCCTTTGCTCCCCCCTAGCGAAGCAGCCGAGGGGAGCTCGGGCAAGAGGGAAAGCGACAAGCAAGGGGCACCCCTGGGCCGATGGGAAACCCCCGTTCCGGCACTCCAAGAGCCCCAAGAGCCGCGCGGGGAGCCCTGGAGCAGACCCCAACTAACACAGGGAGCCCCGAGCCAGCCGAGGCTCTGCTAAGACCTGGCCGGGAAGGGTGGGGGGAGCGGCTCCCCCCGGGTTGGGGGTGTCTCTGGGGGGACCCTCGCCCCCCATGCCGTGGGTCCCGTCCTCCAGCCGCCCCCTCCCCAAGTCCTAGCGCTGAGAAAACTTTCCTTTTTGTTAGATGGGAAGTTTGCAGCCATCCCCTCCCCCAAGGACCACCTGGCAGCCCCCTGCTTGGGGTTGGGGGGCACCTAGCTTGGGGACGCAGCTGGATCTTCCCTCTGACTTCGGGCGGAGAGGGGCAGAATGGGGTCTTCCTTCACTCGCCCCCCGTTACCCCCAAACGTACTTCATTGGCTGCAATGGGATCAAAATAATAAGTATGTCCACATAAGAGGGAGAGGGGAGGGGGACACAACACCCCCATAGCCGAAGTACCCCACTGCCGACTTATCTCAGACACCTCTCATTACTCCCCAGGCTGCACCTGCTTTCGTGCCCCCCGCCCCCCCAATTTGTTTTGTCCCCCACTAAAAGGCTGTAGAGATTTATACGGGCTGTTTTGTTTCTGGGCTTTTCAAGGTGGAGCCTCTCCTCTTACTTAAACACTTTCTCAACATAAGTTCCCGAGAAGGGAAGGGGGTAAGAGGCGACAGGGGCTTGAAGAGCCATTTCCCTAAATGAATTAACCCTAATTTGCCAGCCCTGGCGGAGGGCTTAACTGTTGGAAGACTACATGTACGTGCAATCGCCATCTTGCTGGAAGAAATGTGGTTGTTTTTTTCCCCATCTCCCCTCTTAGGAGTGTTGTTGTTGTTGATAATAAAGATATTAGTGAAAAGCGTCGTGGCTGCAACCCGAAAGACTCGGAGCTGCAAAGTGTCGGCTTGTGGTATCGGAAAAACTCGGGAGGAAGAGTAAAAAAAAAAAAAAAGCACACCTCTAGAATACTTCTTTTAAAAGAGGGAATTATAAGATCGAACTGGCATCCTAGCAACACGGAGAATACCACCGAAAAAACACACATCCAGGTACATTAGCATCTCTCCCCACTTTCAGGATACCCCGTCGCTGCTCAGTTCCAAAAACTGAGTTAGCAATGTGTCTTTGTTTTGTTTTTTTAAGCAAAACCATGAGATGCAGTTATATGGCAGCAGTAGAATGTGAATAATAAAACGTCAGCACCTTTGCAATGCCTGCGTCTTTTCTCTTGGGTGGCTTCCTTAGACTCTTCACAAAAAGGAAGGGGGCAAGCAGGCGTTCGTCGACTTGGAGAAAGTGAAGACCCCCATGTAATGTCAGGGCGTGGGGGAGGGAGGGGGGAGAGAGAGGACAGAAGAATAGAGTTAAACCACAAGGCAGCTGCGGTTTGGGAAGTTGTTCTTCTGCCTCTAACTCCCGAGGTTGACTTCCAAGTAAGATGATCGTAGAGGGGTGGGGAAGGGCCTTGGCCCCAGCCCCCGGCCCGTCTATCTCGATTCAATTGTTTCGACTCCGACATCGCAGATGAAGATTGGGATCGCTAATCTTACTGTTTTGCCAAATGATTAGGTTTCAGGCTCATCAATCTCTATCCTTTGTCTCTATCTCAGTATCCTACGCATTATTCAAAATAAATATTTTTTTATATCTAGGCTACTTTTAATTGGGAGAGTTGGAAAAAAATATGGGGAGGGGATACACGCTCGTGTAAAACTTTTCTTTTAAAGCTGCTTTTACCCTTGATTTGTTATACCGAAAAAAACTGCGAGAAACGTAATAGGGAGAAAGATTACGCCAGTAAATTAAATGTAATTTCAAATTTTTCCACATTCCAGGATTGTAAAGGGCCGGGGGGTGTAGAAAATTAATCGGTGGGATCGAAGGTTACTTACAGGATTCACATAAGATATAAACATGTTACACAAAATTCTAACAAATGTTTTCCCGAAAGTTAATAAATACTGTTTAATTTATTTAAATTATAAAGTGGGATTTTGCTTCCTTAGTGTGTATTACGAGCCAAGTTCTCCGGAAAGTAGTTTTGTATGAGCTGTGTTAAGTATTTAGTGAACAACTGAAAAGGATTGAGATAAGGGCCAGCGATAAAGCAGCCCCATGGGACGTGAGCCCGTTGACAATTCTCTATTGACAATAGCAATAGCTGCTTTGAAGAGCTCTCATCAATCAGCTGATTAATTCTTACAGAGGGAGGGGAATCGGTCAAACTAAACTGGCTTTCGTCGCTAAAAAGCCACCGTAGAACGCGCGAGCAATGTTTTGTGGGAAATGTAGTCGGTGAAGGAAGGCTTGCCTCTACTGTACTGGACAGCACCAACACTGAAAGAAACGAATAAACTCCTCCTCCCTGCAATTCGTCTCTGACAGCGACAACCAAACGCTTATGGATGATCAAACGCTCACGCTTCCTCTTCGCCACAGACTATTTACACGCACGCATCGCCCAAAAGAGGCCAGCCCCCCTTTCCTTTGTTTCCCTTAGCGAAGCCAGAGATGGGTTCTGGGCGCACGTGCCGTTCGGTTCCTGGGCGCTTGACTACAGAATTTGAGTTTAATCTCGGCTTCATCCTTCAGGGACCCCATCCGCTGCTTTAGAAAGCCATTGTGGGGGGCGGCTTACAAAATGAATGAGAGAATGAAGGAATGGCCGGATTAGGGGACGCATATGCGGCTCTTTTCGCCGGCAGCGTGACAAGAACGCGAAAATGACGGTTTGCAGACTGACGGATGACGACTTTTAGTAGGATTTCCTTAAGGTGACTTTTAGCTGTTTAAAATCCAACCATCTTACAAATATTTGCTAGGGCCACGTCTTCTGTCACAGTAGGTTTTTCATGACTCTGTTAGCGCGACATACCGATTCACAACCACCTTACAGCCAGCGGGTTCTGCGAATCCAGCTTATGGTTAATTTGGGTTGAATAAACTATGATTAACTGCAATAAGGTTGTAAAACCAAAGTACATATAACGTCTTCCCAAGCTGTACTCCAGTATTTATGCTAACTATATTCTCTTCTTGGTTCAGTCAAGGTCATTGTTTTTAGAGGGAGAGGATTTAGTAGCTGTGAAACAAGCCTGTTTTTCTTACAAATAAAATTACAGTATAGCTCAAATTGCTTTTTTTTTTTAAACTGGGCTTATATTTTGGCATATTTTGTGAATGAGAAGCCTGACATGCCAGAATTATGACAGAAGGGTGGTGTGTGTGTGTGTGTGTGTGTGTGTGTGTGTGAGAGAGAGAGAGAGAGAGAGAGAGAACAGCTGATAAATACAAGAAATCCTGGTTGTGAACTTACTGCAACTGTGTACCTCATGAAGAACCTTGGATAAAGCCATGCCTATTAAAAATTGGTTATGTGTCTCTGCTTGTTTTATATGGGAAAAGGAGACTAATTGTGGGTTGCCTAATTAAATTGCATGATAGAATGGCAGTGATGGTCTTGCTAATTTTTAATTCAGAAGTTTGACCTTGTGTAATATAGTTAATACAATGATTGTACTAAATGTAGAGCATGATTTTTTTAAAAAAGAGGCAAATTGTAGGTGGGAGGATATCTAAAAGAGGGTAAGAATGTCTTTCATATTTTAATTTTCAAAATATTTACTACTAATAACAGTATTTTAACAATGTTCAAAACATTTATGTTTTATAGATTTTTATAACAGATT
This sequence comes from Python bivittatus, assembly GCF_059951505.1. Lineage (NCBI taxonomy): Eukaryota > Metazoa > Chordata > Lepidosauria > Squamata > Pythonidae > Python > Python bivittatus. The sequence goes on from NW_028277058.1 coordinate 37,824,324, forward strand.
TGCAAGAGAGTAGAATCTTTATCTGCATACTTTAAACAGCTTGCAGATAACTTTGGGTTCAGCTGTGGTGTGCCACTATAGTAGAGTCATAGAGTAAGAGCAGAGAAATAAACTCAAGTTCCTAAGTTCCCATTCAGATACAAAAACTAGCTGGGTGATTTGGGGTCAATCTCTACACCATGCTCGTTTACCTTGCAGGAGAATTATCACGAAAAAACACATTTTGCTGAATTTGATCTTAGATAAATAGGTGAACCTTATGATTTATTCAGCAAATGATGGCTTAGTGCAAATATCGTCTGTGGCAGGAGGGAATCAAATCATGCCAATCCCAATTCATTATGTGGTCCCCTTGGCAGAACATTGGTATTTCTCACTAGCAGTTAGGGCTAATGACATCTTAAGCAGCTGGTGAATGGGCTATTCAAACTGTTAAAATAAAAATTATCTAGAACGATCTAGTCCTGCCTTAGGCACAAAGCCAGCTGGGTGACCTTGGGCCTGTCATTCTTTCTCAGCCCTAAGGAGGCAGCAATGGCCATCCCCAACCACTTCTGGCGATCTTGCCAAGAAAAATGCAGGGACTAGTCCGGGAAGTTGCCAGGAATCAACACTGACATAAAGGCAATTAAAAAAAAAAAAAAGAGGAGGATCAAGTTTGGACATTGTAACAGCTGTAAATATGCAGTTGCATTCCTATTTAAGGGATGATTACAGTCTCCAAGTTGAGTCCAGTATCTGGTGATTTTATGTCCATGTAGTTTTCTTGGCAACAACAGAGAAGTGGTTTGTTATTGTCTTCTTCTGAGGTGGCTCTTTGACCTTCCAGTTTAGTCTGCTGTCCTGGGATTTCCTGGTAACATCCCATCCAACTTCTAGACAGGCCAAACCTTGCTTAGCTTCTGAGCCAGCCAAGTTCAACTTACTGAAATAGCCCAGAGCAGTGGGAAACTCACTGATTTACTGCCATGCAGCAGGCATGGATGGATTTCATAGCTACTTTTTCTTTTTTTTAAGGACTGCAGCTTCTATCAACTAGGGCCAAATTACAAAATGCAAAACTACATTTGCAAAGCACTGATTGTAACAGATGAATGTAGGAGTAGAAAAGTTTTCTTGTTGCTATTGTTAAACAATTGGGAGTCAAATATTTGCTGATCTACTGCAAGTCATCCAAATGGTAAATGCAGCTTTCCCCCCCATTTCTGCCTTAAAGGGTTCTAAGATTACAAGATAAAACAGGGAAACTGCTTTGAACCTCCAAAGAGCACTAAGTGCCAATAATGACAATATGAAAACAGAAGGTGCCAACTTTTTGAGAATGCAAAATGGTTCAACATTTGTATCTTCTGCTGCCAAGCAAAAACAACAAGTTTCTATAGTCAAGGATTTTATTAAGTTAACTCTGCAGAAATAAAGAAAATCAGCCGCCTTCATTGTTTGGCTCTGGCAACATCAGCAGTGAAATTTCTCCCCATGAGAACACATCAGTTGAACACAAGCTTTGGGGATGAAGACGGAATTTACAATGGGATGCAAAAACATTTAATCAACATGTTTAAAAAAATCTTCCATTGTTTTGAAAACAATTGGTACTCAAAGATTCTAAACATAAACTCTGCATGGTCTTTGGACAAACCAGTTCCATTGACAAAGTAACTGATACAACATTCTTTCGGCACAGCATATTGCAAACACGGACTGCTGTGAAGCAACCTTATACATCCTGAAGTTGCAGGGTGTGTGATATTGTCTCTCCACTTGAAGAAAATTGGAAGCAGATAGACACTTTTATTGTAAATACAACTAAATATTTGGGAGAAGGAACAATTAGGTCTAAAGGAACTTTAGGGAGAAAAATCTGGTCCACCTTTGTGGTTAACTGCTGGGAAAACTTAAGTATAAAATTTTAAAACATATCCCCCCATCCCCCAAAATATAAAATTTATTTTCATATATAAAGTCCCCAAAAGGTGCTAGCAATAGGATCCAGCCCAAAACATGCCCAAGTTATGCAGACGCATGTGATGGCTATTCTGATAGAGGGTCGCCCTGTGTTCCTGGAGAGGAATGCTGCTTTATTCCCCAAAGTGGTGCACAGAAGGGTAACTAACCTATGGAACAAAGAAAGAAGCAGAATTAAGAAATTGAATTATGTTCAAAAAGTATGTCCTTCATATGTAGCGGGACTTGTGGCCATGCTAAGAATGATGGAAGATTTAGAGTGTCTTGGAGATGACAATTTATATGCTGTAGCTGTAACAGCCTTGACTTGTAAACTTATTTTAGATGCAGAATGAAACTGAGCTCGCCCAGACCTATACAGTAATGGGGACCAACCTGTGGCTTTCCGCCTGATTTCATGGAGCCTTCTGCAAGCAGTTTGCTTATACATTTCTCCTCTGGCATCCCACAGAATGGGGGAGAGAAGAGGAGGCAGTGGTGGCAGGGAGAAAGATTCTGAGCTCTGCCGAGCAATCAGCGAGATATCCAATACAACTGGCATCTCTGCCGCTGGAGAAAAAGAGACCCCCAAACGCCTTCTGCCTTTGCAGCATGGCTAGGTCCACTTTACGTGACATATGTCTTTAGTGCAAGCGTGCTGGTCTTTTACCAGTACTGTTGTGCAGCATCTCTTTCTCTTCTAGGGCTGCCATGGCCAGGCGCAGATGTTCCTTCAGCTGTTCAATCTCTTGTTCTGACCGCTGCTTGATGTGATTCAGCTCCACATAGATATCCTGGTATTTCCCTGAGGCAAACTTCTTGTCCTACATGGGGAAAGGAAGTACCATTGTCCAGAAAGAATGGAAAACAAGGATATAAATGGAAGACATAGGCATCTTCTGACATGAAGAGCATATTATTAATTATAACAGGCTCAAATTATGGAATCTCTTGTGTTGAAGGTTTGTTGCTGAATGTACTAACAGTGGTATACAATTGTAGCAAAGCATATGTAAGAATAAATTAAATGCTTAGCAGATAGTTCAGTATTGAATGGGGAGTAAGACAAGGATATTTGATGTCTTCCTGGTTGTTTAATGTATTTATGGACTTGCAGAGATGTTAGAGGAATATTGGACATGAATGTACATGTACGCAGATGATACTGTATTGGCTGAGAACTTGAATGATTTGAAGTGAATGTCAGATTGTGTGATGCAACAGGGACTATGGATCTGAAAATTAATATATCAGACACAAAGGTAGTTGTGGGTAATAGGGAAAGTGGAGTAAATGTCTGCAAGTAGTACATAAATGGCAAGCAAATGAATTGTATACTATGGCAGAACATTTACTAGAGATGGGAAACTGGATGGAGAAATTTTAAGGTGTGCAAATGCTTCTAGAGAAATAGAGGGTAGGTCTATTGTGAGGAGCAAAAGTTTATCAAAAGACAATAGCTGCATATAAGAGCATGCTTTTGCCCACCTTGTTTTATGAAAGCTACCGCTGGGTATATCAGGAAATAAACATAAAAGCTGAATGCAGTGGTAAAATGAGAACAGGGAGGGTTAAGAATGAATGTGTGCTGAATACTAAATTGAGTGACTAGTATGAAAGAAATCTATTAGTCAAACACAATGAATGAGAATCAAATTGCAAAAAAAAAAAAAAAAAAAGTAAATTGAGATGAAAAGGATGACTGAGTTTGGGGGATTTGATGAGACCTTCAAAAAAGAGAGCCAAGCAATTTAAAGAATAAAAGGCAATGTATAAGGTGAGATATGCATGTGGTGAAAGCAAGGATGATTTGCCAGGACAGAAAGGTATAGAGAAATAGAGAGAACAATTTGGTGAAAAACAGTTTTAGTTGGGTTTTCTTTTCTATCTCATGCCTTTAATTTCTTTGGCTTACTACTTTTCTATACTTTGGATAACACTGCATACTGTGAGAAGGAATGGACTGATGGGTTTGTACTTATGTGTGTATGTATTTCTCCTTGCAAACCAGCAACTTTGATTTTCTTTTAGGAATCTACCTTCTGCATCATTTGGAGTTCATCCCTCAGACACTGGACTTCTTGTTTCTGATATTGGAGTTCATTCTCCTTCACTCGGAGAAGCACCTTCAAAAAGAAGATGGAAAGGGAAATGTTAGGGCACAATTGTCTACTACAGAATCCACTTTCAATGTGGTAAGATAGATATCGCCCTCAGAAAAGAGCAAAAATTAGGTTACCCAAGTATTCTCCCTAGACTGAAATGACTGATACAAAGCAGAAAACTGACAGTGTTCATGAACAAGCCAACTGAATTTCCATGGCTGGGTTCACCTAGCCTGCTCAACCACGTTTGTTCAACCATACTTTATTGCCTGGTGGCTTTCTCAAAAACAAAGCAAAAAAAAAAACAACTTAGGAGTTTGATGCAATGTTTGCAAAATCCAGGTTGATTTTCCTTCAGCAAAGCTTCTTTCTCTATGTCCTTGATTACTATTTCTACCAATTGTCTTGAAGAGGCATTAAGCTGATTGACCTGTAATTTCCCAGATCTCCCTTTTAAAAACTGGTGTCACACTGGCTATCTTCCAGTCCTCTAGTACCGAACCCAATCACATCTGAGCTTATTCAAGAACTCTTGGGTGGATGCTATTAGGGCCCAATGATTTGGTACTGAGTGGACCTTCCAAATCTTCTTGAATATCTTAGGAAGTTGCTACAAATACCTATGTGCTTCTGCCTCTGAATTCAGCAAGAGATTTATTTCAGTCACAATATTATATAGCCAAACTATACCTGAAAGAAAAACTGCAAATTTGGCAGACAAAAAATATCAGGCAACAAGCAACCGTCCTCCTTACCTCTAGCTCACAAGAACTCCTTTCATTATGTGAAGCACCATCATGTGAGCCCCGAGCAGCGATGAAGGCCCGTAACTGGCCAATCTCCTCTGAAAGACGCCTCTGTAACTCCTGGAAGGAGGATGAAATAGTTTATCATATGCATCCTGTAAAACAGGTGCGGACAGCCTTTTTGCAGCTTGTAAACTTTTAAACATTTTTTTCAATAATGGAGGGAATGCTAGTGATATGACAATGTCCTCAAGGGAAACAGATTGTTTCCTACTTTCCCCACTCAATTTCTAAACTTTTTAAACTTATTAAAAGATGAACTATGTATAGGAAAACCACATCTATTTAATTTATTTTGACAAAAGACTCTGGACAACTGCACCACCTTTACTCAGTGGCCTGCTACCATCTTTCAGTAGTGCAGCCTTGAGGAGATAGATCTCGGGTTGCATGTCACCAGGGCTATCTATAAAGCTTGTCTTTCTAGAGCTTAATACAGTGTTTACTATTCTACTGCTTAATTTGACTGGGCATCCTAGGGATTCTAAACAGGCCTATGATTGACATCACAAAAATTGTTGCCAAATCTCCCAGAATTAGCTGCTAAGACAAGGACCACCAGGTGAGATTAATGGAAAGCTCTCTGGAATTTAAATTTAATTTTAAATTTAAGAGATTGCAACTGTCCTCCTTTCATATATGCTACTCTGCTTTGTCACTGTTCTTCCCTTGGAATTCCTGTTACTGGCAGCACCACCAGCCCCTTGCCTGGTTTTGCCGAAGCAGTTCTTTCCCCTCCTGTTGACAATGCTGCAGCATTTGTTCCTGATCTTCTGCCTTTTGCACCAGGCCCCCAATCTCCAGGCACTTCTGGGAATACTGTTCTGAAAGCACCTGCAACTCCCGCTTCAGAGACTCCACATCAGACCTGCAGGAGACATCAGAATTTCAACATCAGCGGATCTACTTCCTTCTAAGTTCCTATGATAGCCTCCTTACAACCTGGTCCCCTCCAGGGATCTTATTTTGCAAATCCTGAACAAAACATGACCATTATGGGATAGAAGCCAGTTAGGGGGCTAGTCTATACAAGTACAGCCTATTACTATCATCCCCATTCCCAGATTTGATATGCCTAGGCATCTTCTTAACTGAGATGTCAGAGTTCCTCCTGTAGACTAAAAATGGTGCAAAAGGGCCTTAATGGTCCTACTTAATTACAGTCCTAGCTGGTCCCATTTGTGGAAAGAAAACAATGGCTTCTAGTGAAAATTGACAGCACAAGCCATGAGCTTTTCCCATAAAAAGGTTTAAATGAGCTTGGAGGTGGTTGTGTATGCATCCCAAAAGCGAATGGGGATAGGTCAAAGAATGAAATACTGTAGAGTTAGGACAAAAATTTAATTTGATCCAAAGCATTAAATTAACACATAACATTAATATGACTACTCCCCAGCTATTTAATATTTTTCCTTTCTATGATATTATTTAAAATAGATGGCAATGGTGGCAATGCATTGCACCCAAAAATTTAGAGGCACAGGGATCACAGGTTTTGCTCTTCCAACAAAGTAATTATACATTCAGCACTCAGGATCTCCCTTTCATCAACTGCCACAGCAGTCAACATTTGTGGAAATGTACAATTTTATCTCCTATCTCAGTTCAGGAGTCAAGATTCCATTAGTCATTCTTCCAGTGTTGCTTACCGATGCTGTTGCTGGAGTGCATCTGGATTTGAAAATCCTTTCTGAAAGTTGCGTGTTCTGCCCAACTCCTTGTTCATTTCCTCCCTGTGTGCCTTCTTCAGTGCTTCAATTGCTAGAGCAAAGGGAAGGGTAGGAGTAGAAAGGCAGGATACAGAAAGGGTCTGTAAAATCTGCTAAACTTGAAAGTGTATGCATCTTATGGATTCAAAACTAAAACCAAAATTTTCTTGGGGAGGAGAAAAATCCAGTGGAAGCGCACGTGTTTTGCACCCATACATTCTATCAAGTGACAAAGACATTTGCTTACTGATGTTTACTTTTCAATGACAGAGATTTCAGTGGCTAGAGCTAAACACAACTTACTATATGTGAATGATACTTTGATCGATCATTGTGAATATTCTTTTCCAAAATGTACTGACATTTATAAAAAGTATGCTGAATTACCAAATTATTCAATTAACTGGAGAAATCTCATATGTTCCCAGTTAAAATTCCTAACAAATGAGGTTTTTACTTTGGGGTTTTACTCTAAGTTTCTCGGCGCAATTATTTGGTGAGAAATTTCTCTGCCTTTTGGACTCCCGGGGCAGTTATGGTGAACTTTCGCAGAGCCAATGGCCATGGCAAAGACCAAGGAACCGGTGAGTAGACCAGTTCTTGGGAACCTCTCTGGACAAGTAGAGGACAGGATATTGTCCACATACGCTCTGGCAGCTGCTCCTCATGAGGAGATTGCAGGACAGTGGGTTTCTGCAGGTTTGAGGTCCAGGAGACAACAGGATCAGCTATCTTGCTTGCAACCATGGCAGAGCCTTTTAAAGGACTCTAAATTAGCAAACCTCACTTTCTAATCACTTTCAGAAATTGCCTATTAACCCTCTTAAAGCTATTAGAGACTTTCAGAACAAGAAGTCTGAAAAGTCTTCGTTAGGTGAGTTTATCTTCGACTCTGAACAAAAGAAAAATTAATTATAAGCTTAAGAACTTTAAAAAATTGAAATAAACAGCAAAAAGCTAAATAAAATTTTGATCTAAGAAAGTTATAAATGGATTAAGGGTCCAGATAAAGTTGGAATACTGACTTTTTCTATAAGATTTTGAAATTAACTATAAAAAATAAACAGCTTCTTGTGGGAAACAGACTTACTTCGGCTACCCTGGCTATTGAAAGTCATAACAAAGATAAGTGATGAAACTGGACACTAGTCATTCCCGAGGTTAAACCCGAGCCCCAACCCTGCTGGCCCTCCGGCAGGCTCTTGAGACATGGCTTTATCCTGGTTGTGCCCGGGGGGTCCAGCGGTAGTGCGGAGCCTGCTGGTTGGCTGCATTGTTAGTAATTCATTGTACTCCCTCACAAATTGATTTTATCGTTTTAATTAACTGTTTTTAATGAGTTTTAATGGCTTTTATTTTGTCTTTATTTCTAATTGTTGCTTTTTAATTATGTAAGCTGCCCAGGGTCACTTAGGTGAGATGGGTGACGATATAAATGTTTCAAATGTTATTCCAGATTAATATTGGTATTAACAAACGGTTAAAAATCCACTTGAGTATACAGGGAAAGACAACTGTGTAAAATGAGTATTTCTTCAAGACTGATGTTTGTATTTAAAGGGATTCCTATGTTTTTATCTTTAGAGATACTATTTTAAGCAGACTGGCACATTATTGAAGTTTTTATGGGAAGAAAAACCCCTATATTCTCTTTATTTAAATTATGGCTATTATACAAGGATGAAGGTTACATGCATTAACTTCACTGATTTTCTTGGGCATCTATTTCAACTCTGCTTCCTTATGGAATTCAGATGATCAAGCTCAAAAATCATTATGGGCATGATTAGAAAGTTTCTATATAACTCTTTCAACAAAATAACAGGGTCCTGGTTCTTTTTTTAGTTAAAATTCTACTCTATTTCCAGCACTAAAGGCTGCAAGGCATATTTAGGGAATGTTGGGATGTAAGCACAATTTGGACTTTTCTTCACATGATATACATTTCGGGATAATTTCAATTTTAAAATTGCAGGTAAATCTTTTTTGGGTAGGAGGAGAAACTCATGGGTCAAAAATATTTTAGATCAAGTGTTTAAAATACCTGATTTATTGCAAAAGGAATTTGGATTGTCTAAAAATGCAGGATGGCAGTTAATCTAATTAAAACATCTTCTGATTTCACAATTTGCTCCTGATGCATTAGCAGCTCTATAGCTCCTGAGAGACCATCAATACTGAAATGCATTTTGGATGATTCTAATCTACAGAACTTCACAAATAAAATAATATTTTTAAGATGGACATCGGGAATGCCCAATGCTAACAAATCAGCAGTTGCAGGTTCAAACTATTAAACAGCATGACTTGGCAGGAAAAGGGGAATCTAGTTCAATGAATCCAATCCTGCTACCTCCAGGACTTAGGCCAATGGAGGGAACAGGAGGCCAAAGCAAGAATCCATACAGTTTGAAGCTCCCTAATGAGGACTACTGAAAAATGAAGTGACAGCTCTTCCAAATCTCTAGTGGAAGCTCTATCAAGAATTTTATAGCTCTGTTGCTGATTACAAGATATCTAACATAAAATCATGGTTAAATTTCCCACCCTTTGATTTCTCCTCTCCTTTTCTTCTCTTTTGTTCCCATTTGTACTGTGAAGACTATCTTCTGTTTGTTTCCACTCTGAAGATATTGCTCTGGTTGACAGCCATATCTTCCTAATTTTTACATGCCCTTTCCTTGGCATTTAAAGGGGTAAATGCAGAATAAGGCCAGCCCATGGACTTCAGTTGTTTTTGATGCTTAGTTGTTTGCTATCAAAGTGCATGCTCTGCTTCTCCCAATCAAGAGAGGGCAGCACTACATGATTTTAAATACTTAGGAAAAAATTGGAATTCATCAACAAAAGACGTATGTATTTATCAAGCTTGGGGCATTAAAAAAACATTCTGTTACCGAGAAAAGACTGCACTCTGAATCTACTTTCTTGGCTTGATGATCTATGGTCTCTCTCTGCTTTTGAACTGGCTCTCTATTAATAGAATGGAAAATTTTATCAGAACTATTGGGCAAGGTTTAATGTTGTATTTAAAAAACGAACTGTTCGTTTGAATATGTATTTGCATTTTTTCTTCTTTTTGTTTCCCTTTTCTATATTGCATATAGGAATAAAGATAAGCATTATGACTTCGTGTTGTGTGTGCCTTGCGCCACTGAGTAGCTTCTACCTGCAGCTGTTGCAGCTGCCTCCTCGGATAGAAGACGCTCCTTTTCCTGCCGCAACCGCTCCATCTCCCACTGGTGGTGCCGCTGTAGTTCTGCCATGACCTGTTGATGGGAAGTTTCCATCTCTGCTAAACTGTGCTCACATGCCTCCTAGAAGGGGGATGGGGGAGAGAAGAATGGAAAGACACACTTTATGTGATGAAATATGAACAACAAGAAATGCATATTCTCCATGGTTGCATCTCTGCCATGGCTGAACACTGAGAACAGGTAATCACAAAAAAATGAACAGGGACTTCTTAACATATTAAAAACGGAGACACAGATATGCATCATGCAGCCCTATTAGGGTTACATTTTAAGACATTTCCAATGGAAAGGCTATGTTAAAATGCAGTGAAAAATTGAGCAATCATTCTGAGGACATTATAAACCAATTTGTAGAAGTCCATGTTTGGGCCCACACGGTGGCACTGAGGGCATCAAAACATCAGCACTTCTGCTCACACTATTTAAGGTAACCCACACCCTACTGGGGAAGGACAGGTTTGACCGCTGTGACAGCAAAACACTGTGCAGATAAAACTGCTTGCATTTACTCAGATCTTGACTTCCCATCAGCAGAATCCAATTAAATAATTGGGGCACCGTCTTGCGAGGTTTCCTCGGATTCTTTTGATCTTGTGGACTCTGAGGATATCAACAGCGTTCTAGAAGGCACAAGTTCTACCACCTGTTTCCTTCAGGCAGTTTAGGGGAGTCAACAGCTGGACTAAGGAGATTAAGGACTTTGAGGGATGGGCTAGTAATTGTCATTTCTTGATCTCAAAGTTACACAACTTCTGTCTGGACTCCAACCTTCCTTTTTTGAAGGTTCTGAAGAAGGTGGTGGGATTATGCTTGGAGAGACTCCTGAATGAAGTGGATTATCTCAATCCTTTGGGTCACGGTTCAGACCTGGATGTGGGATAGAGATTACTGCATGATGCTGTTGGGATCTAGATGGTGGGAGTATGGTTCTGCTGGTCCTATTACATCGCTCAGTGGTATTTAATATTTTGGACCCTGATATTCTCCTGGATTCCCCATGAGGGTTAGGAGCTGGGGGGTTTGTTTTATCACGGTTTTTCTCTTGCCTGGGCAGGCAGTTCCAGTCAGTAGTATAGGGAGAGGAATAATCAAACTCTTGGCTGTTCATATATAGGCTCTGCTCTTTATTTAATATCTATATGAAACTTGGGGAGGTCTGTTGGTTGAGCATCAGATATTATCAATATGCTGACCCACTTATTCACCTCCATCCCTGGCCAAGTAGGAAATGCCGTGGATATCCTTACCCAATGACTGGTAGCAATAAGGCTTTGAATGAGATTAAACAAGTTGAAACCAAACTTTAGCCAGATGGAGCTGCTATTCATTTAGAAACCATTGGATTTGCTGTTGCCCCTCACTGGATAGGGTTACACTTCCCTTAGAGGGGCAGGTCTGCAACTTGGGGGATCTATCGGAGCAGCAGGTGGAATTTGTCCCAAGGAAAGCTTTGCCCAACTTCAGCTGGTCTGTGGCTCTTTTTGGGAGGCCTCAGCAACAATGACTCATGGCCTTATTACCTTGAGACTGGATTACTGCAATGTATTCTACTTAGCCTGCCCATGAAGGCTACCTGGAAACTGCATGCTGGTGGGCGAGAGTCACTTCAGTAGTACAGAATGTATGGGTGCTATATTTGTTATCAATATGTTTTTAATACAATTCAAGATGCTGTTATTGTCCTATATAGTTTGGGTCCAACCTATCTATGGGACCTCAAACAGAATCTGTTCATCCTATTTAATCAATCAGGAAGGGGTGATGTAGCTTTTCTCTCTGAGATTAGGGTGAGAACGTGGAACCTGGAAGTTTTGTTGGTAGTGGCCCCATCTCTCCAAAACATTCTGGAAAGCAATGAAAACATGGCTTTTCTGGTGAGGATTTGGGGTTTGAGCTGTGTGCAATGCAGGGTCACTTTGAACTTTTTAACTGTAACTGTTAATTGATAAGGTTTTAAAATAATTAATTTTATTAAAGTCACCTAGCGTTTATTGAAGCAAGGATACAAACAGTGTAATAAATAAAATAAATAAATCTCATGATCAAAATCATAGAGGGAAATCTAGTGATAAACATTAACATTTTAATTTGTAAATGTACATGTAAATTCAAAATTTAAGTTTAATCTACGCAACTCAAAACACAGCACACATTGTATCTTACTATCAATATGAGTATGAGGCATTATCTTGACATATATTTTAGAATGATTTTATAATTGATCTAAAAAGCTTTGGAGTTTTCTATAATAATAATATAGAAATACTTTTAATAAAAATAAATAACAAAAAGAGTTTCAAAAAAATAAAGATGTCTCCAATTTAGAGTTCCAGTCAACAAGTTCAGCCTGTCCAATTGCTTTTTATTAAAATAATTTAGTTGATGATACTAACTACATCCTGTTTTGCACTGTGAATTGCAGTATACTCCTGAACCTCAAAGGCAATTACTCTTAACTATATGTATGTTCAACCATCTTATTATCTGGAAATGCTACACTATAATTTGGCATTATAAAAACAAGACACAGTGAAACTTGGTCTCACCTTCTCTGTTGGTTGTGCAGCCACCAAGAAAGCTTGAAAACTCTCCCTTCCATTTCAAATTAGTTATAGCTACTGTCTTGCCTGGCCTCAAAAGCACTCCAAAAAGCCTTAACTAAAATTAAAATAAACCAAGTTCATATAACTATGGGTTGAAACTAGTTTTTCAACAAGTCATAGCTACTTTATTTATCCATTCAGTCAGTTTTTAGTCTATAATCATTGCTAAAAGCAATCCAAAAATGGGAAGCAATTAAAAAAAATCTATTTTAATGAACAGATAGGACTTAAGTTGGTGCTAAAAATTCCCAAGAATTGGCAACAACTGTAACTGAGCACATAGGAAACTCCACAGTGGAGTGCCTTGTACTGAAAATGCTGTCTTGAGTTACTGCAGAGTAAATTGTTGCCAAATACAGCAACTTTGTGAATCCATGCCCACTAGATCTTAGCTGATCAGTAAATATGCAAGAGATTCACTCTGTTCAGATGAGGATAATGGCTTCTGGTTAATATGGAAGTAGAAGTTTCCTGCCTCGTCCTCACTCCATATCAGAGGACTCAGGCAGACGTTTACAGTTACTATCACTGGTTGAGACGGAAACAGGCTAGGATGAAATCACTAGAAAAAAATCCTTCAGCCAAGTTGGTAGCAATTTCAATACCTGCAGCCCCTTAGCTATTGCTGAGCTACCACCCTGCCTTAGCCAGCATGGTCAACATCAAGGGGTTCTGCAAATCAAAGTTAGCAGCTCCTGGAGCTCCATAGATTCCTCATTCCTGCGTTAAAGAGCAACGCAATAAGGAAGGGCTTGCGTTAGAAGTCCTTCCCTTCCAAGGTTTGCCACAGTGGCCAGGCACTGACCATGTGTTTAAGGGCATTGTCTCATTGTAGATGCTCCAATCATAGATGGCTCTGGCAGGAAAATGATGGGCATAGTCCCAGCTCTCTTCTTTTCTCTATCCTCACTGGCTGGCTGTTGACTGGAGCGGAGAAAGGAAAAGCTGGAGGATGCAGAGGATTATGCTGGGCTATTACCATTACCTGAGAAATGTATCCTTGGGGCACGTGCCCATTTTTATGGAGGTTTGCTTCACTGTGGGAATGCAAGGACTCCAGCTGTGACCTCAGGACTTGGACCTGTGTCAGAAAAATGATTTAGTAAAAAAACCCAACAACCAAGCAATAATTTTCTGCTAACCCGAGTCCCAGCTCAACAGGCTAAGGCAAGTGGACTTATTTCCTAATCCACCCATATACCCTTGACATTATGGCATAATGACATATTGGCATGCTGATACTTCATTTTAGTACATCCATTTTAAACCCCTCAATATTTCCCTCTTACTGCTGCTCCAAAGTATCATAATCACTGCTGCATGGAAATTTCTATGTGACAATGGATTTTAGATGTTGCTGGCACCATTCAACAGTCGTTTTTCTTTATAGATGACTCTATGCTGTGGGCACTCTACTCAGGTAGCTACAAGGTGCTATTCTGTTTCTGCGAGTACTGAAACACAGAACCCCCAGTGATCTCTATGTGCTGGTTTGGTTCATATTATTATTTAGTGTTATGAGCAAACCACAAAGTTGCATAATGACTTTGTGGATGTGACTGGTTTCATGTACTGTGTTAAATTAAAATATGGTTTGTTCTGTTTTGCTTTAGCATGTTGGGAAAACCCAGACACTATGATTTGTAAACCATGGTTTGTGTCTTATTCAACAAACTGTAGCTGAGCCAGGCCTATGTGTGTGAGAGGGTCAAGTGATCATAATTTAATTGGTGGGTGTTTCAAATTACTCAAAATGAACCTGGCTGGGGACATCTTCTCTGCACAATGATAAAAGCATGGAAGGAGGTCTTTTCCTATTCATGCAGTGTTCTCAGTGCACCAGACTGATGGCATGCATCTCTACAGAGAAGCTCATGTTCCTCCTTCCTCCTTGTTTCAACACCTTTCAAAATCAGCATGAAGATTAGGAACAATTCAAAGAATGTACACATTTGCATTATTCAGGCTTGTGAAAGGGATAGAGGTATTTTCCTGCCCCATATGATGATGCAGAGCTTTGCCAGTGACTACTTCTACCTCTTTCTCCAGTGCCTCACTTGCATCCTCACGGTTCCCTTTGCCCTGGTTCAACAGTGCCATCAGCGGGACCCGCTTGGACTCTTTTAGAGGCAGACGTTCCAGCTCCTGCCACTTCTTCTCAATCTCTTCACTCAGCCGACTCCTCTGAGCTTCAGTAAGAGGAATCCCTGGAGGTTTCTTAGGACAGGGATCCTCTGTTGGACCATCTGTTTGCAGGCCCCCACTGACTGAAGACTCAAACCACTTGCGCCTCTCCTCTGAGCGGAGGGCCAGGTCCCGCTCCAGCTCCTCCCGCTTGGCTGCTCCATCTGCAGTTCTTGTGCTCCCTCTTGGCTGCTGTGGGGACCCCTGATTTAAAGCTGACCCCTGTTGTAAGGGGGATAGCTCAACATAGTCAAAAGCCTGGTACCGCGCTTCAGCCTTCCTGCGGCCCGGTCTGGATATCACCTCACTTCCAGTGTTGGGCTGCAGCTCGGTTCTGAAGGAGCTCTTGGGTGATTTGTTGCTGCGGAATGAGTTTTCCTTGTTGTAGTCAGATAGCCTGGAATCAGGAGAAAAGTCATGCAAAGCTTAGAAGTAGGAATCATGCAGGAAGGTGTTTCAGAAGCTGCCTACAATGGCTCTCCAATCTCAGTGTGGGTTACACCCAGATCTGGAAGCCAGCCAAGTACAGTCAGCCCTATTACCCCACATGGCAATTCAAGAGGAACAAGTTCTCAAGAAGTTACAATAACTAGGTTGCTGGAAATATAGCCAAACATGATGATGAATAATACTAGTAAATATTTTCACCTGGCTGAGTTGGAAAGAAGAGTATGCATTCCAGACTGACAGCAATGGATCAGACTAGACAGTCTCTGGGAATCAGAAAGAGATCCAGCATAGCAATCTAGCTTTCAATCTACATTTAAAGGATCCTAGGTTCAATCACATCAGGGTCGGGGAAGAGGGATTTGTGAAATCTGGAGAAGAGCTGCTGACAAGTGCAGATGGTACTGAGGTCAGTGGGACAAGACTTGATGTAAATCAGTTTCTTCTACTCCTCAACTCCGTAAGAAACCTGTTTTTCACCAAAACCTTTAGCACAATCCTCTACATTTGCTTTGCCTACAATTCCTAACCACTGTGGCTATTAAAGAGCATCAGATTTAAGAAGATTTAAGAAGCTCTGGCATCCCCATTCCATCACCCTTGTCTAAGAAGGAACCTACAGCTGCCAAAGTTTCCTATAGAGCTCTAGGAATTCCCAAATGCCACTAGTTCTTGTCCAAACATTGCCCTGTTGTTGTTGCAAGCCTGTCTTGAAATAGTTGCCAAGGATTTGCTGCAGCAAGTAAAACAACAGGCTTGCAGACTGAGACTGCAGCTCTAGACATGGCTACTCAGAATTAAACCCCCTGAATTCAATGAAACTTATTCCGAGGTAATTGCAAACTGGACTGCAGTAGAAGGCAGTTTAGATTTACTCAAGATAAAAGATAAATTTTTATTTGTTTATCTATTAATCAAATTTGTAAGGCTGCCCATCTATCTAAAGAAATTCTGGGTGATGATCAAAAGTAAGAAACAACAATCATAAGATACAGAGGAAAAATGCAGATCGAGGCCTCCTCACTGAAAATCTCAAAAAACAGCCATACTATACATCTATGACAGAGCTCCAGAAACTAACAGCCTGGTCCCAATACCTTGAGGAAGACCCAGGTTTTCACAGCCTTCTGAAAGGCTGCTAAGGTTGGGGTCATCTGTATCTTTGCAAGCTGTTCTATAGGGCAGGCCCCATGACAAAGAAGGCATGCTTCCTAGGACCCACCAGGTGACACTGTCTGGAGGGGACCTGGAGATTCTGCCAGATCTGGTGGGATGGGCAGAAACCAGTGGGGAAAGGTGGTCCCACAAGTAACCCAGCCCCATACCATGCAGGGCTTTAAAAGTGACAACCAGCACCTTGAATTGCACCTGGAAGCCTACTGGGAACCAGTGCAGCTGACACTGCAGTGGTGTTACGTGGATGTACTACAGTGTACTCAATATTGCATCTACCACTGCTTTCTGGACCAGCTGAAGCTTGAAAATGCTCAAGGGCAGTCCCATGTACAGCACACTGCAACAGTCTGATTGGGAGGTGACAAAGGCATAAATGACCATGAGCAGTACCTCCCGATCTAGGAATGGGTGCAACTGGTGCCCAAGATATATTTGTGCAAAGGCTCTCCTGGCTACAGCAGCCACCTGCTCTTTGAGCAGGAACTGCAACTCTAGGAGGACACCCCCTATTGCACACCAAATAGAAGAACAGTGTTCAACAAACTTTCTCAGTGTATTTAATTTATTTCATTTATTACTAAGCTTAATGCACCACATACTTTGTGACATCAGGCACACTGACTGGACGAATACTCTTCCTTAGAGCCTCAATCCAATTCCGACGGATTCCTGATGTCATTGCAGATAACGTAAAAACACCATCTTTAGTCTGGAAAAAAGAAACATGCAAAATATGGCTTGATTATACATCTCAAGCATACCTATGGTTCATCTTCAACACAGGAAAGGTAAATGGGGCAGATGGAAGCCAGCATATACTAGCAATAGAAGAGAATATATGTAGCTCAGGGTTGAGCTGCGGAGTCTTTCACGCTCTCTGAGCTTGGTTATTTGCTTGCAGACGTTTCATTACCTGACTAGTAGGGTAATGAAACGTCTGCAAATAAGCAACCAAGCTCAACGAGCATAAATGACTCCATATGCTAGCAAGTATTACGAGCAAATCTGATTCACACATTTGAAAGAGTCTTCAGTTTTGGGTTTTGGCTAAACTGGAAAACTATTAGGAAACAGCAAGATTTTTATAAGGATAAAATCACATAAGAACTTCCATACAAACCAAGTATTAATTGAAGCTGAATCCCACTTAGTTTAAGCTTCTGTTCAACAATATTTATGCAAGGTGCAAGCCTAATCCATCTGGAGAACTTCAGTTTAACAGACAAAAAGGTAAGCACTGGGGTTCCTTACTGCTATAATTTTATGACTGTGGCTTAGAAAATAATTTCAATTCACAAGCTAAGTTGCCATCTTTGAATTTGCCTCATGGTGGCAAGACAGAAGCATTTTTTCTGCAGCAGTATTAAATCATCTTATAGTGCTTTTTCTGGACTCTGTAAACTATATGTCCCTTTTATTTCATTCCCAAATGCTAGGGTTCTGAGAACTTACATGTATCTGGAAGCCATAATTCCTCTGCACTGCATATTCTGTCACATCGGTGCATGTACGTAGGTCAATCTCTCCATCTAGATCATCTGCCTGAAATGACCTCCAGACCATCAGTGTTATGCGAGACACCTAGTCCAGGAATTTTCCATCTCCTTAATATGTCCCATGTACACCCTCTCCAGTCTACCCTAGCCTCCTTCCTCTTATCTACTTCAGTTAAATAATTATTTCCAAGCTAAGCAGTCCCATGTTCTCCCTATTCTCTACAGTGTATACAAAAGTACACAGCATTTCTTTGCCTTTTTCAACTAAGCACATCACTTCAAATTTTTTCTCCAAGGAAATACATGCAATCATTACACAGTACTCTTCCCTTGAGTACCTGACTACCACATCCAACAGATTTCATTAAGGCTAGGAAACTTTCTTACCTCTTCAGCATTGGAGTCCCTGTAGTATCTCAGACTTGAATCTGTCAGCACAAACCAGTGCTTTGTCCACTGTTGGCCAAATTGTTAATGGAAGGAGAATGGCAAGACAAAAGAGAAGATTTTTATATGTTCTCAGAAACACAGACCATTCAATACATATGCTGTTCAAAAAGCACTTAGCCTCAGTATGTGGCCCCATAATTTTGAAAAAGAGACCTTCCTGTTTATTTATTAGGATATCAGCCATTTTTGACAGGGAACATGCAACAGAATTGTGAAACATGGAAAACATGCTAGGGAAAGTATCAGTCAAAGGTGATTTATATGTATATATTTCATTTCATGTCACTTTGAAGATTACTCATAAGATATTGCTTGACATGTAAAAACATGAGATAATTCATTTATGTTGCACAAGCAAAAGCTCCTGAAAAGCAACACATTTAATTATGAAGAAAAGTCAAAAGTATTGTCGAAGGCTTTCACGGCCGGCATACGGTGGCTGGTGTGGGTCTTCCGGGCTGCGGAAGGGAGAACTGCTCCTGTCTGTGCTCCTGCACTCTGAAGATGCCGGTCACAGGTGCTGGCGAAACGTTAGGAAACAAAACTTCAAGAACACGGCCACACAGCCCGGAAGACCCACACCAGCCAAAAGTCAAAAGCATATTTAATTTCTACATTTAAAAAGGATTGGTGTAAAATTCTTGTTTCAGTGGGGATGGAAGAGGAAGAGTGGGAAGTAGATTGTGCCTTAATAATTCTTCAAATGAGGAGGAGGAGGAGGAGGAGGAGGAGGAGGAGAGGATGATTGTGTCTTAATAATTCTTCCAGCTTACCTCTCCTGGCTCATCCAATATGGACATCCATCCCTTCTTGAAATTCAGAAGATCTGGCTAGAAAGAGAGATGAAGACAGAGCAGTTTTAATACAGGGCACAAGATTAAGCTGACCCTTCCTTGCCCTTGTACTCTTCAGTGTGTTATGATTATCATTCACAGCTATTGACCAAGATGGCTGGCACAACAGCATTTCAGTGCATTTAGAAGATGGGAAAAACTAGATTAAAGCAAACATTGAGGAAATACAGAATAAATCCTTATGTCTGAAAACTTGAAAGAGAAGTCATACAGACAAACTAGATCCACTGCTGCATTTTCTCCTGCTTATAATTAACTCCACTTTGTAAATAAGTCTCCAAGATAGATAGATAGATAGATAGATATCCCTCCCTCCCTCTCTCTCTCAGCCTGCTGGGTGTTGTAATAATAAGGAAGGACTCAGATGAAAGGGTTTCCTTCCTTAAAGGTCTTACTTGGTTTCTATGCAGGGAGAACTCGAGGGACCAAGTTCTCTATCTCTCCCCAACCAATCCATACTGTCACACAGAATGCTTTTATGTATTCAAAACATTAACATCCTCCTTTCTCCTAAGATCAGAAGAATGTACATTAAAACTGATCTATGCAAAGAATAGCAAGCATCTACACTTACAGCTTTCAAAGTGTCTAGGGGGGTTATAAGCTTACTTAAAAACAGCAGCACACAAACAGGTCTCTCTCACCATATTGCATTATGAGTACCTTTAGGGGAATACAGTAATAAGGATTACTGCTTTTCCCATATTACAGTTGTAGAACTGAAAAGAAAGAAACGTGTTGGCCAAGTTCAGTTATCAGATCTATGACAAAAATGGTACCAAACCCCAAAGCAAAGTGAATTTACAGTACTGTCACTCTAAAAATATAGGAAGGATTTGTTCTTAATATAAAATATGTGAATATACATGTGTGTATAAATGATTTGAACTAGCTGGTTGCATTTGGCCAGATCTCTGCTATCCAAATGAAAATGCTGTTATATTCCATTTTCAAAGAATTAAAATATAGTTTTATTTATTACTTAATATCCTGACTTCCTTCAAGGAGAACAAGATAGCTTATGTGGCATTTATTGCCAGATAAGCAGTTATTATACATACATGACATGCAGCTTATTCTGTGCTTGGCTCTATCCCCCAGTTGCAATTTTGCACTTCCTTATGGCAAACAAAATCTAGGGATTTTAACAAAGAACAAAGTTCCCTGGTCCTGGCTGGTTTGGGTAGCAGGCAGCAGCTGACAATTCTTCTGGTAATTGATGAGTCAGGAACAACTTGTAGAAAGTGAGTTGAGTGTCATTGTGTTGTCTTAACAGTTTCACGCACTGGCGTTATTTAACATTAATGTTGCTTGCAGTTTTATTAGCTCATGCTCATTAAATATGTTTACATTACTACATTAAATCTCTAGTCAACTGGTAATTAAATCACTGATAATCAGATGGACACATGCATATAGTTTTCCTGGCACCAACACAGAAGCTGGTTTTCACCGGTTTCTTTTGGGATGTTTTCTCGATTTCATGGTCTTGCCTACAGCCCTTGTATTCCATGGGGCTCTCAATCCATAACTAGGTCAGGGGCTCCCTTTTCTGAAACATTTTTAAAGGCACTTCTTTGTCCATAGTGACTGAGTAGTGAACACATTTAAACTTACCTACATGAATAATCAGACTTGAAATAAACAAACCACCCACATTAAGTTTTTCTTCAGAAATGACATATTTTTCAGTCATGTAGTCTATTCCAGTGATGGTGAACCTATAACATTTGGGTCAAAGGTGACATGCCATGATGTTTTGGGTGACACACCAGCATTCACCAATACCCAACAAGTATTCTCCCTGTTTGAGTTACCAAAGAAACTGAGTTCATTTTACTCGTATTTCATTTTTGTAATTATTTGATGTTTCTTTATATAATACATAGCACCACATGTGATTGGACTGTTTTTTTTTTAAATAAATGAATATGTAAAGAATTGTTTCTGTTCTGTTCAGGGGGGGGGTGTGTGTGACATGCCAGCAGAGTCAAATTAGGCATTTTCTGAATTTTTGACATCTTGATCCCAAAAGGTTCACCATCACTGGTCTATTCTTTTACCATAGAAAGACAGCATCTTTTTGTGTATTTGAAAAAAATTGAACTTTATTTTAAAGGGGCTATCCTGCACTATGAATCACATCTTAAAACAATACATTTTCCTTTTCCCTTGCATAAGACATGGAGCAAACAAATTAGGGTTAAGCTTTGTTATGTGTACACAAGAGATGTTACTGTATAAATATTAAAATCACCACCCGAGGCTATGGCACAGTCAGATTTGAGAAAAACAACCTTAACATAAAGAATGCAGTAAAAGCTTCTCGGGTGAGCCACAAGCATCTCACCTTTGACCTTCCCTCCCTGTTTCTGCTAGCAAACTCTTGCACCTTATCAACATATGCAGGGTGGATGCCATTCAAACCAAATCTGTAATGCCACAAATGCCAGCTGTTGCTGCACCCCAACCAGTTTGGCTTCCTAGTTCAGAACAGCTGCCATAGGAAGATCTCTCTTGTTTCCGAAAAACAAAAAGGATACTAATCCCTTCAAAAATAATATCTGCATGCACTACGTAGTTATAATTACGAAGAAAAATAAGATGCAAACAAAAATATTAAAATCAGTTATCTACAACTGCTCTTTGCACAAGAAAAATGTCCCTATGCTTATATAGCTTCAAATCCTAGGCTTCCATATGTTATTCAATAGTATCTAGAGCTGATATGTGCATATTTCCACTTCAGCATAGGTTTTCTTATTTCACTATAGTTCTTCGCTTTGTCCTCCCTAAAGTGTCAGGTTCCAATCCTGTTCTAAAGCAATGGGTTTAGCCTGGAGCAACAATAATTCTCAATGCAAATGCACAAGCAGAGCTCTAAAATAACTAGGGCAAGGGTGAACAGATTCTTGATCAATTGCTACTGGTAAATATAATTAGTTGTAGATTTCAGATTCCCAAGTGTTCTACAAACAAAAACTTAAAAAAGACTTCCCCCTACACACATTCCCCTCCTCAAATTCTAAATTATGCTGATAAATAAGAAAGCTTTGGGCAAATGCTGAATTGTGAATGGAAGCAAACTTTGTTCAAATCTGGTATTCAAAATATTGGTTGGCTGAGAATTATTTCAATATAATAAGAAGTCATATCTGATTGTAGTGGTGAATCTCAAAATTCTAATTAAAGAAACCACACCTGCAAACCTGGGATCTACTGTACTTTCTAGCATAATCTTGAAATTTCTAAAGGAACATTTGTTTCCAGACTGTAAGAGTGAAACTTCCATTTCTAAATGCTTATCTCAACCAGGTGAACAGGAAAGCATAAACAGTGAAATAATATATCCATACCAGACAGCTGTCTGCATCAAGAAAAGCACTTAGAGATAAGCCATCCAATGGTCTCATCTGCCACATTCTCCACTCTGGGACACAGTAGTTAGCAGCAGTTCTTGGATGGATATTCAGCTCTTGCTGAGTTTCCAACACTTCTAAGGAAGGATCAAGATGAGTCTGCAAGTCAGCTTGGATGAAACTTTCTCTGCTTTCATCTCAGAAGACTGAGTTCTTTGGTTACACCCAAGCTGATGGGCAGGCATACTGAAGCATGTGTGCTAGGCCCATCCCAGATTGTACAACCTGATTGGATATGGGGGAGGGCCACCTGTTGCTACAACTATAAATCCCAGCCTATCCCTAGCTTGCTGGGGTGTCAGATTGCAGGGACTTGATATCAATAGGAAGAGGGAAAGAAAAACCCACATGGAAACTAGAGCCAGGTAAACAAGGATTCCTCACTCTTCATTTCCATGTGTCTAGCCACTGGAAGGTGAGAGATTGTACATGAATGTGTGAAGACAACAGGGAAGATTAGGATCTTATGTTTGCACATCCCCAGAGTTTATCCATTTGTATTTAATACAGTTGCTTGAGTTCCCCAGTATAGCAGGAGACACCAATGTATGTATAGACATGTCCTTTGATGCCCACCAAGCTTCCTGCCATCCATGACTTGGGACATTTTTAAAAAGAAACTTTTAATTAAAAAAAAGCATCAGCTAATGACATTTTTATTTTCAAGAGTGCCACTGAGCTCCATAAGCTTTTTTTTTTTTTAAATGATGGGCAGCTGCTACCCAAAGTTTTTTTTTGGAAGTATCCCAGCTTGGTTAAAAAAAAAAAAAAAAGACGAACATAATAGGGAGCACCCAGCAGGGGAAGAGAGATGGAGTTATCCCATGTGAATCAGAAAGAGCTCCCCAGCAGCTATTTCACAACAGTGCCTGTGATCTATTCTCAAAATTACAAATGTGCCCCCCAGCCCTAATGGGTTGGAGACCCTGATCTAGGCCATCAGTTGTAGCCCACCATTCTGTACAGATTTAAATCTCATCAGATTCCTAGATGGCAGGCAGGTGAGTAGCAGCAGAAGACAGTCATGAAGAAAATCTGTAAAATTTCGTTATAGTACATGAAAGAACTGCAGGGTGGGAAGTACTTTTTGTTGCCCATTGCTAAGCCTCATGTATGTATTCTACCATGATATCCTAGAGCAGCAATGCATAATCTGGTACCTATACAATGGATTCAAAAAGGTGAGAATCAGTGTATTTTTAGATGGCCTAAGATCAAGGTATTTGAAGGACCATTTGGGTCCCTAGGCGCTTCAACAACCTAGGACCTTCCACATGCCTTATGCTACAATGCTCATCATTCTCCACCAGGTTATAGAACAGCTCTAAAGTATCTTATTCAGAAGTTCTGCTATGTGAGACAACCTGTCTCCTACAGCATCTGCCTGGCTGATTTGATCCTGCAGGGTTGGTGCACTCTGGGTTCCTTTGATTAAACAATGTCATCTATCAGGACCCTGGAAGTATGCCTTCTCTGCAGCAGCACTTACCCTCTGGAATGAGGTTCCCCATAAGATGGCCCCCACTATGCTGTTGTTCAGAAAAGCGATGAAGACCTGGCTCTTCACCCAGGCTTTTGGCAAGGGAGGAGACCCCTTGCTTCATTCAATCTGGTCTGTCACATTTGCCATCTTTTATCTTTAGTATGTTTTATTGATTTTATTATAATTTCTTTGATTGTTGTGAGCCACCCAGAGTTGTTGAGAGTCAAGTGGTATACAAGTTTAAATGATAATAATAACGATCAGATTACTGAAAATTAGAATTTGGGCTTCTTCAGTGAAATTGTTTCTCTGGAGAACTTTTTTTCCTCCTTTTAAGTAACCACTGAAAATTTTTCATCTTTCTTCTTATCAATCATTTCTACTGGCACGTTCTAAATACTTCATATAATTTGTGTTGCATTCCTTATGATTTGCTGGTAAGCAACTATGGTAATATTTTTAATTTTAATTGTAATGTATTCCTGGTTAACTAGGAAAAATGGTGTATGTAGGGGGGAAGTTTGATAATTAATTTTCCAGTGCCTTTTATAATATATGCGCCATCTCAGCTTATATTTAAATACTTAAAACACACAGACATATCCAGTAAAGATACCAGCTTCAAAGTTCACTCACAGAGTAAGCATATCAAATTGAACCAAAGAGCCCCTTTTTGCATCGTCAAGTGAAAATATAACAGGAAGCCAAAAACACATGAGACATCTGGGGCCTGATAAACCGAAGCTTACTTTAAATAAGACTTACCCAAGCTAGCGCCTCATTCTGGCTGGAGTGATAGGAACTATAGTTCCACTGCAGCTGTCTTACACAACACATCTGACATCATTAACATGACTTTCTAACTCCAAAGAATCCTATCCTAACTCATCCTTTTGTCTTAGAATCGTCTGTTATGTTCCAGGGTAGCCAGTGTCTTTAAGTTGCCATTTCCTTTTTTTTTTTAAATATAATTTTTATTTAAAAATTAAGAATTGTAATTACAAAAATAATACAAACTAAACTTAGAGAAAGAGAAGAGAATGGAAAGAAAGAATAAAAAGTACAGGAAAAGAAAAGAATATAATAGATAGAAAAAAGTTGCCATTTCCAGAAAAAGTACTTAAGGAATTTTGCAAGAACTCTAGATGACTAGAGGAACCTGAATAAATATCAAAGTATTTAAAAAAGTAATTCTAAGCATTTACAACCAGATTTTAGAGTGGGCGAAAGATACCCAGCATAAATATTTACGCTGTGCAGCCACTTTTTCCACAGCATTGAAAATCCAGATAGACAGGCTGTTATGCAGATCTGAAGCAATGATATTCCTAATTGCAACAAACATCACAACATGGAGATGGAACACATTTGTCTAATAAAGTTACACGTGTAAGTATTTTCCCCAGTGGAAAAGTAGCAGCACATATTTTAAATATATTTGCAGGTGATCAAGAAGAACTGCAAGCTGCAAGGAATTATACCTTAGCTTGATCAACTTTTTGTATTATATTAAACAGAATTTTAAAAAAATAGAAGGCCATTGATTGCTCTGATTTTGAAAAACATAATACTACCCCCCATGGAAATGACCTTTCTGTCCTTTAGTCTTGTTTAAGGGTTGTACTTAAACGTCTGCTCCTGGTTATTGGCTTTAAAAAGTTGCTGCAACAACTCTAGAAAGAATTTCTATAGGAATGAAACAATGGAAAATTAACAATCAAATGTACCGTTCAAACTTCAAGAGTAAAGCCATGGTTGTAGGAAAGATTCATTTGGAGCTTTGTTTTTAAAAACATGAGACATTGCTGCTTAATGAAGCATTCAAACTCAGACCACACAAATCATCATTCCTCTCTTAAGGAATGAGCAGGTGCTGGAACCAAAGCAAAGTTCTAGTTTTCCTGCTGAAAACTAGCATTTTGATACTGCCACATTTAGGCATTAGACAGCTAACAGCTCTGGCAGTCCTGAACCTCTACTCTAGCCAAAAAAACAGGAGATTTTTGGATCAACCTCTGGGATCCTTCTCAATCTCAGAGCCCAGCAGGACAAAACTAGAACAAATTAGAGCAAGTTCATTGTTTTTTGCTTTGATGCCAAGACCAGCAGTCCAGATGAAGTAGCACATATCCCACTAGTCGCAGAGCGGAACATTTTCCAATGCTTAATTTTTCTATGGAAAATTTTCCACTTCACAAATGCACTGGGAACAATAGATACTAATGGTGAATACAGCATCAGAGAAGTTTGGCAATTCCAAAGCTGAACTGACGTTTCAAGGTGATTATCCCTGGCAAATACATAACAGAAATATCTCTTGTCACAATGTCCAAGGACTCGGTGGAAGAAAAGATGTTTTGCAAGAATAGAAAATTATGGAGAAAATAGCAAAAGTATTGTTGTAAACTAGTTTTAGTGATGTTTCCTTATCTCAAGCCTTTCTTTGTCTTAATATTTCTTACTCCTTTCTATGCTCTGCCTAACACTCTCTACCTCGAAAAGGAATAGTGTGATGGATATGTATGTGCAAGTGCATGTCTGACAGCTCTATCAATGATATGGAAGCTTTCAGATTCAAAATTTAAATACAGTATTTTGATGTAAATTTCCAGAAATCCATGCCAGTTAGCATTATTAACAGACATCTTAGAAACACGGGATCAAATCAAACTAATTACCCATCTAATAAAGTATTGTCCATATCTGTCATCAGCATCCTGGTGTACATTTGAATCCTGCTGTACATTTCCTCTGATCAGCAGGGAGCTTTCCAGGGACTCAGAAAAAGGGTTTCTCTACCCAATGGTGTAACACTTTCCAATCTGGTCTTCCAGGCATTGTGATTTATCACAGGTAATCCTTGCTTACCGATGGTAATTGGGACCAGGAACTCTGTCACTAAGCAACACGGTCGTAAATTGCAATGTCATGTGACTGTGCTGACTTACAACAGCAGTTCTGGCAGTCCCAGTTGCCATCATTAGGCGAATCCTGCATGGTCCCAGCATCCTGCAGTCACTTGCGACCTCCTGATGGCTTCCCCGTTGACTTTGCTTGTCAGAAGCCAGCAACGAAGGTCGCAAATGGCAATCATGTGACTGCGTGATGCTGCAACGTTGTAACTCTGAGCTGGTTGTCAAGCATCCAAATTGTGATCACATGACATAGGGATGCCGCAATGACTGCAACTGTGAGGACCAGAGGTTGTAAGTCCCCCTTGTTCAGCGCTGTTGTAACTCTGAATGGTCGCTGAAAGAGTGGACATTAAATGGGGACTACCTGTACTCCTATCAGCTCTAGGCCATAGCCAGGGGGAAATTTGTGCTACCAAACTCTTCAAATGGTGATGCTAGTGATTGATCTTGGCACCTTCTACATACACAGCAGATGTTCCGTCTTTGAACTCTATTGCCTTCTCAATGCAGCCTGCCCAAGAGAATCCACACTGCTCCCAAAGAAAACCTAGAAAAATGGAATACTGGAGAAGAATAAGGTAGTCCAATTAGATGAAAGTTGGCAATATTAAATTAACAAGATCAGTAGGAAAGATGTGTCATGCAGGAAAACAACCAGCCAATACATTAAATTACATCATAATTGTTACATTTCAGCTTAAAGCAACATGCTCCAAGATGCAGCAAAACAAAATATATATATAAAGAAACCCAAATCCTCTTCCAGGTTTGAAGAGGCCTGTGCTGCATGAGATTAAAAGGAATAAAAAATGCTTAGCCTGCTAAAATGAAGTCGATGGGGAATATGATAACAGTGCACAAGTACGCCAAGAATGTAAATACCAAAGAAGGAAAGGAATTGCTTAGAATGGCAAAATGGGTAGAAGAACAAGAAAAGAATGTTCATAAGACATCAACCAAGTGTGAGGTCTAGTAGTCAGTTTATAGCAAGATCACATAAAAGGAGAGTCCAACAGTTCCTGAGGGAATGACAAATATCTTGTATGTCTCAGCAGTTTGGGGGCTGCTCTCATGCTGTTAAGGACAAAAACTAAATTGTAAAGCCATAAGGTTCTGAACAGTTTCCTCCAAGTCAAAAACAGAAGCCGGGGGAAAAAAGGAGTTAAGCAGATCAGTGATCTTTGGAGCACAATAGCAATCAGAAAAGCAAGTTCAGTGCAACTGCTGCCCAGTTTAAGCAGACTGGTTTTCTGGTAAAATCAGTTTCCTTGCCTATGGTTATTTTGCTGGATTGTTGAGAGGATGAAAATGGCACAGAGTCCATGCAAACTTTGAGCACCAAGTCAAGAGAAAATAAAAAGTCATTTGTAGCATAGACATTAGGGCATCCCTCCAATTCCATGCCTATTTTTGATTTAACAGGGAAAGGTATAATCTTTTTCACATGCAAGTCACAAACAAATACTGCCAAAACCAATTAGTAAATTTAAACAGATGAAAGTTAGCACACAAATTCCCTGCTAACTAAAAGCTCAGAAGCAAGAGTTGTCCACTGAATAAAGATCTAAACTTGATGCAAAGGAGCTGAGTTTGAATTTCACTGCTGCCAGTGGCTGACTTTGCAGCCTAACCTTTCTCAACTTAGTCTTCCAGGTATGCAAGACTTCCTACTATTGTTAGCCAGCATGGCTCTGTGTAGTCAATACACTGGAGGACACCAAGTTCAGGAAGGCTACATTAATGAAATACTTAATAAAGGAATTACTTAATGAATACATTAAGGCATTCTTGGTCACTGTGCAGTTATGCTAAAACAAAACTGTGCCCTCTGCAGCAATGATCTACTTCTAACCAAACTGCATGATCAAACATAAAAGCTACTGGTATCTATAACAGTTTTCTAATTTCTCTGAACTATGTCACATCCCCAATATACCTGAAATTGGGAAACAATGACCTGTTTATGGTTTTCAGAAATGAGATTACAGAACCCGATTGAAGGTGTTTCACAAAATCCATCAAATCAGAATGGTTCATCACAGCTAAATATCCACCCCACTCCAAAAGCAAACAGGACTTCGTAACTAGGGCAGAGAAAAAGCAAGCAAATAACAAGCCATTTAATAAAAAGGTTATGTGACAGAGAATGAGAAATGTTCCGGACCCAGCAGTAGTTTAGTTACAAAGAGAAAACCAAACATGGCATTCTGTTCTCCACCTTAGCTCCAACAACTTCTGTTCTTCAAAAGTAAATCAGGCTTTCTAGTCTGGCACCTTACTAACAATGTGTTGGGACTATCATAATCAAAACCCACAGCTCAATATATCTAGAGGATACCAGGCTAAGAAAGTCTACAAAAGGCCTGACCAAAACTTAAATTTTTTTTTAGTATAACACTGAATTATTCTAGGAGTGTGCAGTCTTCGGGTGGACAAAAGTCACACTTAATATTTGAGGGGGAATCTGAGGGCCACAAAGTGAGTGGGGCTGGGTATTGTTTTGTTTTTAATATAAATTTTATTAAAAGTTTTTAAAAGAAAATAAAAACTAACAAAAACAAAAAAAGAGAAGAAAGGAAAAGAGGAAAAAGAAAAGACAAAAGTGCAAAAAGAAAAGAAAAAAAATAGAAGAAGCTTCCAATTTTCTTTGCAGCAAATACAAGTATAATTACAAAATTATCTCTTACTCTATGGTTACAAAAAGAAAAAAACTATTTTTTCTATTATCTAGTTTGTTTCTAATCATCAAAACTACAAATCATAAGTTCATTTTTTTTCTGTTTATAGAAAAAGCCTATAAGGGGTTTTCAGTCAGCAATAAATGGGTGGGGCTGAGTTTTGGGGGGTTTCACTGTTGATTAACTGATAGCATCTATTTATCCTGTGTTTCACCTTAGTCATGCCCACAGGAACATCAAGAAACCTGAACAAGGATACCTGAGGACTGCATGCAGCTTTGGAGGACTGGAGCATCTGGCTTCCCAACCTGTCCTCTGGATTCAAATTTCCAGTTTCAGAGTTTCATCTCTACAAGCTAGTTACTTTGCTTTGCTCTCTCCTGCAAGACTTAGCACATTTTTCAACACCAACCTGTGGTTTAAGCCAGGAGGAAACTCTGTACATGAAGTGTTATCACCCAAGGATACTAAATTACAATTGAAACTGTTAGGGATTTTGAGTGTACAGAAAAGAGTTGCATGTAAATTTCTTAAAATAAAATTAGAAAACAAAGTAAAAAAAAAATTGTTTTACTGCACTTCACTGCTGATGCAAATTTTCCTATGCAAAGCAGCCTAATCTGCATAGGAAAAAAAACTTCTTTTTTTTTTGAAAAACCATCATCATGAATGGCCATCTTTGCTGCACTGAACCAGACTACTACCAAGGTCATTCCAATCTGCAAGATACAGATCTGGAACCATCACTATAATGTACCAGCCAGGTGAATGTCGCGTACACATATCGCACCAGGATAAGACAGTTGTGGGTATGGAAAAGTCAAATGTTATCCTACATTTTCTTAAAAAGCAATGTTCCCTGATTTCAAATAATTTCTTCTAATAGAGTCATAGTTTTCAATGCTTCTGATTCTGCTCATATGTAAATACAACACATTAGTTAAAAGAACTTTTAAAAAATATCAGTCACTCACTTAGATTGCCTCTCTTGTATACAGGTGATCATGTCGGAACATCCTGTAAACTGTCTCTTCCCACTTACACATCACAAATGATTAACAAATATCTGTGTAATGTGCACAAAGGCTCACTTTTCTGAATTTGACACTTCTACCATCTTTGCTGAGAACCTTGTTTGTTTATTTGTATAATTAAACAATCTATATAGCCATCCATTTTGTAACTTCAACCCTGGGCAGCTCATTAAACAAAGCCCTATCTTAGCAGCCTTGGAATAATTCAGAAAGCTTCTACTGTATCATCATCATCATCATCATCATCATCATCATCATCCATATGATCTGTCAGATAAAATTTGTATACTTAAAGAATTCTGTTTTCTAATAAGTGAAGACAAAATATTTTGTAAACCTCTTCCTCCAATCGACAAAAATTGTATAAAGTATCCTTCAAAGCTATTAAGACCATTTTCCTACTGTGAAAACTGTCACATTGGTTAGACTGTTATTCCCAAAATGCTCATCCAGCACAGGTGCTCAGTGCATTTACAGAGCCCAAAGTGATTTTGTACACATGTATTTAAATGAAATCTTCACTATCAAGAACATTTGAAAATAGCAAGGTTTGCAAAAAAAAGAAAAAATCAAAAACAGAAGGGAACAATATTCAGCTTGATTCTGACTTAGGTTTGGGAGTTGGCACCTTCAGAAGCAGCAAGAAAACCCATCTACTGTGTAGAATACAAAACACTAGAGTAGATCTTTTCTGACCTACAGCAAAATGTAACAAAAGGGATTCTAATTTCGTGATATACATTATTAGGCATCATTCATACATTTGTTTTAATACTTTTTTTTAAAGCACAACTGCTACAGAAATTGGGAATACATCGTGCAAATAGCACGTAATAGTGTACTAACAGTTGAGTTTTTCATATAACTGCACTCTCCCCCCAAACACGTAATTCCTTACTCAAGTTACTTGCATAAATCATATCCATGCAACCACTTTGGTTTAAATGAATGCTGAACAACTCTAATGCCTACATGGTTCTCATAGAAACAGTTAATGGAGAGGACAGGAATAGATTGAGTGGCAAGGCTCTTGCCATAATGCTAAACCATGGGTTTTCCATTAAGAGAACAAATAGCCTCAAACTCTCGCATTTCCTAGTTCATAGTTATCAGAACCCCCCAATTCTTACATATGCCAAGTCTTAAAATTATATCATACTAAGCCAAGGGTTGGCAATAACTACTCTAAGGGTCACTGACTGACTCATTTGCATCATTCTTTGCAGATAATGTCGAAAAGATGCACTTTGACTTGTGAAGCATTGGAGCAGATCATAGAAACAATCTCAGCAACTACTTGTATGTTATTTTAGATTATTTTCAGTTTGTAGATCTTGAACATGCAGAAGATGTCTGCAGAGATGAAGACTACAGTTGGTTAATTAACCCACACTACTCCTGGATCCATACTTGAGATGACCAATGCCTCCTTACAGGGGGAATATCCCCTCCCAACCAAAGGAAAGAGTTAAAAGATGCCTATTGACCAAAAGATCTGTGCAATTATAAGTCACTCTTAAACGTTCAATTTCTGGGAAAAGTAATCCAGACATATCTGAATGTTGATGTTCTGAACCCACATCAGTTAGATTTTTGGTCAATTTGGTGATGATCTACACTGAAACTGGAAAATGGGGAATGCAATTCTGCTAGAACATTTAGACCTCTAAACTGCTTTCAATATTATCAACAAGATATCCTAAATTATCTGATGGGATTGGGCCTTAGAGGCAAAATTTTACAGTAGTAGTTCCACTCTTTCATATAAAAGAATACCCAGAATGTGGTGCTTGGGGACTTCTTAATATTAAAGCTTTGACCTAAAGTATCCCATAGATTCCCTTGTGTCCTCCCTGCTGTACAATATCTACATGAAATTTCTGGAGAGGTCACTTAAAGCACTGTATCCAGTGCTGTGTTATCCAGACGGATGAATCCAGTTCTAGTGCTTATTAGCATCCAACTCCAAGATACTTTTGAGTGCTGCTTAAGTCTGATAATGGACTGGATGAAGGAGAACAAGCTGAAACCTAGATAAGATGAATGTGCTACTGGTAAATAGGTAATTGAACTGAGGTTCAGACTCAGTTGTGTCAGGGTTGTGCTCCCCCAGAAAGAGAAGTTCCATAGTCTGTGAGTGTTCCTTAATCTTCAGATATATTGAATTCAAAGATGGCAACTATGGCAAGAAGTGTACAAGTAGTCTCCAGTTTAAGAACAAGTTCCATTCCCAAGGTCTGTCCTTAAGTCAAATTTGTATGTAAGCTGGAACAGTATTATTGTATAATACTGTATAAGTAGTATTGTGTAATTAACTCAAAGCACTGCGTATTTAACTTGAATTTTGCTACAATAGGCTCCTTCCTTAACTATGAGTCGTCCTTAAACCAGGTGTCCTTAACTTGGAGACTACATGTATTTGCACAATTGTGGCCAATGCCAATGCACTAATAGTAACTCTAAGCCATTTGATAAGTATGACTATGCTGGTTACATCTGACTGTTGCAATCTACTATACATGGGCTACTCTTGAAAAGTGTCTAGCAACAGTACAACTAGTGTAAAATGTAACAGTTCTCTTGGCTAATTGGCATAAAGTATATCATTCATGTACTGAAAGTTGTGCACTGTTTGCCAATAGCTTTTCTAGCTTAATTTTGGGTATTTGGATTTTTTATAAACTCTAAATGTATATAGTTCTGTTTATTTCAGGAACCACTTTTCCTAGTATGAACTTGTTAAAATCCGTAGAAGAGTCCCTTCTGAAGATGCCCTTGCTATCAGAGGTTTGCTTATCTTACACACAGCAGAGGGGTTTCTCTTGGATTGCCCCCCCCCAAACTAGAGAACACATTTCCTTGGGAGTGACATATAGCCTCCACTGTTTTAATGTCTAGAACAGTGTTTCTCAACCCTGCCAACTTTAAAATGTGCAGACTTCAACTCCCAGAATTCCCCAGCCAGCATGTTTAGTGTTTGAGAAACATTGGTCTAGAAAATCTATGAAGGCACAATTTTCACTAGGTTTCTAATTGTTCATGTTAGTATTAACGTTAATTTATGTTTTAATCTGTTTGTTTTTGTTTTTTTAAATCGTAGATGCTTTAAAAATTGCTTGTAGTAGTAGATGGAACATAAATCAAACAAACAATGTTCCACACACTATAATGGCTAGTTTTTACATGCTAAATCAAAAACCAGTAAGATACATTATAGTTTAGCACGGTTGATACTGCATCTTAACAAGCAGTCCATGGCTTATCATAGCTTGTAAATCAAAAACTTAAAACTAATCCTTGTTTGTAAGCTATCACAGATCAGTTACCTCTCTGGATGAAACTCAAAGGCTTTGTTGCAACATGAGGATCAAGCACCGCCAAGTAAGCCTGTGCAGTGTTTTGTGTATATTTCACAAAGATTCAGCTGCTGCAAAATTCCAAAAACTTTTTCTTTTAGCATTTGTCCTGCTTGTTGTGGAGTCTGCTTGTTTGCTCTGTGCTTGCCTACTTCACACAGGAAAGCCATCAAAGCATGATGCAATGAGAGGTTTGTTCTTCAGCTGGCTTGTCAGAGAACTTGATGTTGTTTGGGGGCTGAGAAGCAGGGACCGGGCCAAGGTCATCCAGATGGCTTCCGTGCCTAAGAGAGGACCAGAACCGTGGTCTTCCTACTCCAGCACCTAAATCATCATCACAGCATACTGGCACTCATTCCCAAGAAAAGATGCAGCTGCTTTAAACTCTTGCAGACACATGTAACATTCCTATCCCTGTGTAGTCCACAGCACCTTTCTGGAACTGAACTGGAAGCACTGTCCTGCCCTATCTCCAACTGCCATGCCTCAGGAAGACTGAGACTCAAAGCTCATTATCATATTAAATTGCTTAGCATTATATTTGAACGAACCCCCTATAGCAGTTTTTCTCAACCTTGACAGCGTGAAGATGTGTGGGATGTCTAGGAACTGAAGTTCACACATGCTGGCTGGAGAATTCTGGGAATTGAAATTCACACATGCTGGCTGGAGAATTCTGGGAGTTGAAGTCCACACATCTTCAAGCTGCCAAGGTTGAGAAACACAGCCCTATAGGCAGCTACCATGAGTGACTTATTCCCCACATACTTCTACACAAACTACTGTTTATTGCCATTTACTGTTCTATGATCTACTCATTCCTTTTGTGAAATGCTGAGGAATGCATGCCTGTAACTCAGAGACTTTACAGTATACAGGACATACTGTCTCCAACAGATTCTTATAGAAACACAGCAGAGGTCTGTTTAAGAGTAAGGAAAGATCACCTTACTGTTATGCATACAACAATCTAGAAGAACATTCCTGTGTAAGCATTCACCTTGAAATGTTCTTGAATGGGAACCCACTAAAACTGAATTAAGAAAAATAACACTGTCAAAAGGAAGAAAGAAAAGCTAATACATAATAGCAAGGGGTAAGCATTGCCTATCCAGCTGATATGGAATTCAACATTCTTAAAGATTAAAAAAACCTCTCCCTCTGTACTGTAGCCAAGGCTTGACAATCAACTCCACCCACCCCCAATAAAAACAGGGAGAATGGAAAACCAAAAGCAGGAAAATCTAACCAGGAATTATGCCACTCTTACTGGGGAGGGAGGGAACTGGGGAGGGAGGCTCCACAGGCCTTAAGAGGGAAAATCATCTTCACATGCCCATTTCCTTCTCCTCCTCCTCTCTCAGTAATTATCCTGGGCCAGGAGTGGGGGGTGTCAGAAGGGTAAGAGAAGAGGAAAAGGAGTGGTGTCTCCAGGAAGGATAGGAAGGGCTGCAGGATGTTAACGCGGCAGTAGGAAGCATGGAGCAAACTCAGGGTCATTGCTTTCCCCTAATATGGATGTGAAATCACTTGAAGCCTTCATTCTTCATGCAGCCAGCATAAATAACTAAATACTACAACCGTACACACACTCCCTAATTATCCCAGCCCTCTCTCTCAGACTTCAGGAGATTAAAAATATTCTTAGCTCTGTCTTCAAACATCTGTGGGGATGCATTTCATGGCTGCTAAACTGAAAGGTAAAAGATCTGAGATTCCCATTTATTTTCACCTCTACTTCAATAACAGGCGCACTCATCTTACAATCTAAAAAGCAAAAGGCTTCACATCAGCCACCTACTATCAATGGGCAAACCTTTTTCTTGCCAACCAGCCTGAGAATGTAAGATTATTGCCAGGGACATCAACTTGTTGCTCCATTCGGTTTGTTGGATCTCACACTAGGTAGTTCTGCTCCACAGTCCTAAAGGCATTGAAGGAAGGTCCATAACCCACATTTACAAAAAGCAGCCCAAAGCTTTCAATTGTTTCAGCATCAGTTCTCCTCCACCCCATCCCTTTTCTTCAGGAACTGGGCCCACAACCAGCCCATCATCCTTTCAGGAACAATCTCCTCTCCCTGTTTTGTGAGTTCCTTATTTTCTTATGCATGATAAGAAATACCATTATTGCTAACTGACTCAGAAATTCCACAAAAGGTTGGATGCTGCTCTTCTCTGTAAAGATGTGGAACGAAATGTTGAACATTTTCAGTAAAGAGGAAAACCACATATTGTTTATTTACCGCAATATTTTTTTATAATGTCCAATCCACAGGCTAAGGAGGAGAAACAGATCCAGAGAATCTCTACTTGGCTAGTTTTTTTTTTTTTAAAGCTTTCCACAAAGTAAGCCTAACAACTCATACTTAAAAAAAAAATAAGCTGTCTTTTCCAAATCAACATAATGTTCATCTCAAAACTGTTCCATGCTCTGATTACAACACACCCACTCCCAGGAGGTCAGAGTGGAGAGGAGGAGAAGTTGAAGAAAGGAGGACTGCAACTACACAAAGCCTGTTTTAAGAAAGGCTGGTAGGTTCTGGGACAGGCCAACAGTATTTTCCTACCCAGGAACAGAGGCTCTTCCTAGTTACAAGCATACCTGCTCCACAGATACGGATATCTTATAGACACAATACCCTCGTGGGAATAATACCTTTTCGGTCAGAATAAGCACTCATCATGTTTTAATAGACTTTTCTACAGAATCCTTCTTCAGTTCTCTTACGAAAGGATTCTGTGTTACTGAGAAAGCTTACATAGCTCTGCCTCAGTAACAACGTGAAACTTTTGCCAAGCCGCAGTTGCTTGTCCTGCCCGCCTCTTTTCCTGAGGGAAGAGGAAGGAGCGAGCCGGCGTCCACCGCTTTGAGCAGAGCGGGTTCGGGGGGGATCTCCCGTTCGCGCTCCCTTCCCCAGCCGCCGACGCAAAATCCACCCCAGGCAACACGGCGCGCGCACTCGTGTACAAGCGCGTGACCGCTACCCAAGAGAGGAGAGCGCCCGTGGAGGCGGCAGCAGGCCTAAAAAGGGGCGCCATAATGGGGAGTACAGGTATCAGCCCACCTTTGGGAGAGGAGAGGCGGGAAAAGGCCCCGCGAAGAAGCGACATCTCGAGAACAGCTCGTAGCGGAAAGGGAGCGGACCGCCTGGGGCGGCTCAACCTGACCGGACACGCCCTCCAGAGACGGTCTACACGACCGAGGCCACGAAAGTCCCCAGGACCGACACTTACCGTCATGCTGCCGTCTCAAGCGAACAGCTGTCAAGCCTCCGGGTACGTTTCAGTATCAGCCCCCCCAAGCGACGCTAAAACCAGCGCCGGCAGCAGCGGCACCGATGGCCATTTCCCCGCCTCCCGCCCTCCTCCGGACTCGTCTCACTTCTCCGATCCGCCCAGGAGAAACTTTTTTCCTCAAAACTTCCTGGGAGGCTCTTCCCCGCCAATGGGAACGTATCGAATGGCAACGTTCCTGGGGGGGCACTATTTGCAAGCGGCCAATGAAGAAGCAGAAAGGGAGGTGGGGCGGGGCCCGGCTGCCCAAGGCTAGACGACAGTAACCAATGAGGTGGAGGCGGGCGCAGGCGGGGGGAAACTGAAGCGGCGAGCAAGCAAGGGAGCGGGCGAGATTCAGAAACAGGCGCCCGGGAGTCCCCTTCCCTTCCAGGCAGCGCCGCGTCAACCCGCGCAAAGGAGCTGTTGCCTGAGCCTGAGAGGAAAACACGTAAAGGAATCTACCATCTTACGGAAAGCCTCGAGGCGCCCATCCCGAGCTAAAATCCGAACGGAAAGGCTTGCAGATCAGATTAGAACACGAGAGTTTTCCCTCTTTTTATCACCCCTCTAGATTCCCGCGCGTACTTCCTCCCCTGCCCTTCTCCAATACTGTACTGGGAACTGTTGGGAAGCGGGGAGGCGTCTGGTTGCAATTTAGAGAAAGGAAAAGAAGGCACCCTTAGCTCGGCCTTCTCTCGCGGCATTCTTCCCAACTTTGCATTAATTTTGTAAAGAAACCTGAGAGGGGAAACCTGAATAGGATAAGGGTGTTTTGTGGAATTCATGATGATGGTTTACATATAAACTCTGGCTTGCGCAACTGGGAGTCCGAAAACCTGATACTTCAGCCTTAAGCACACTGGTGGGGGGTGGAATCTGTGGCTCATGTTTCTGTACAAAGGCTGACAAGATCTGACAGTGTATTTGCTCTGAAATATGCAGTCAAAACAAGTATCTGTATTTTTGGCTTTGCCTTAACCAGAGAAACAGTTACAGTTTCTAACCTGCAACCCAAGAGGTATAATAAAGAACAGGAAGCTGAGAATTATAAATAGGGAGCTGAGAATTATAAATAGGAAGATCAGAGTAAAATCTGAGGGTGAGAGCACTATTAGAGCAAGTGAGAGCACCATTAGAGCAAGAATTGTGCCAATGAAATTTCTTAAATCAAAACAAGGAGTCTTATGACAGCTTCAAGAACAGCAGTTTTAAGTATCATCCTTTTTAAAACATAATCTTCTCACATTTCATTTTACTCTGATCTTCCTATTTATAATTCTCAGCTCCCTATTTATGCCTCTATTCCTAGATTAGAATAACTCTCACTATATCAAGTGGGCCGTTTCCATTCACAAAAGCTTGTGATCAAACAATCAAATTGTTAGTCTTTAAAGTGCCAAGATAATGATAATGTTTGCTATTTATGGTCAGCAAACTGAGATGACTGTCTCTTTGGAAACTTAAAAAGCAGAAAACACTATCCGTGCCTCTTAACCCAATAAAGATTGAAACACCTTTGTTAGCAACTTACATACAAACATCCTAATATCTAAAGATGAGACAAGAGAAACAGTTGGGCTGACAACACCATTAAATTGTTTACAAACGGAGTAAACACAACATTCTAGGCCAAATTTAGGTTTCCTCACCCACTACCTGTACCAGGAACCTATTTCCACTGCTCCAGTATGCAGAAGGGTATACAGAAGAATATTTTGGCCCTCAGTGTGGCTAATGAAGGTATTTAAGAGTTATACACAGACTGGACACATAACCGCACCTTGAATTTCCTTACGGAGGCTGCCTCAAAGAAGCCTTTCCACACAGTTGAACTGAACTGCTATCTATCCAGTTCTGAGTCAGGGGAACTAAGGTGGCATGAAATTTGCTGTCCCTTCTGCTGATCCCTATCCTGAGTCTGTTTCAGGTCAGCAGTCTCCTGATTTCCCTGGCAATGGGTAACAAAGGCTAACAGATTTTAGATACCTTGAGGCTGCCTTGCTTAATGCCAGAATGAGGGGGGAAATACTGCTTTAGTAATAGTACAGCTAAGGAAGACTTAAGACTCATTCATGGACTGGGGATGTGATGAAGGCAATGCTATGTTTGTGCCATACGTAAATGTGAAAGGTGGAAAGGCTCCAATAATCAATATGCTGAGTAAAAGTACCCAAACACACTAGAAACTGTCAGTTGACCATGGACACGCTGTCCTTCCAAAGGATTTTCTCTTTTATTATTAAAAGAGGGAGGAAAAAGAATGGTAAGGATTTTCTGGTTAAGGAGGGATTGCATTTATATAACTATACAGATGGGCAGTTTAAGCGTGTAGCAGATTTAATAATATAAATACATCCCACAGAGAAATCTGAATTACTGTTCATTGTTTTTTCTTAAATGGAGTTCTGTCAGGCTCCAAATGAAAAGCTTTGTACTTCAGAGACAATGTCTCTTCCCTTCACATTTTACCAGCACTAACTGGACTTGTAATGACATGATCTCTGGAAAAGCCCTAAGAAATATGTGGCATCACCATCAACAGTTCATTCAACCATGATGCAATAGGCCCTAACTCTGCTTTCCGGGAACTCAAATGACTCTGCAACCTAAGAACCTCTTAAATATATAAAGTAAGGAAAAAGCTATAGGTCTCAAGTACACACGCTTGGAAACAGAAGTACTTGCTTATTGTACAACCCAGCAGCTGAAAACACTTATTTCACTTGAGAAAATCTATTAGTGCTCACTGAAAAAAAGAGAAATTGTTTGATGAGAAGGTTAGCTGCTAACAAGAAAAATGCAGGATGCTGGGAAAACAACACTATCTCAATGATACCCACAGACAGAGAAAACAACTCCAGCAAGCCATCTTCTAAACAAGGTGCTAAGCAGCTGCTTCTGTCTCCCACCTGCCAACCTTGCTTAGTATTACATCTGTTGTAGCAAATCACTTAATTGCTTCCATCTTCAGTTTAAATTACATAGCTGCACTTAAGAAATTGCCAGGTATTTACAGGTTGCCTAATACAAGACCATTTCTTTCCTAGAAGGATCAGAAGCTATTGGCAAAGGTACTTCTACATTCTTTATTCGCAACATACAAATTCTTCACTTTGAACATTTAGATTACAATGCAATCATGCACGGCTGGATTGCTTTATGAACAAAAGGAATGAGTCTACTGCATCATCATCTATATTGCCCAACTCATTTTTGTAGCTGTACTGTTTATTAAAATATGCCAATAGAACCCTAAAAAACAAGTTTCCTTTTGCAGCCATGGAGCATGACATCCAGGGCAACTCCCTACCAGCTGTACCAAATCCCCTCCTCCCCAGAAATCATGCAATTCAGAAAATAATACTTAGATGTAGAAATTCTTTGTAGCTGGTATCTGTAAAAATGCAAATAGAGGCCAATTTTTACTGCAAAAATTTAACTGGATATTGGATTTTGTCTTAAAAAAAAAATTAAAAAGATTGTATATTTGCAAACTTTCCTCAAATGTTATCTAGTGTGTATTACAGAATATAATCTGATTCCACTCCAGAAATATTTGCATATAGCCTTGGGTCATTTCAGTGTCATCACTTCTAAATAGGGATAAATGGTTCTTTCAGGCTATTTACTTTGCTGCTGCCTCCCTTGAGGTGTGTAGCATGCTCAGTAGTGGT
This sequence comes from Python bivittatus, assembly GCF_059951505.1. NCBI lineage: Eukaryota > Metazoa > Chordata > Lepidosauria > Squamata > Pythonidae > Python > Python bivittatus. The sequence continues at coordinate 37,865,192 of NW_028277058.1, forward strand.
GTCTGGAAGAGCAGAGATACAGGTGCTTAGGCTGGCCTACAGCATGCAGGCAGATTCATATCATTCTCTTGCAGCTGCAATTCGAGCAGAGGCTTGTTCTCAAAGTTTTGGGGGTTGGGTTAGGCATTGATGCCAGCTGGCCAGCCATCTCTACCTGAACAACAACAAATAATAGTCCCCAATGTCATCTGGATTCCCTTGCTATCCATGCACCTACTTTCCTAATCAGGTTTTCACAGTCCAGATTCAACACTGCACTGTCCCTGGACCCCATAAATTCAGACCAGTCGGTGGGGGGGGGGGGGGGTTCTCAGTCTTACACCCAGGCATTAATGGAACCGGAATCCTTTAATCTTAAAGGATGATCTAGTACTTTTTAATTCTGTGTATTTCATTTAGTTGCAACTTAGGATCATCTATTTGAAAACAACTGTCATTGAAATCTTCTGCGGGGTTGAATCAGTAGTGTATTTCACAAGGTAATGTATTGTTAAGTCTCCTTCATGTCAAGCTCCAAGTCCTGATGATTTCATAGGTACTTCCATGTGATTTTCTTGGTAACAATCTGGAAATGGCTTGCCACTGCTTTCTTACAATTTTTTTTAAGCTAGCCAGTTTAACTTCCAATCCTAGTATTTCCCAGTGGTATCTAAGTCCAACCCTGCTTAGTTTCTGAGATCAGCCATGGCTGGCTAGGCATCTATTTAGACCAGTTCTGCCAGTCCTCTAAGGAGAGGCACAGTTGCTCAGGGACAGAGCACAAGCTTTAAAAGTAGAAAGCATGCAGCCACTGCCATCTCCTGCTAAACGCATCTGATAAAAAAGGTTGGGAAACTCCTCTGAAGAGCCATTCCCCATCAGAACAGACAGCATTTAACGAAATAGAACAACAGGCTGATCAGATAAAAGGCAGTTGTCTGTATTCCTATGAGAACACACGAACCTCCCTTTCAGATTCTTAGAATTATTTGTCCAAAATATATTAACAGGTATTCCTTATCCAGAGATGCTAAGGATTGAATTTGCACCAAGGAATTATTCTTTCTAAAGAAAAATGCAAGACTTTTTAAGATGCCAACAATAAGCAATCCTGAACAGCTAAATCAAGAGTAGACAACCTGTGGCCATGCAGATAGACTTCACCTACCATAGTCCCTTTCCTTTGACCATGTTGGCTGGAGTTGAAGAAATCCCAAAACTTAGAAGGGCATCAAGTTGCCTATACTTGAGCAAAGGATAAAGTTGTACTGTACCTTATGTTTCTTACTGGTGTCCAGATAAAGGATTTGACTTCTAGAGGAACAGGCACTTGTCACAGCGTGCCTTCCACCTTGCTGCTTCTGCAAATAAATGTGCAGAAAGAAAGCTATATTTTAAGAGAATCTCCATTTTAAACACTGATCTCATTTTCCCCACTCATGGGATAATGAAAAAATGCCTCAAAAAGCAAACATCACTTTGGTTCAAAAGCTGATGCAGGTCTTTGTCAAGGATTTTTTAAAATTAAATAAGCATATCCATACGTCTTTGTAAAACAGCAATTCTAACCTATTTTAGTGCCTTACACAATATCTATGTAAATATATTACTTTACATCACACTGAAAATGTTTATATTCTGTATAGTTCTGATTGCTTATAGCAGTCCTTTTCTATTGTCCCTTCAATATTTCAGATTTGTTCTACTGATCAGGGAAGCCTTCATCTATATTGATATTGCATATACAGCAACCATTCATGGACAATTGGCTAGTTACATAAATCACGGTTTTAGAAATCCTGAGAACCAACATTAGGACCACCCAATCTTCTCACACATGTACTAGCTGCAATTTTCTGTTTTTTATATAATTCCACTCCTTGGCCAACTACTCACACAGTAGCCCAAACTACAAATTTTATAGGCATACACACACGTCTGTCTGTACATACTGACTTAAAAATGAGACATATCAACATTGCTTCAGGAGGCAGAAAATAGGATTTTCAGAAGCATGCCTGCCCATCCCTACTGCATTTTGAGGACTGAACTGCATTCAGAAAACAGAAACAAGGAGTAAATATGAGAGAACATGAAAGCAGTTTCAGGCAGGGTTTTTATCTCTTCCTTACCAGATGGAAAAGCTTTTCCTCATTTCCCAGCTGCTTCTCTGCTGTTGAGGGACTGGGACACCTCTGCCAGTCTATCCATTTATCCTCTGCCCATTTTACTGGGCTTCCTTGGTTTTCCCTGTTATTCTCCAACTGTTTCTGCCCTGGCTTGGCAGAATGGAAGCACTCCCCTTGGCTTACCCACTCTTTTTCCAAGGATGGCATTGGATGCACATGGCTCTGGGAGCTTTCTTGGATTCTTGGACTAGTCCCTGGTTTGATGGAGTGTGCAAGAGCTTCTTGGACCATACTCTTCTGTCCAAAAACTGCAGGGTCTGTGGGGCCAAAGGATGTGCAGCAACCCTTCAAGTCATTTTCCTTCCTAGAAGTGAAAGCAATTGAATGGTCTCTTTTGCTCAGCCAATCACTACTGGTACTGGCCCTTAAACTCCTGGCTTCCCTTTGACTTTTCCAGTTATTCTCTAGGTGTTGCTGTGAAGCAGCACAGCATCTTGTCTGCTCAAGGCACATTTGGCTACTCTCCATCAGCCTCCCAGGACTTGGAGAATGTCTGAGCTCTCTCAAGCTGTTCCAGTTGTCTTCGCTGCATCTTCCTGGGCTGCAAGTGTGTCTGATCTCTCTCTGGCTTCTACCAGTAGATCTTCCAGGACTAAAGCTATTCACGGTCTCTGCACTATGGTTTTTCAAATTGATTCCCATTTCTTTCCTAGGATTAAAAGAATGCTTTTTCTCTCCTTGGGCTCCCCACTGATCATGCCCAAGCCTTGAACAGACTAATGGCTGCTCACCTTTCCCTCTAGCTACAATTCCACTCCTTGGGCCAACAGCACAGATAACTTCTTGGGAGTCTCTTATGTCCTTTTTTGGCTGGTCAACTGTACCTACAAGGAGCAAAGGTTTGCCTCGTGCCTTCCGGTCACTTTCTTTATACCTATCTAGTTGCCTTGTGAGCCTTGCTTGATTCTTGTCCAAAGTCTTTGACGGATTAGCAGCGTGCAAGGCACTCACACAGCTTTTCCATCTGGTCTCTAAGCCATTCTTCCCAGGGCTTTTGTGATGCAAGATCTCCAGTTGGTTCTTTCTACTGTTATCCATTTGCTTCCCATGAGTCATAGGACGAAGGACAGCCCTCTCTGCACTGGAACTCAGATGGGACACAAGCTCCTCCAATTTCCTTCCTTCTCTCTCCATTTTCTGAGAGGTTGAAGTTGCTGAGTACAAAGGCATCCCTCTACTTTGGGTTTCTCTCTGTAACTGCTGAGTTGGACTCCTTATGTGCGAAGATTCACCTTGGCTCTGGCTACTTATCTTGAGTTGCTGTTCTGATCTTCCTATGCAAAGAGAGTCTCTTTTCCTGGACTGTTCTGGCTCCCATGGGAATCTTTTCTTTACCTGAAGCAGGGAAGGAAAGAGAACAAATCATGCAAGTCTCATCTGGGTACCCACTGCAAACAGCTAAACTTAATGAATTATCTTGGAAATTAGAAATCCATCAGAAAAGCATCCCTCTTGCTGAAATTTGTAACTTGGGAATTCAATTTCCTACAGTGGCTGGTTTCCTCATATCCCTGTTTAATTTTTAGTAACGAGAGTGTCCTGCTGCATTTCCCTCACTATTGGATATTCAAGACAAGCCAACATAGTTTGTTAAACAAAACAGAAAACCCAAAAAGCTTGTTCCCATTAGCAGGGGCCAAGATAGCTGCTTCATTCCACTTAATGGTAAAGCGATCCTTACTCAACTCAGACCTGCTTGGTCTTACTGAGATGGCTTTGCTGGCACTGAGCTAGGTCTTCTGTGTATCCTCCACTGCCTTATGTTCCCAAGCAGAAACATTTAATTAAGGCAATATTTTAAAAAGAAATACATATTCTATGTTGCAGGAAAGTGCTGCAATTGCCTTGTTTAGAACAGGAAATAGCAGGTTCTCTAAATGTTGTAGAACTACAATTGTCATCATTGGGAGTGTTGGGATTTGGAGATAAGCAACTAGTGGTCAGCTATTTTTCAGGTATTACAAAAAGAGACAGTGGCATTCTGGTGCTGTAAGATTTAAGGAGATAATTAGGGTTATGGGTATTGCATATGCAAAAAAACATTCTACTATAAAGCTCAATAACTCAAGATCAATCTTTCTCAATCTGACATCCTTCAAGTTAGTTGGGATTGCAACTCCCACAATTCCCCAATCATACTGTCCTGGAATTCTGGGGAATACAATTTCAGCACATCTGAAAACCAGTAATGTAAGTCAAACAAAATGATTAAACATTACTTTGTTGGAGTTAGGCAAACCACTGATTGCTAGTCAGATACTTTTCTAAGACTTCTGAGATTTCATTAGACCTTTTCCACATGCTTACAAGCCTGCTTTGTGGTCCAAGATGCTATGACCTATGCTCTGTGTATACGGTAGGGAGTTCTATAAAATAAATCCAGAACACTGAAGATGCTAAATTCTGCAGCACTAAGGGATTTGCAAAATATACAGAACACTTTCAATAGTCCAAGAAAAGCTCATATACTGCAGTCAAAAAATCAGTATCAGATTATTTGGTCAAACAGGTTATTCTGAGCTCCTGACCTCTGACCTTGAATCCTATGTACTTGCTGCCCTCAGTGATTACTATCAGTATCTTTAAAACAAAGAAACAAACAAGGGTTATTTTGTAAGGACAAAGTAGATTCCTATATCATGTTGGTTCATACATAGTGGCAATTTTTTAGATCTCATGCTCACATCTATTATTACAGGAACACACACGCCTTGGGACTGGGCCACTGGCAGCCACCACTAGCAGTTGAGGAAATTAAAATATAGGTTTCATCTATTTTTAGTTGCCATGCCCACCCATGAAAATGTTCTGCCATCCTTTGGCAAAGGAGATGACCAAGCAATTTCCTCCCAACACCAAGCTGCAAAGATACAGGGGATTTCCTCCCCGAGTTCCAAGGCTGCAAAGTTGTGTTATTTACAGTTAGGGCACCCAAAGCTTTGCATCTTGGAGAAGCCTGAAAGCCCCATCTTTCCTCACTGATTTTTTTCTTCCAAGAAGAAAAGATGCTAGGAGTCCCTTATACTCATGTATCTGCAGTGCAACTCTGGAATCTTTTCAATCCTTTGAAGCCATGGGAATCTGAAAATGTTGAGGTTATTATACAGCCAGAAAGAGCATTCAAGTTCCTTACTGTACAGTGTAAAACATCAGAAGGGAATAACTTCCCTGAAAGGGTTCTCCTGACAAATTTGGTATCCTTACAAAACTAGTACACCAAGGGGAGGGTTGGGCTGGTTTGCTTCTCCCTCACACCATGGTGAATTTTGTGCAACCTGGAAGAGTTTGCTACAACAGCATTTTCAAGCTAGCAACTCTCTACTTGTTTGCTTTGAAGTGGTACAATCTTCAGCTGTCTGCACTATGGACAGGTCTAAATGTCCTCAGTATTCCTCCCCATAGTTGAAAAGCAAAGCTGAGAAAGCAAGAGCTTCATTCTTCAAGGTAGACCGTCACAGGAACCAAAACAAATTAAGAAACACAACACTGAAAATATATTTTCCTTTTCCCCTTCAATATCCAGCTGCTAAATGAAACTGAAATTCTGTGCTGTGGACCAGTCACTCACTTCTCTGCACAGGGTGGGGCTCGACTGCCTTCTGACTAACCGCCCTTCCTTGGCCAGCTTCAAGGACTTACTGTCCAGCCGTTCTAGGAGGCCCTCCTCCAGAGCTTGGAACACTTCCAGTGTCTCTGACTTCCTAACAACCAAAAGGAAAAAAGGCAGTCATTCAGAAACAACTGAAGTAATCTGCAAAGGGTCTTCACATTCAAATACATGGACAATATGAGTATTTATACTCCAGGCAATGTTTTTAAAATTAAACTATTTGTAATATCTATGCAAATGGTTTCAAGGTCTGGTAGCCTTGAGTCATGTTTGATCACAAAACCCATTACTCTCCCAAAGGCAAGGGTATGCTTGGGATAATGGGAGCCTTAATATATTTCAAAGCCATTGGAGGGAAGGCTACTGATTTCAGTCTATATGTAGTTTGAACTGCAAGGATTTTTTTCTGAATGGATGCAAAGATTTGGCTCCCATATTATTTTGAAGTCATGTTGTAAGTTGACTCAATTTTGGAACCCAGAAATTATGGTTTTAAACCATAGTTTATAATTCCATATATTACATAAATAATAATTAAGCAGTGTATGAACCCTAGGTTTGATTACATTTCCTCCTGCTACCCACATCATGCTTGGGATTTCACCCTCCCCTAGGACTGATGTTAGGGGAAGCTCCAGTCTTTGTTTCTCTAGCTTGTAACTGAAGAGTGTGGGTATGTTCCTGTAGCTATGTCTCTGCCTCTTCTCTAACTCCAGGCTAGAAATGAAAAACAGAGCTAGCAATCCCTCCATCTTTCTGGGAGAAAGCTAGACCCAGCCATTTTGGTGACAGGTAACAGCAAAATGAGAGCAAATGTAAAGCTAGGATTATAACAGATCTGCACTAAATGGAATGAACAAGTTCTCTGGTAGCAACCAATGTTGGCTTGAATGACAAGACAAGGCAAAATTGATGAACCCTGAAACATGTTACATATGCATTGGAAAACTACAGTGAATAGTGTAGTCCTTTGTTGATACGCTCAGTGAAAAACCTGAATGTGCAGTCTCAACTATCATTATATAGGTAGCATGCCACTTATGGGGAAGTCTTTTATGTACAGGAATCTGTTGGCACTAAATCTTCTCCAGAATCATAAGAGTTGAAGAAAGTCCTATAGCGCAGATACTCTGGCACTAGAAACTCTCCAACAGATGGGTGTTCAGACTGTACCTTAAGAGAGAGAACTTAATCCCACATGATTGCCTATCAAATTACCCACCAAAAAGCTTCTACTAACATTCATCCAAAATTTATTTTCAACATAGCTTAAGCTCAATAGATTTTTTATAGTAATAAAATACAAGTCTTTGCCTTCTTCTGAAGGTAGCCCTTCAAATGTTTGAAGTGTGCTATCATGACCATTTAGTCTTCTTTAAGTTGAACATGCTCAACAAGCTCCAACCTGTGGCCCTCAGTAGGGTACTCCAACACCACTCACACCCACAGCCTCTTATCAATGGCTAGGCTGTCTGGAACTTGTAGCCCAAAGTATATGGGGGGCTCCAGAATGTTTGATTCTGCTCTAAAGAGACCAAAAGGAATGCTCTCCATATTCTCACAGATAAATCTATGTGGTAATATTATTATCACAAAGGCTTACCCAAGTCAAGTCAACTTTATTACAGTCAATTAGACCAGTACAATATTAAAAGGAAGGGAAAGACATGAGGTATGTCCAATCCAAATAAAATATTATATATCTGAAACTATTCTAGTCAAGATACTTGTCAATTATAATTTAAAAAGTCATTTTACAATAATTTATGTACCATGGGTTAAATATAGAAACACAAAATGCTTATATCAATTTTTCACTATGATACGTCGGCTCTTGAGAGCTGCTGCACAGAATTTTGCCACCTGCGCTGTAACAGTACTCCACTCATCTTTAAGAAGAATTTGAAGATATTCGGTGTCCGAACGGCCAGGATATCTGCTAATCGTTGGAGAAATAAATTTTGATCGTATTTCTCTATAAAATGGACACTGTAAGAGGACATGCCTGGTGGTTTCCACTTCCCCAGAACCACACGGACACTGCCTTTTAGCCAGTGGGACTCCCTTATATTTACCGTCCAGCACGGCTGAGAGTACATGACATCGGGTGAGTGAAAAGGCCCTCCGGTAGTTCGCTACCTCTAGCTGATTAAGATATCTGGCGGCGGCTACAATATATCTAGTGGATTCTGGGGCCAAGAACGATGGAACTTTTTCTAGATCGGCTTGCCTCTCCACGTCTTCCACCCTTTATCTCAGGTTCAATTTTACCTTGTCAAAGCCCAGCTGGAGTAACGAGGATGGGGAGATACCTAGCCTTGCAAGATTACCCTCAACAGCCTTGATCTATGAAGAAACAAATGTATCTTGAAGAATTAATGGAGCAAGGCCTTGAGGGAAAAGGTTGAGTTTTAACCATAGATTTAAAGATGACAGGCAAATTCTTGATTCGACCTTTAGAAGACCGGTCTCCAGGCGCAAGCAGGCATTTGAAACACAGCGAGGCAATTGTAAGATTGCTCTTAAAAATTTGGACTGGACTCTCTCCAGGGGTAAGGAGGAGGAGGAGAAGGGTCCAAGGTATGTCCCATACAGCATCTGAGCAAGAGATTTCGCCTGGAAAAGTTTGATTGCGGTGGGTACATAATGTCCTCCTTTTAAACGTAACAGTTTGAGGATGGCATTAGCTGACCTCTGTCCGACTGCAGCTGCATATTCGGAATGCGCAGTCCTTGAACCAGTAGCATGTATAACCACACCCAGATATTTAAAGGTAGTCACCTGTTCTATACTGTGCCCATTGAGGTACCAAGAGTGTGGTCTTGGTCTTTTGGCAAAGGCCACAACCTTGGTTTTCTGGAAACTGATTTCCAGTTTGTCTTTGTTACAGTACTGGAACAAGACTTGCAGGGCTCTTTTTAGGCCCACAGGTGTCCTGGAGAGAATTATGGCGTCATCAGCATAAAGCAATAGGGCGATACTGCGATTCCCTATTTTAGGGGGGTGATGGTTTGGATTATTTATCCATTTAACCATATCATTGATGTAGAAATTAAAGAGCAAGGGAGCTAAAATGCACCCCTGTTTAACCCCCTTTTGAACTTGTATCGGTTCTGTGAGAGCCCCTTGCATGTTACACCTAACCTTGAGGGTCGTGTTGGAATGTAAGACACGTAATAAATAGAGAAGCCTACAATCAATAGAGGCAGCTTCTAGCTTCTCCAATAGCTTGGATCTGGTGACAGAATCAAAAGCTGCCTTTAGGTCTATAAAGGCCACATATAATGAAGCTGCTCTGCTGGACACATATTTTTCAATCAAGTGCTGCAGGATCAAGCATTGGTCAATTGTGCCTCTCCCCTCTCTAAAGCCTGCTTGTTCTTCAGCAATCAAATTGTTGGAGTTCAACCAGTCCTTAAGTTTGTCTTGCAGGTGTTTGGCATAAAGTTTGCTAATTATATTTAGCAAACTTATTGGTCTATAATTAGCAGGGTCATCTCTATTTCCCTTCTTGAAAATTGGGACCACAATCGCTAAGCCCCAGTCCGCTGGGATATTTCCTGTGGAATCAATGTAGGTAAATAGTGATGCCAGGACTGGGGTCCACCACTCCCTATTATTCTTCAGTAGTTCAGCCGGGATGAAGTCAGCACCAGGGGCCTTCCCTGTCTTAAGTTGATCAATAAGAAATTTAATTTCGGATTTTGAAACTGGATGCCATTTGGGTACATCCTTCAGGTTGTACATTTTTTCCTCGCTGGGGGCATCTTCGTACAGCCTCCGAAAGTGAGACTCCCAAACAGCAGGTGATATGTGGGAATCTGTTGGAGTATATGTTCTAGTAGTTTGGGAAGCTATTACATGCCAAAATAGGGAAGAGTTCTTACTCTTTGCTGCCTCTATGAGCCTTTCCCAGGTGGACCTAATGTCTTGCCTCTTCTTATTTGCCACTAGTCGCTTGTATTGTTTTTTGAGAGTGAGATGTTTGAGTGTCATTAAATTCCTGTCTCCAGTCTTGGTTTTGTATATTTTATATGCTGAGGTAAGGGCTTTCTTTGCTTCCACACAATCCTTATTGAACCATGGCTTTGATACAAGGACAGGCCTCTTAACTGAGAAGTCAGGATCTTGTGCCAATAACGACTGTAACTTTTGCACTAAATTGTTATATAATTCTAGTGCATTTCAAGAAGGGTTGGCTGTTATAAAGTCCAATCGCAGTGTTTGAATATTTCCCTCTGCTAAAGCTCTCCTTACCTTCTGATCAAGGGACTGGGACCAAGCGACTCGACATCTTGTTAAGCCTGCAGAAGAAATTGCAGGCCTAAAATAGACCCCAGAAGGCGTTTGCCAGAAAGAAGTTTTCAGTTGTATAGAGAGCGGTAAATGATCACTTTCTAATGATGGTAAAACTTCAAAGTGTTCTATATCTTGTATTAGGTCCATAGATGTTAAAATATAATCAATGGTGCTGGTTCTAGCTCCCACCATAAATGTCACTTCTCCAGGATGATCTCCTACATGCGAGCCATTTGTTATAAAGAAATTGAGCCTATTTGCCATCGTTGCGAGGCAAAGGCCAGCATAGTTTATTCCTTTATCTTTAGAGAGTCGATTTCGGGGGATACTAGTCAAATCAGAATCCTCCACTGGGGGGAATTGCTGATATTTGGCATACAGTGCATAATCGTTTGTCCCCAATCTAGCATTGAAATCTCCACCTATTAAGACTCTAGCATTTGCATGTTCCATGAGGAGATTACTAACGTAGTGTTCCAAGTCCATCCATAACGCAGTTACTTCAGATTTTCTTTGCATTGGCGGGAGATGGACATTGATTATTAAAAGTGAGTCTAGATCCACCTTAAGCAGAATGGCCATAGCCAAATGTTTTAGAGGGGGAACAGCTACTGGCTCTACTCTCAAGGAGGTTGATATCAATATACCCAACCCTCCTTTCAGTCTCAAAGGCTTACCCAGTTCTCATGCTTGTGGCTAGCAAAGGTTGCAGTTTGGGATGCAATAGCATCTCTTACCTGCGTTCCTGCCCAAAGATCCGTTCTACCTCTGCCCGACCTGGACTATGGGCACGGCTGTGCTCTTTTTCAAAAGCCTTCTGGTGGTGGAGCCGCTTTGCCTTGGGCAAGTCAGCCAAGACTGTGTAGTTCTGCCTCATCAGCCCATGTCGGCCCTCACTGCTGGCACTCTTGCACCAGCTCAGCTCTGAATCTGCCAAGCTGAGGGAGGAAGTGGGCCACCTGCTTGCTCCTGTGGCATTGCTAGAGGCAGGCAGCATGCTATGATTAGTACAGGAAGCGGAAGAGGTCCAACTTGACTCTGATTTACGACACTCCAAAGAGAAATAGCCACTTTCAGCTTGATGCTTCCTCCTACTATTCCCATAGTCCTGGCTCATAGTCCTGGATTCTAGAGGGGAAAGAAAATATGACATGAAACAGTTGCTCAGAAAGATGCACATCCCTAGATCAAATGCACCTCTGAGCAGAGTTGCTTTTAAAACAGAATTGGGCAACAGAGACCCTAAAGCAGTGTTCCTCAACCTTGGCAGCTTGAAGATGTGTGGACTTCAATCTGCCAAGATTGAGGAACACTGCCCTAAAGGACTAACAAAAAACATTCTGATCTATTCTTTTTCAGAATCATCCTTCACAGTGATAGAGTAGTATTATTACAGACTTTCCAGACCAATTGTTCTCCAGACATGTTGAACTACCAGTTCCTATCAGCCTCAGCCAGCCTGCCCCTTGGCTATGCTGGCTGGTGAAAACATGAGTTATAATCCAAATATGTAAGTGATGTCAGTTTGGTGAAGGCTCTTTTATTATCAGTGATGCATGTTGGTGGCCAAACTGACACAGCAGACCCTTCTGGCCAATAGAAAGCTTAATTTAAAAATACTTACAAGACTAGGAAATGTAAAAACAACTTTTTGGAATTCGCATGGTGAGCAAACAAGGAACCCCCTCAATTTCCATCTAATTATTTCAAGATGGTTGAAAGAACCGTGAATGGATATAGGGTAGGGTAGGGAAGAGAAGAGAAGAAAGTTGGTTCTGATGGGTTGCAATTGCAGCTTTTGCACCACTCTTCAGGACAAAACAAGTCTTCATCTTCAGTGATGAGAGTAAGCTGAAAAACAGATAATCTTTACAAAGAAGATTTCTACTAATTTCTTCTAAGGCAATGTGCATTCCATTCCTTCATGAGGCCATTCCATGAACAGAGTCCAATTTCTAGCTCTGAGATGTTGTTATCTGCAGAATATGAGTTTTCAAAGAAGGGAGAAGAGGAGTGTCTAGGTCCCTGGCACACATTTGTATGCACAATGTATGGAAATGTTACTAAATATATAAATATTAGCATTTACTAATACTAAATGTTACTAAGAAATCCAATGAAGACAAGGCTGGGCTTTCACTGGTCAAAGGGAAAGACTTCAGTGCCCAATACAGGTTCACTTCCTCTTCCTCAGAATTTCTTGTTGTTTTTTTTTTCTGTCCTCTCTGGGAGGTTACTCCCAGTTTTTAACCTGCTTCTTAATATTATTTCCTTTTGCGGCTTCTGGATGACGACCTATGGCAGGTTAGACATCCCTGCGAGTGTCTCTGTGAGCGAGGACCGCGGTGAAGATTGGTGGCCAGGCGGCAAGTCCTGGCCGATGAAATTCTCTCCTCAGAAGGAGAGATCGAGAGATTGCCCACTTGTGCTCTGGACAGCTGCTCCTTGCGAGGATACCACAGGAATTGAGTTTCTTGCAGTTGATTGTGGGTTGAGCAGCTTGGACAGCTTGAGAGCTGAGGGATTACCATTGTGGTCAAAACCGCTGGGCAGCCTTTATGGACACTTGACCCACAAAAGCCTCACTTTCTTAAACATTTTCGGATATAATTAATTTACAACTTAAGAGAGATCTTCTAACCAGCAGGAAAAAATAAAGACACTCAGTGAGTCACCTTCGATTTGAAATTGTATTTTGCAGTTTGTTGTTTGGTTTGGATGAAAGAATGGGTGTTGCTGAGAAATAAAAGACTTTTAGAGTCAGAAGAGCATGACCTGAAGTTTGGATGGCATGGATATTTATGGTATGATAAAGTTAAAGTTAATGTGGATTTTAAAAATCATTTTATTAGACATGCCATATTGAGAATATGGAATAGATATAAACCCAGGCTGTGCTCGAAAACACCTCTATGGATTTCAGCACAAGAAGCATTTTACAGAAGAGAAACAGGCAAAGACAAATGATTAACATAGCAAGAATTATTGGAGAATCACCAAGGGGAATATAAAATTAAATGAAGAAAGCAACTAATGGCAGAAAGATATAGTTGTCAATGGTTTTCCCATTTATAATTATCAGAAAGATTTAAGATGGATAAAAGACTTATGGTATGGAGCAAAGAAAGACAGAATTTGAAGTGCAACTGTGTACTAATGATGAACATGTAATTGCTAAAATGTATATTTTGTTGAAATTTGAAATGGAAGAACAGGTTATGAATGTATGATAAAGTGTGCTAAGAATTTTGGTTATAATATACAGATGGATCAATGGGAAAATATGTGGTCAAAAGAGTTGAAATTTACATTATGTTATCATCTTAAAGAGAACTTTTATAAAATGATGTATCTCTGGTACATGATGCCAGCGAAATTATCTAGCGTGTATAAAGGCGCTTCAAATGTATGTTGGAAATGCGAATAACATAAGGGACATTCTATTGTGCTTGGACATGTAAAAAAGCTAAAAAAATGTTGGATTCAAATACACACATTGATACAGAGGGTTTTAAAGATTAATATTCAATTGAAGCCAGAACCTTTCCTTTTAGGTCTGATGGATACACAGAAAAGAGTCATGGAAGATTATTTCAATATATGATTACTGAGGTGAGATTATATGCACAAAGATGGAAAGATTTGGCACTGCCCACCATGGAGGAATGGTTGGTGAAATTGGCCAAACTTGTTGAGGTGGACAAACTGACTTTGAATAGAGAAAGGTCATTACTGACATTCATCAATGACTGGAAACCTCTTAAGGACTTTTTGTGTAAAAAAGAAAATGATTTTGTGACTTATGGTTTGGATGAGAAAGAATAAGTTATAAAAAGATGGGAATTATGATGTAATTTTAGAGAGAGTTTTGATTAGAATTGTATGTATAACTGCTGAGAGGAAGATCAGAAGCCATTTGTTTATATTTCTTTTCATGTTTTCTGTTCTGTTCTTTTTTCTATCTCCTTTCTTCTTTGCCTCTTTTTTCCTTTCTTTTCTTTTTCTCACATTTACTGTATCTTTTTCTTTGAACGTACTTATTATATATATAACATCTTTTAATAAAAACTATTTAAAAATATTATTTCCTTTTGCCCTTCGACCACCTCCAACCTGTCTAAAACCTTCAGGTTTTTTGAAACCTAGATAGGTCTTTCCCCAAAGAACCAAATAAGAGTTAAAATCCAGTATGACAGAAGATTATGTGAATTGAAGACTAATATATCTGGAAGGCACAGTATTAGGGAAGGTTGATATAAATGGTGGAGCAAAATTGTGTGTGTGTGCACGTGTGTTTTGAGAGAGAGAGAGAATTTTTATTTGAATACAGATTTGTCTTCCTTTGCGGAGCACTAGGACAGGGCTCTTTTTTATGAGGTAGTGTATTTCCTAAAAATAAGGTCTACAGAAAGACCAGAGCTATTGTGGTGATAGAAAAATGTACCTGGTTTCAGACAACTCCAGGACACTGTTCTTCTAGAGGATGTTGCCTCAGCCCATCTGTGCCTATCAAAGTGCAAGTTTTCAGATTGTACCTTTTTCTTCTGACTTGCACTGGGTAGCGTGTTTTCTTTTTCAGACTCCAAAATGTTGCTGAGGAGTCTAGTCATTTCCTGGTCCTAAGAGAAAAAGAAAAGAATTAATGTGTCACTGAAAAGGTCCTACAGAGAAGCAGGTTGATTCATGTACTTATATTTCATACAGTGAGAATGCTGAAAAATAGTAAAGCTGCAGGTATCTGGAGGAGTATTAAAATATTGATGTTTTGCTTGTGGAATGGATGTGGAACCTGTTTAATGTTTGTGTGAAGACTGCATCAGGTTCTGACAATTAGAAGAATGCTATTCTTCTTCCTTTGTATAAAGGGAAAGATAGCAAGAGTGAATGCAAGATCTATCAGGGTCTGGTTTGTTAACCGTGCCTGGAAAAGTATTTTGGCAGAATTCTGAATGCAAGGCTACAAGAGGGGTCTATGAGCAAATTTTGGGAAGTGCCATATGGCTTTACACCAGACAGGGAATGTGCAGACTAGACTTTTGCCCTTCAGGTCACTGAAAAATGTATGAATGGAGAAAGTTCATTGTACATTTGATGATTTAGAGACAGCATGGTAAAGAGAATAAGGTTAACTCTGAAATATTTTGCATGCATATGGAATAGTAGGTTGTTAAAGCAGATATGAGAGTAAATTGAATGCTTAATTGTATAGGTCAGCGCTGAGCAAGGAGTAAGACAAGAGAGTGTGATGCTCCTGTGGCTGTTTAATGTATTTATTTATGGTATAAGGAATCCTTATGGCTTCCCTATGGTATGTTGATTGAGGAACCAAGTATATATATATATTTTTGGATGCAGGTGATGCTGTACTGTTGTTTGGGGACCCAAATTATTTTTAGCAAATGACAGATTGTATGATGCGAGAAAGTATGGATCTGAAAATTAATGTCAAAGAGCAAGACAATTGTCAACAAGGAAAGTGGAGTGAGTGGTTTTAAGTTATACATACATGTAAAAACCTAGAGCAAGTAGATGAATTTATGTACCTTGGAATGGTTACTAAATATGAGAAAATGAATGGATTTCATTTTCAAATTTAAGATACACAAATGCTGGTAGAAACAGGGTGGGTAATATGTGTTCGGTTATGAGGAAGGAATGTTTGTTGAAATAAGTGAAAAGGGCTATGTATAAGTGTCTGCCCACTTTGCTACATGGAAGCAAGAGCTGGGGGTGCCTGGAGAAATATGAAGGTTTCATGCAATGGCAATGGAGTACTTAAGAATATATGATAAAATGAGAGAGAAAGTCAGGAATGAATGGGTGCTGAATGAATGTACTAAACAAGTCCCTTTATGTGGTTTGGTCATAAAGAGAGAATGAACGAGGATCAAATTGGAAAACAAATATATGGAGGAGTGAATGGGTTGAGAGGAAGGGGAATACCACGAAAATTGTGGTTGGATGGAGTTGATGAGATGTAGTGGAAAAAAGAATTAGCAAGAATAGAAAGGTATAATAAGATATAGTGAATGGTAGAGTTATACATTAAAATTACATACGTATATATTACAAAATTATATATAATATTCCATTCCACTGTGTCCGATTCTCGGAGACTGCCTAGACAAGTCCCTACAGTTTTCTTGGCAAGGTTTTTCAGAAGTGGTGCCCTTGCCTCCTTCCTAGGGCTGAGAGAGAGTGACTGGCCCAAGATCACCCAGCTGGCTTCGTGCCAGAGGTGGGACTAGAACTCCAGGGCTCCCAGTTTCTAGCCTGATGCCTTAACCACTACACCAGACTTGCTCATTTATTTATTTATTTTACTTTATTCCTTTACATTGCTTTGCTTACTATTTCTTATTCTTTTTGTGCTTATTCTGCAAGGGAACAGTATGATGGGTATGTAGATATGTGTATTTTTAGCGTGCCTTTCAGCATGCAGTCCTTACAAAGTAGTTTACCATAAATAAAAATATAATTTTAAATGAAAATAATCTGGAATAAGCAATATTTTAAAGACCCTTTAAAAAACTGGCAACACTGAAGCCATAGCATTTTAGTGGTGATTGGGTTCTACAAACCTGGGAGCCACCATGAAAAAAACTCCATCTCTCATGAAAGCTAAAATCTCATCTCATATTGAACTCAGCTCCTGGTGACACCAGGGCCACAGCCACATAATTTTCTCAGCCACATTAGAGAAGTGGTTTGCCAATGCCTTCTTTGGGATTTTTTTCCAACTTCCCAATCTGTCTACAGCCCTGATATGCTTTGAACTATCCTCATACTATCCATACTGGATCCAGCTCAGTTTCTGAGTCCAGATAAAGTTATCTAGATGCTTATACTCCTTACCAAAAAAAATCTTATCAACAACCTGGTGAGCAGGCCTCTAAGGCAAATCTTAAAAGATGCAGATACCTCCAAATAAACTGCTCTCTAATCTAAAGCATGAGGATAAAATCAGTATTCTGAATTAGGTCTGGAAATGAATGCAAGGATACAGAACTGTAATTCATGTTCCATTCACTTGCCACCACTAGTATCTAGAAATTCCCATACTTTTGGAGGCAACAGTTCTATATACAGAGCTACTGTATTAAGAGGCCTCCTCCCAAGCTCAATCCAGGAAAATATCCCACAGAATATCATGGGTGGTATTATCAGAAGAGAAACCAAAGAATTGGAGCCAGCTTGGGTTTATCAAGCATAAGCCATGGCAAACAAACCTGTTCTTTTATGATAGAGTGACCACAGGAATGCAGTGGACAGAGTGTACCTTCACTTTAGCAAAGCATTCAACAAACTATCCCATGAGTAGAAAATATGACAAAATGTGGGCTGGACTATGCTACCATTAGTTCAATATACAGCTGGTTGAATTAGTGTATCAAACAGATATACATCAGTGGCTCTGCAGCAACCCAGAAGTGCTGAGTAGCATACTGCAGGGTTCCAATCTAGGCCCTGTGCTGTTCAATATACTGGATGAAGAATTAGAAAATATTAACAAATCTTCAGAAGACACTAAAATAGGGGGAATAGCAAATACAGTACCTTCGAAGGCAATATCAAGATTTAAGAAGACCTTGATAAACTGGAACAGACAGAAACCAGCAAGATTAATTTCAACAGGGAAGCTTCTTGTTGTAGACATTGTAAGGAGAGAGACATGTTAGTTTATGGTGGAAAAAAAATCAAGAATCTGGCAGCATTCCCTTTCATGAGCTGCAGCTCACTTCAGCAAATGAAGTAAAAGCTGATGCCTTTTAATAAAAGGTGTTAGTTGGAAAAGGTGCTGCCAGTTTCTTGATTTTGTGCAACAGGGAATAATATAAAGTCCTACGTGAGTAGGTAGTGGTGATGAGGAACAATGCTGAGCAACAGGACATGCAAGAAGGATCTAGGTGTCTTGGTGGATCGTAAGTTGAGCAAATGCAGCCCTAAGATGCAGTATAGTATCAGGATTAAGAGAAGTCATTGTTAACCTTCTTTCTGTGTTGGACAGACCGTACCTACAATGTTGTGTCCAGGTCTAGCCACAGCAATTTAGGAAGGACATAAATAAACTGGAGCTTATTCAGCAACAAAAATAAGAGGCCTGGAAGGAAAAACATACAGGGCATATCCCATCTGGCTAGTTTCTTTTGCCAGCAGGGAAAGTTTAGAAGTTTCAGAAGCTATGCAAAGTCAGAGATGGGCAACCTTTGTGTGGCCAAAGGCTGCACTTTCTAAAATCTATTTTTTCAGCTACCTAGCATGTATTGTCATTATTGAAGGAGGGGTGGATTTTCTGCTTTTTAGTAACATTTTAAGATTGTATTTTTCAAAAAACGGTTAAGTATTTCAGAGAGTGTATAAACTTATTTTTCTGTTTATTTTTTTTTAATGGAAAAATGTGTTAATATAATCCAGCAGTTTGGTAATAAATATTGGTCATGAAATCTCAGGGTACTTCCCTTTAACTACACCCACAATCAAAGGACCAAATTGTTTTGGATGCTGAAGTAATTTTATCTGCTTTTATTCTGAGAGAGGATATGGAGGAGTGTGTCTGCAGGCATCTAAAGAAGTTCAAAGAGAAGGAATAAAATTACATAAAATAGGAGAGGGGACAGCTTTAGGCTATGAAACAGAGATATTACACACACTTACATCTCACCTCGCTAAGCATGGCACTGCCATCTGGATCAGTGCTGGGGGTGTTGCTGGCATCAGGGCAGATATTTGCTGCTTCAGATTCCTCTTCATTTCTGCAGTTGAGCTGGGTGTACTCCAAGCTTTCCTGCCAGCTGTGGGGCAGGTAGAAGCCAAACAACTGACCACCACCACCATTTCAGGTACAATTATAATGTTAAGAGCTATGCCTATAACAGAAACTTGTTTAGAAGGCTCAGCCTTGCTTAAAAAACCAAGTAAAGGTGGTCAGCGTCAGTGGTTATACCAGTTAGTTAATCTTAATCTCCAGATTTAACAGTTTTTCTTTGTATTACTTTACTGACTTAAACATGTGTCACATGAGGCTGATGCATTTGGAAATTCTTCTGCTCATTCTGCTAAGTGGAATTCTATACTTTTCCCCTGATGTTCTGCTCCTGTAACACCACCGGTCTACGATAAGAGCCAAGAACGAATGTATTAATTTCACCGCTGTACTCTTAGTTGTCTGAAGGAAGAAGGGTGGGTGTCTCCTGTCAGCCAAGAAAGATGTAAGGCTGCAGTTTAAGCAGGAGAAACACTATGTAGAATCTAGCCAGCAATATCCTCCTTTGAGGTATTTTTATATGAATGATTCCTTTCCTAACGTAGCATTATTTCATCCAATTAAAATAATGATTTTTCTTCAGATGTCCCTCTCAAGGAAATATGTATGCATGTGTGCAAGGCACCATTCTCTGATCGTGCTAAAACTGGAATACTAGGTTACTGAATGTTTTAGCTTCCTGGAAATTTAGATGATGTAAGGGAAATACACGCTGCCAAATGGTCATCTGTTAAAAATATTTACACGTCTTCCAATAAAAATATCATTGAAAAGAATGTTTGAATACAATATTGAACCACCAGTTAAATGGACCATACCCAACATCTTCCCCTTATCAAATATTCCAGTTCAATTACTTGGCATTAATTAAAAAAAACCCTTGAAATTAACATATCACACTTTAAAAGAACTGCTTCCAATGTTAATTTTGTGCTTACATTTAACATGCAAAGAGTGGAGGGTTGAGGATAACCATTGACATCACAGCAGGTGAGATAAAAATAATGTATTCCTCTGCTCACATGCTGTATCCCTGCAGAAAATCTCTCCTGTGAGGCTGATATTTATTTCAATAATCCCTCAAATACTAGTTTATGAGTCAAGATGTAATCAGGTGCCACTCCTCCCTATCTGTTGAAATCCCAATAGCTGTCAACTTTTGCCCAGCTGATACCAACTATCTAGCAAGCCAAACTTTTAACATCACCTGGAGTTAGGTTCATTGAGTAACTCATTAAAAAAAGTGAACTCAGACGTGAGAGTAATGAATTATGTTTTGATGTTTTTCCAAAAAGGGAGGAAAAAAACACTATCTTGCCAAGTGCAGGATTAAAAAAAAAAATTATACACTGTTGGTGATAATCTGAGTTTGAGAAACTATCCTCAAACTACGCTTAGGAATGACTGGGATAAGGAGAGCAAATTGCCTTTTGGTGAAATCCAATTCACCAAGTTATTGCCTAAGAATTAACATTTAAATATCACACCAGCCAGCTAGCTATACTTCACACCTACTATCTGGTACAAGAACCTTGCAGATAGTTTACTTGTTGCCATATAAAACTATGTGTGGAGTGAAAAATGTGGCAAGAAAACATTTCCACTCATTCTTATACTATTAAAAAAACTGTGATTATCCACTGAAGCTGTATGAAAGGAGATATGAGACTTTTTACTGTACTCAGGAAACTGGCAATGTAGCATCAAAGATACCACTAGAGGGAGTCCATTAATCTACAGTTAAAAAGAAATAAAAATGAGTAAAACCTTCTGAAATAGTCAAATCTCCCAACATTGGTGTTCTCATTTTAGCATGTGTGTATTATTATTATTATTATTGCTGCTGCTGCTGCTGCTATTGTTGCCTTTAAGTCAGTGTTGACTCTTGGCGAAACCATTTTTCTTGGCAAGATTTCAGAAGTGGTTTGCCCTTGCCTCCTTCCTAGGGCTGAGAGAGTGACTGGCCCAAAGTCACCCAGCTGGCTTCATGCCTAAGGTGGGATTAAAACTCATAGTCTCCTGGTTTCTAGCCCCGTGCCTTAACCACTACCCCAAACTGGCTCTCATGTGTATTAACATTGCTTTATATATAATACCTGTGACATCATTAAAAGTCACATGATATCTACCATGTGAAAAGGTTGCTGATCCCTGTTACACACTTTTGAAGCTTGACCAGGAAGCTCTGAATGCCTACCAGAGAATTGGCTATAAGTTTAAAAAATAAAGCACCTTCTATCTCACGAATGTGGTACTTACCTTTCTGTTCTATCTTCAGAGCCCACACATACGTAGAGCTTACACTGGGGTGCTAGAATGCACAGGGGGTCCCATGGATCACCAGGACCAGATTCGCTGGTACTAGCAATACAATTAGGAGTGTTTATGGCATCTTCTTTGAATACCTGTCAGAAAGAAATGAGAAATCACAAAACATGGGTGCAAAAACACTCCATTGCTTCTCCTGCAGTGCTCAGAGGAAAGACAGGGGTTACCTTCTGTAAACACTTAAAATCAGATGGCTGGTGTGGGTCTTCCGGGCTGTGTGGCCGTGTTCTTGAAGTTTTGTTTCCTAACGTTTCGCCAGCACCTGTGACCGGCATCTTCAGAGTGCAGGAGCACAGACAGGAGCAGTTCTCTCTGTGCCGAGAACTGCTCCTGTCTGTGCTCCTGCACTCTGAAGATGCCGGTCACAGGTGCTGGCGAAACGTTAGGAAACAAAACTTCCAGAACACGGCCACACAGCCCGGAAGACCCACACCAGCCATCGTATGCCAGCCGTGAAAGCCTTTGACAATACACTTAAAATCAGCATTATTCCAATGGGCCTTTGGCCTCTGCTGGCTTGATTATGGGTGCTGATCTTAGTCATTTTAATCATAGATTGTTTGGTTATCTTGGTTATTTTATTTTCATACAGTTTGTTGTTACTCCTTTTGTTTTGATGTTATATTCTGTTCTCCTGTGTTATTCAGTATTGAGACGGCTTATAAATGCTGTTAACTCATGGGTTTCTAAGCAGCACCTCAACCCAAACTATTTATTTATCACATTTATATGGCTGCCATCTCACAAAAAGCGATTCTGGGCAGCATACAACAATTTCAAAAGTTTTGGCCCCTACAAGTAAAACCCCTTGACAGGTGGATATCTACATCCTAGCCTCTTTCATGGCTCTATTTGATCTTTAATTTTTGGTGTTGGATCAGCTTTCTCCATTCTGGTGCCTTCCAGATGTGCAAACTTCAGTTCCCAGAATTCCCTGGCTAGCATAGCCATTGCTTAGCATTCTGGGAGTTCAAATCTATATGGCTAGAGGGTGCGACTCTGAAGGCGGCTTTTATGCTATAGCAGTGTTTCTCAACCTTAGCAACTTTAAGATATGTGGACTTCAATTCCCAGAATTGGCTGGCTGGGGAATTCTGGGAGTTGAAGTCCACATATCTTAAAGTTGCTAAGTTGAAAAACATTGTGCTATAGTTTCTGAGGATCTGATAATATGCTTTCCAACTATGTTACTGACATTGTGATTTTTGTAATTTATTCTATGTGATACCTTTTTTAAAAATTATCACATAAAATCATTCCCTTTGAAGAAGCTAACATTCTTCTCAACCCCTACTGGAAGACAGAAAACAATGTAAAGATTCTTAGCCAACAAGTGTTGAACTTTATTGAAAATACCAAATATTCCTTGCTTGAAAGATCTTTTGACAGTGGCATACTGAGCAACTCTAACCCCTTTTTAATCTCCCTAGTTAAGATTAAGCATGTATCTATCTTAAAACAAAATGACCATTGTAGCTGATGTGGTGTAGTAGATAAGATATTGGACTAGAACTGGAGAGATTAAGATTTGAGTTCACCCTCAGCCATGGGCAATCTTTGGGCAATTTGGGCCAATCATGCTCTCAGACCAGCCAATCAGGTTTGTTGTTAGGATTCTCATGTAAACCTCCTTGAGCTTCTGGAGAAAAGGTGTGATATAAACCTAACAGATAAAGAGGCCCAGTATGTACTTTGAGAAACCTGAATCAAAAAGCTCATGTAACAAAAAATATGAATAGCGCATTACCTACACTTATCTCCAGCACTGCAATCAACTTCACACTACCTCTGGCCATTGGTACATGCCTTTCTTCAGAGGGGATAACTCATCTTAACATTTAAGATCAGTAATCTAGTGCCCCCAACACATTTGCAATCCTTTTTCCCCCCCCAGCCCAGCTGATATAGAAGGGATACAAAAACTACAGTCCAAAACATCTGGAGAGGGGTTAAGCACTAGCTAGTTGTATCACACCTATACCTCTTTATGGAACGCATCCTTGTCTTCCAACATTTCTAAGATCCCACCCAGGCTAGTTCAGACGCTGAGCAAAGCCATGGTTGCTGAACAAGCCATTAGTTGGGTTCACACAACACTAAGTCAAACCCAAATAAACCAATACAGCTTCATGTAACGTATAAACCCAATTACAGGATATTTTTCTTATTCCTAGCTTATGCCAGGCTAATGGAATAATTGTATACTAAAGATTACTCAACTGAATGGCCACCCCTATTATGGCTCAGCATATGCTTCCTGATCAAGCCCATGGTCTATCAGAGCCTATCACAGATGAACCATTGAACAGGAAGCATTGCCTGCACTGCTCCAGAGAAGTGGAGCCGCTAGCAGCAGGGGTGTAGGTAAGTCATCCTCTTCTACTTAGATCCTGAGTTGAATCTCAGATGCACCTGCTGTCCCTTTAAGAGCATCCTCACTGCCTTACTCCTGTAGAGAGTCATTCCCCCCGCCCCATCCCAGTCAGGTTACCTTAACAGATTTTGATCAGCAAAGGGAGGGTCCCTAGCAGACTGGCTGTCAGCACCTCCACTTCCCTTCCATTGTCCTGCTCCAGCCCTGTGGGGGACCGGCTCTGGGTTGCACATACTGCAGCTGAGCCAGGAGGAAATTCTAGAGGGCCAGGACTGGAGAGAAGAAACCTCATTACTATTTCATAATCCTGGGCTGATGTAGCCCAGTGCACAAGATACAACACAAAACCCATTGTTTACAGGATACAAGTTGGCACCCTGTAAGGAGGGATGGCGCTCACGCTTGCCCAGTCAAGAAGAGGCCAGAAAGCATCTTAGGATATTACAGAAAATAAACAGGGCAGGTTTCACCTACTGAATGGCTGCCTGCCATGCAGCAATTGCAGACACAGAATTCCTAGCCTTTTAAAAAAGAAACCTCTCAGGATTCTACAGAGCAGATACTGAGCTGTTATTTTCAGTCATTGACACAGGAGGTCAACACAACCCTTAATATATCATTAAAAGATTTTCTGATAAACTTAGAATTTTGTTCATACTCCTCATTTGCAAACAGCGCTAAAGCAAGCAAGCTACTGGGAAAGGGGGTTCTTTCCTTTCTTTTGCAAGCCTTTATGTATTTATTGTATTTATTTATTGTATTTATATAGCCACCCATCTCACAGAAAGTGACTCTTTATCTTTGCTCTAGAAGTGCTGGAGCTGTTACAGGAGTAATTCCTCCACCTTCCTCGGGATGCCCCAAAACAGGAAGAGAGAGGAGCTGGACAAAGTCAATTACTTTTGATATATGCTTTCCAGCAGCCTCTCCCCGCCTGCTTAGCAGTCTTCAGCATGCTACCTGAGAATTGGGGTGGGAGGGGGAAATCTAAGCCCTGTCAGGGCACCAGGTGGAAGGAGGTTACTTTACAGCACGAGTAATCAGCCTTCGGTATCACAGGCAGCTGCAGAAAGGGGCATTTCAGTAGATGCAGTGCTACAAGGGTGAAAAAAGGCCATCATTTTCAATATTCCCACTTCTTTAAATTGTTACAGGTAAAGGAAGAAGCATGGTCTGCTGGTTCTATGGCTGAAGAGCCCTGGTTAGAGCATCTAGCTAAGCAGAAGTCAAAGAAATCCAGAGAGGACAAAAGCAATAGAATAAATCTGGGGAGAGATCCTAAATGAGAAACAGCCAGCAATCCCAACTGGGGGACTGGGAGCAGCTTGTGAAGAAAAGGCCCCACTGTCAAGTTGCCCTGGTAGGAGCAATGGAGAGGGGATGAGGCAATTTTCTCCCTGTGTTTGGACTACAACCACCTCCGTTATCCCAAACTAGCATAGGGTAATGGACCAGCACATCTAGAATATTCTTGGGTGGAGAGGAGAGACTGCAAGTATTCAAAGTCACCCTGGGTCCCTTGTAGTTCTGAAAAATACAAAGGTAGATAACTTTGTAGAAGGCCTCTCAAAGGTTTCGAGCTACAGTTCCTGCAATCACTTGCCATTATTCATATTGGCTGAGACAGAGAGTTGAAGTCAAAATAGCTGGAGAGCGCTAGCAGCTTATTCCACAATAATCTGATTCTTTATTTCTAAGATAAACTATTCAGCCATTCTGTCACCACTCCACTTTACATATAATATTCCTTCTGTGGCACTGTTCATACCAAGAGGGCCTCTACTGAAGCACACACCTGCTTTAAATGCACCAGCTTTCTCATAATCACCCTGTTGAGTCTGCAGTGTTTGAACCTTCCGGTGCCTCAAATGAAGAATTCCATAGATACATGCCCATTCTTTCAGATCTAGCAAGGCATTACTATTATACTACATCCTTGATGGTCCAACTCTTTAAGGTCCCTGCCCAACCCATGCCCATCACATATTATCACAGTGCCTATAGACTGTTCCAGCAATTTATGTCATCTTCTGTACCTGGAACTGTCTGAGAAATTTGGCTACACAAGTCAAAATACCCTATTTCATGGACTGAAATTGATTAAGTTAACTATTGAAACTTACCTTATGATTTATTTAAAATTACTTTAGTCATGTGATACCATTTTCAATACACCACCTGAGAACCACCAGCTAACGGGAGCAGAAAAGGCCATCTAGCACATACATATATGTGCACGTGCACAAAGATCCTATCATGCATTTGAGGATCTTTCTGATTCATCAGTATAAACTCCACCTGATGAACCCTTTCTGTGGGGACACCTGCTCTGTCTTTGCTATTCTTCAGGAAAATCTTAAATATTTATTCTATCCTGGTTGTATATACTGTACATTAAGCTTTAACTGATTTTATTTATGCATTTTTCTGTTGGTTATTTTAATAAATGATGTATTGTTTCTGGGATCTGATTGTACATTATGTATTTTTAAATTGCAATTTACAGTGTGAGGGTTTCATCCCCACAGAGATAAAGATTCCCTTGAGTTCAGGTCAACTCCTGGAAACTACACAAATACGTCCACGCAAGGTTTGCTGGAGGATTCACAGTATGGAAGTGATCTGCTGTTGCCTTCTTCTGAGCTGCTTTTGCCTTTCAACTTTCCAATTTAGCCGACAGCCATAGGAATTCCTGGTGGTCTCCCATCCAAGTACTAACAATATTAAAAACACTTTTTGCCTTCCAGAGGGCAACCTCTGATGGGTGGCTCAGGATTAATTGCCAAACGCTCTTGCTCCCACCTCCATTCCACTCCTGCAACATCCACAACCTAAATATCTCTACCAACTCTACCACCAAAGTGCCAGTTTCTCAAGGTGTAAATATAAAAATTATAAAGGACAAGAAGTAGGTTAAGTGAACAGGATTGCTACCTTTGCCTTTAGTACTTTTCCCCTTCTTTACATTAAGAATCAGTTTGTTGCTAATGTTTAAAAGGGAGAATGAAGCTGCAGCTGATGCAAGCTTATGCCTTTTAGTAAAATTAGTTAGTTGGAAAAGGTGCTACCAGACTCCTCTTGATTTTTTAAAAGGGGAACTGGACACCATCAACTTAAATCCTGATCACTAGAAATATTACCTCTGTTTTTACTCCTTACCATTGAAAAGTTCCACTTACAACATTTATGATGGAACCCCTCCCAACTCTAAGCATTCCTCATGAATTAATTTTTCCTCCATGTCAAAATAAAGCTCACCTGGTTATAATGTTGATGAGCAGTGATTGTTCGCAAACAGTTCTGGCAACGGTTCTTGGCAAACACATTGGCCTCAAATTTCTCACAGAGAGGATAATCGGCTGCTTCGGACATAGTCCACGCAGGGAAAGAAAGATGCCTTAGGCACGCAGTTTCACGGACAGGTGCAGGGAGGAAAGAGCAGCTGTGAAAGGATTAGGAGACAAGACACAACAATATCCTTTGTTTCTTCCAATCTTATCAAAGAGAAAACATTTTGTACAGCCTGGCATCTACTGGCAATTGCGAGACTGCTCTCATCAACCTGAAAAGAATCTTCAGATGGGAATATCAAAGCCAGAGAGATGCCTACAGCCACATGGGAATCAAACCCTCACCCACATGAGTATATCCTGTTTAAGTGGACTTGCTATGTGGATTTGCTCAGTTGAGCCTGCAGAGTATTATTACATTAAAGAGGTTTCCTCAATCTGCTGTCTTCTAGATACACAACGACTGCAGTTTCTCAATTTTTTTAGTTTACCAAGACCTTCCAGCAAAGGTTATTCTTTGGCTAACCCTGGTTTACAGAGGGAATCCACTGCCTTCACATTTCTTACCCCAATGCACATATTTCAGCAAAAGCATTTCTGATGTTAAGAAGTTGTCTTTTATCATACTTGCATTAATGACAAAACACAGCTGAAAAAGTATTGCTTGCCTAACTATCCTCTGCTCCATCATCCCAGCTGGGAGATATTCCTTCTAACTTTCAGCTACACATATGTGCGTTGCACGCCTACCATATTTGTGCTTATCTTGATGCTTCTTCTTTAAGATTATACAGTGTTTTCAGAAGACGTTTATGCCCAAGTTTATCCCATGCATCCCTTCATGAAGTGTCTGACAAGCTGCTTCTACTTTCTGATTGATAGTGGAAATGGTATGGGTCAACATCAAGCTTATGGCTTTGGAAGGGAAAAAATGAGACCCAAATGATGGGTCACCACCTACTTTTAACAAGGAGAAAGCAATCAATGCATGATTCCATCAGTGTAAGAACTAACCTAATGCCAGTTAGTACTTGCCTGTACTTTTAATTATTTATGCTCATGAGGATATAAAGGTAAGTCAAATGACTGTGACTTAACTAATAATTAAACACAGCTGCCCTTGCCATTTAATATCTCAAACTTAAAACTGGTTTTATATCCTCAATTTCTTCTATATCAATTCATTTTTATATGCTATTTCTGTGTGATTAATTTATGAGCTCTATTGTACTTTATCTGGGTGCAACATCCCCCTAGAAAAAGAATGGCTATAAAATCTAACCCATGCTACCATACAGTTAAATTAACAGATTCCTAGGATAACTTTAAAAAACCAACAAATGTCCATAATATAAGCTTTACACAAGCATATCCCAACTTGCATAGTTGTTCTTCCTATCACACAACAATAAAACTCCTGTTCATTCATTAGAAACCTGATTTAGTAGAAGTACTGTAATTTTTAGAAATAAAATTAGAAATTATTTTCTTACAATGCATGTTATACAAAGAATCAAATTTCATAACCCACATCTGCTACACATCTTCATTTCTGATGTTTCCTTATGCGATTTTTTTCTCTTCTTTTTTCCCACTGTTTTAAACTACCACGCAATACATTTCGAAACACATAAAAAGAAAGCCCAGATACTTGAAACTATTCCCGAGTTTAGCAATAGGGGAAAATGTTATTGTACCCTGGAGAAATTCACAACCCTTTATAAAATCCTACTTTCTGCCTGCAACTGAAGAAAATAAAATAGATTAGCTGTAAATTCATATCAACCACTGGAAAATGTAAATTCTCTTCTACTGAAAATGTAAATAAAATAAAATCCAATTAAGTACTGGGTAGCTTTTAATACTAATCTAAAACCAAATGACTTGGGGCTAAGAAATAGCAAGCTCACACATTATCACTAAACGTAATAGTAAAAAAAAAAAAAAAAAAGCTTGAAAACGCACCTTGAGAACGCAGCTCCTACTACGCACGCCTATACATACCTACAACTGGAACTCTTCCACCCCTGATTTTTTTTTTATGAATACAAACTTTCCTCCGAGGAAGTGGATCAAAACCCCACCCACTAGTCTCCTTTCCATTGGCTGAGTGGACCACACTCATTTGAATGTTGAATCTCAATTGATTGTCCCTGAGGGGTGGGCCGATCAGCAGCGAATGAAATTTCTGGGGATATTGAAAGCTTTGGAGTCAGAACTTTTTCGGCTGCGGGGGTTTTGCAATTAAATCGACGCCTCCTCGCCCCCGGTGTTTTATTGCAACCCACGTTGCAAGGATGCTGGGCGCGTGGCTGATTCTCCCCTTCAACGCTTTCTGTCAGGGTTAGCCTGCTTCCTTTCGTGCAAAGCATTATCTTCTTTTATGCGTTCGGTCTTTTCATTATAAGGAGATAAAAACGCAACATACATAAACAATGGCACGCGCTTGGACACCGCGTGGAGCCGATTATCTTGGTTTTTGCCCTGACAAGAGTGTCTTTGGAATCTCTCTTTCCGTTATGTGCCAACTTTCCCGTGCCCTGCTCTAGGTCAAGCCTGCCACAAGAGTGTTTTTGGCCAGGATGCTGTTGCTACTGATCAAGCGCTGTAGCCTTTTGGCCACACTGTTCATTAGCTGCACGTGCGTGTTTAAGATGTTGTTGCCCAAAATGTCTTCTCAAAACAATTCTGGGTGGTGTTTAATACAGAAATATTAAATATGGAACAGCCATCTCTTCATAACTCATTCTAATCTTCCCAGTAAAAAACCTCACGAAGCCCCTCAGTATTCCAGTCACTCCTGAACTTACTAGCTCCATTTCCTATAGCTCAGTGTTGTCCAAACTTGGCCACTTTGAGTGGACTTCAACTCCCAGAATTCCCCAGCCAGCCATGCTGGCTGGGGAATTCTGGGAGTTGAAGTCCACTCATCTTAAAGCGGCCAAGTTTGGACAACACTGCTGTAGCTCAATTCCCTTCCCTAATCTGCTGCTTTCCATACAGTGTATGTTCTAACTACAACTCTCAGCTGAGAACTGCCCAGCATAACTAGAAGGTACCAGATTCAGATTACTCCAGTGGTATCATTCAAAAGGCTTTGCGTAGCAGATTACTTGGGCCCCTTTCAGTTGGGTTTCAGGTACAGTTATCACACTGAGACAGCATTGCTTGCACTTGTTGATGACCTCTAGTGGGCTCTGAATGCAGGTGGTACATGCATCCTTGCCTTCCTTGATCTTTCAGCAGCCTTTGATACATCAGTCAGAGTACTGTTTTGGGTAGGCATAAGGGGGTGGCAGGCAGAGTTTTACAGTGGTTTTCCTTCTTTCTCCAAGTCTGGTTCCAGTCAGTGTTGGCGATGGGGAGAGGATCATCCCTAGGCCCCTGCATTGTGGGGTTCCTGAGGGCTTGACTCTTTTGTCCAACTCTTTCTTCATCTGCATGAAGCTGGATGGATGAGGTCATCTGTCAGCACAGGGATTAAGCGTCGTCAGTAGGCTGATGACAATCAGCTCTACATCACTGCCCTTGTGATGCTGCTGAAGTTCTTTCCCAGTGCCTGGAGGCTGTGGGAGCCTGGATGGGAAGGAAGAGGCTCCAACTCAACCCTAGCAAGACTGAGAGCTGTTGATTTAGAGTCTCTAATTTCTGGAGATGTTCCATCTCTGATTCTGTCTGGGTAGCACTTCCCCAGACAGTACTGGTATGCAATTTGGGATCCTCTTAGATTTGTAGCTCCTGCTTGAGGAGCAGGTGGCAGCTATGACCAGGAGGGCCTTTGCACAAATCCATTTTGTGCTCCAGTTATGCCTGTTCTTGGATCAAGAGTGATACAAAGGTATCAGAGTTAAGGTCTGGGACTGGCACTGGAGAGATTCAGGTTCAAGTCCACCCTGAAGAATAGAGTGGGTGACCTGGGGCCAGTCGGTCTCTTTCTACCCAGTGTATCTCACAGAGTGGTTCTTATGATGAAAAATGATAGGAGGAAGCACTATGTGTGCCTTCTTGAGCTCCTGAACAATTAAAGAAGAGTATCTTCATTGAATCAGGACATAAATCAAACCCCAACATGTTGCTAAGTTGACTGACAAGGTAGATTGTACTGCAATTATCTCAGTGTTCATAGATCTTTTTTCATTTCTCATATACAATTTAGCATTCTTACAGCATTCTTGCCTCCTCCCTTTTCTCTCAATCTGTCTCTGCCTTGAAAACCTGACTTAACACTCTTTAATTGTTCATTAATCATGATCATGTTTCTCCTTTCTACACAAGGGGAATTTTGACTAAAAAAAACTTAGGCATCTCTTTCTAGACCACCCAACTATTGAAAGCTTACTCTTATGCACATTAGTAGGAAAAACTAATCTGTTGCACATTTAAGTACATATACAGTAATTATGGATGGCTCCCAGATGTAGCAAACCAAATGGAGATAAACCCTGCCATCCTAAGCTGTAGTAGCAGAGAAAAAAGAACAGTATCTAGTCATAAAGCTTTACAATCAATTCTGCCATTTAGTATCTGAGTTCATACAACACACTAAGCCAAAGCCAAATAAGCCACATTAAAACTTAGTATCATCTAAGAACACCAGCCATTTTAGCAGCCTTCTCCAGTCTGGCATCTTCCTTCATATTTCTTGGCCATATTGGCTGAAAATTATGGGAGCCAGAATCGAAACACATCTGGATGGCATCAGGATGGAGAATGGTCTATACATTCATTTAATTTGGGGGGAAAGGAGGCATGGAAGAAATGCAAGAATTCTGCTTCAAGGTATATACACTCTCTGGAGAGTAGGACCAAAGGTGATCTTCCTTCCAATACTATCCAATGAAGAATAGTGAGAATACTAATAATAAACCTCATGTCTTAATTGTTGAATCTCTGGTTGAATACTACAAGATACTGAATCAGATTGGTCTGATCCAGCAGGGCTCTCAAAATTTCTCCCCCCTATTTGTCTGAAGTGTCTCCTCCCTGCAATCCGTGTTATAGAAGTGGGGCTGAGCTATCTGGAAGTTGTTTGTACTTCAGAGCAAAGTTAGCAACCTGGTCTCCAAATGTTTGGACTAACTCCCATTAACCACATTTGATGGAGACAGTGGGTTGCCTATGATTTAAAGTCTTGAGGGAATAGTTCCAAGATGATATTCCTGCTAACAACCCACTTCTTGTGCTTGTTTCTACTACCTTTTGAACGTTTAGTACCAGGATACTTTGCATGACCAAAGTCCACACAGGTGCTGGACATAGCAGCAAATAGTTTTATGCTATACATCTCAATATAGGGGATACATCTCCATGCTCCTGGTGATGAACTGCATTTGGTTCATGCTTAGATTCTTTATTCCAATGTGATAGTGGTTATATTGGAGAGAAACAACACTCATCCTAAATTCACCATTAACTCCAGCGAGTACACATTCAGCCATGGGAAACAGCTTGCTAGCATAAATTGAGATAGGCAGAGGATGCCTCCATGATTTTCCAAGACAGTTACAAAAAGACACCTACCGTATTATTAACCAGACCCACTGAGAGGACCCCTCAATGCCTCCTCTACTGATTGCAGTGCACAATTTGGATGGTATTGAAGGAGGTATTCTTTTAAGTATCTGGATCCTAAACCACTTACAACTTTATAAATTAATCTCAATAATCACAAACAACCCATGTGACACGTTTAGGACCAGTGTGATATGGCCCCCTATATCTAACCCCCTTAACAGTTTAGGCAGTTGCAGTCTGCACCAGTTGCAGCTTTTGGACTGTCTTCAAGGTAACTTCACGAAGAGTTCATTGAAGTAATCCAACCTAAAGGTTACCTGGGCATGGAGCACTGACATTAGGCTATCCCAGTCCATGTAGGATAGTAGCTGGCACAATAGCCAAAGCTGGATATGGGTATGCAAGTGCTATCTTTAAACGATTGTACCACCCCATTTTTTTAAGCGAGGGCTTTCCAAGAGCTTAGAAATCAGAAAACGTACCCCCTCCCCTACCTCCAAAAAGCAGAAAATCACCCACTGCCACGAAGCTGGTGTTTCTGGCATTTAGCCTTCAAAGAAAAGGAGCAAAAAATGCTTTAGCCAGCAAGTGATGCCTTTCAAAATCCTCACATGACTGAGGGTCACAAGAAACATACAGAGTTTGACCTCCAGGTCTCACCTCTCCCCCATTCCCTCCCTTTCACTTCCCCATCAGAATGCATTCTTTCTCTGTTGTTCTGGGCTCTGTAACCAATTATAAATAGATCAGAAATATTTTGGCTTGGTGTGATTATTGCCAGGGCACATGCAACAGCATCTATGCTGGCTTTCTCCCCAGCCTGATGTTCGAACACAATGCAGATGCCTCTTCCTCCTGTCCACTCGCTGGACAGGCCAAACGGTGCATCCAATACAGCTTGATCTGGAGATCTAATTTAGGAATTAAAAATGTTATTGACAGACGCCCTTTAAGCCTAACATTTAAATGCAATTGTGCTCAGACACAGAGTAGCAGCCAACCCTGAGAGAGGGCCTCTTCAGAAGGAAAAACAAAATGCAGAGCTATGGACACGCCTAAAGCAGCATTCGGATCCTGGTCATTTAAAAAAAATCTTTGACAGCCAGCAGATCAAGCGTGAGGCTTTTAACTGGAGATCTGGATTCATTCTGACTACTCCCATAGACTCACTTCCTGGGAGCGCAAGCAAGTTACTCCTTGTGACCTGCTGGGAACTGTGGCAGCTTCTATGTTTTGCCATGACAGCAAAAACAATACAAAAAGTTAAAAACTATTTTTATCTTCAATGCTTGTTCAGTAGTAGCGATGTAATCTGCAAATGTCACAAGGATTTATGAAAAACATGTTTCCTCATCAAGGATGAGCATTTAATATGAATAATAATAAATACACAGAAACAATATATTATTATCTGTGCCAACCTTACCCAACTTGATACTTGACAGATGTGTTGGCACAGTACCTGGGTGTTTGTCCCAACAAGTTGAGGACATCTGGTTGTCCGTGGCTAGTCTTTTATATCTGTTTTTAGGCACTAAGTTCCGGCTCTCCAGCTGAAAATGGACTCAGAATACATGACGTATGGAACCATGGAAGTAAGAGACAGAATGCAATTATAAATTTGATCTCCCCCAGTCTTGGCAAATGTGACATTAATCAAGGATCTAATGTATATCTAAAAAAAAAGTCTTTGTCCACCCAAATAAGTGGAAGGTGAATGAGAGAGACCCTTCCCAGCAGGAGACCTACACAAACTAAGATCAGACATGTTTAACTTGAACAGGCTCAACATTTCTTAGCTCTTGGAATACCAAACACCACCTCTCCTCTGAAATCCTGAGAAGACAGGCTTCGTTCACATAACAGTTGATCCTCCTCTAAGCCAATTAGCAGAGTTTAACCGTCCATGTCAGCCTTTCAGTCTTGGACATGCCTCTTTCTGCCTGTCATTTTCCGGCGCTGGGACTTGCTTGTTCGTCCTGCTCTCATCTTTTGGGCTCTGTTCTTTACCCCTTGTTTGTGGCCAATCTGCTTTCTTTTTCCCTTTTTCTGGCTACGAGAATGCAGTGAAGCAGTGAGGGAAGAAATTCTGCAGATGGGAGAAGAAAATAATGATTTTCATGTCTTAGTTTAAAAAATACAAGCTAGCTTCTAGTTCTCAGGCTTATACTTCCCCCTCATCTATGTTTCTTGCTTTCTCCTGTGATGCTTGTCTTTCTCCTCTATTGGGGAGGTTCACAATACAACTCAACTGGTAAAGCTAATAAGTTTTGGGCTAGAAGTTGCCTAGATGGGAGACTTAGGTTTAATCCATGACCTATCCAGGGAATTCAGGCACCAGAAAAGATCTACAAGACTCTCTTGCAAAACAGATGGTCTGAGTTAGATGGCACACCTGATATGACTATGCTGCTGGTTTCCTCCATTGCACTTAAACAGCTTTACCCACAGGATGACTTCCAGACATGCTGGACTTCAACTCCTCAAAGACCTCATTGCATGAGGGAAGACTCCCAGTACAGTATTGTGGCTTGTTTGGTTTGGGTCTCATACACTGTATAATCTAGCTACCGAGGTTTGCAAACTATAGTTTATACTTTGCAATTTATTCAACAAATGATGATTATAAACAAGGTTCAGAGCAATGTATGAGTCCAGCCAGTTTCAGGATCTTTAAATGTTTTAAAGGCAATTCTGAGCTCTAAGGAGGGACTGCAAACAGATAAGAAAAAAATAGTCTCCTTGGACTAATTCTGACTTGAATGTTCCTACTATTTATAGAATTACCAGTCAATTGTCTTCTCTATTTTCTTTTTACATGCACTAAAAAAGCTGCTGTGGATCTGAAATTCTCTCGGCAGATTACAAGAATTAAACAAAATAATACAAAATGTAGAACTATTGAGATAACAAATCATACTGAGAAAAATAAACTTTGCAGCAATAAACCAATTTAGAACTACAGAAAGAACTAGCACAGTAAAATAAAAACCAAAAATCGCCAACATATTTAAAAGGGCTGAAAAACTAACTCATTTACCTAGTGGGAGAAATATATTTACACAGGCAAAGGGGTAGGTATAGGAGTATTTGTATACTTTCTACGGAAGGTATACCATAGCAACAGAACCAGCAATGAGAAGATTCTTCAGTCACATTTCTTCCTAACTCAGCCAGTAATGCCTTTACATAAATAACACTTTCATATCATTCTCTATGCCCACTTCCACCTGAACATGCCATACTTACCTCTATTTTTTTCTTCCTAACATAACTTGATAGCACATGTCAACTCAGAACAAATGCCCTTTAAATTCAGTGGAATTTACTCTCCCTTCAATGTTAGAATAATCTCTAAGCAAACCTTCAGAGAACAGGTCGGACATTCTGAATCGTTTGGTAATTAAATGAAAGTCACACAATTTTAATACCTCTCAGACAGGAGAGGATCTCTAGATTTCTTAGGCAATGTACACGTGTAGCTGTTGACAGCATCTTCTCCTTCCAGTCCAGTATTTTCTCTCTAAAAAGAAAGCATGTGAGCTCATAAAGAACCACCACAACGAAATCTAGTCACGCAACTAGAAACATGATACGATTTTCTAAGCAAAATATTAAAATTTCAGATTAAATATTAACACTTTAGATTAAATAATAGTAGCTATCATTATACCAAGACCAAACACGTAGAACCAAAACGTGGCATACAGAGTCATTTAGCACTGTGGTGATTGGTGTGAACTGTGACCCATAAATCATGGTTCAGAATCTGGCTTCTCGTTGGATTCAGGCAAGCTATTCCCTTCTATAAACTTTGGGAATAACAGCTTAATAGACATTACTTTCATACACAGTACTAAGATCTTGCATATTTGGATGCACAAACACATATACAGTATATGAGAGACATCTGTAGTATAGTGGTTAGAGTGTCAGACTATGACCATGGAGATCACAGGTTTACACCCAGAAAACAATTACCTCACTGAGTGACTCTGGCCAGTCTTGGGCTGTTCTCCCAAGCTTCTTTTGCATAATTTTTTTTGGGTGCCTCTGAGTCAGTGTTGACTCCTGGTGACTGCCTGAACTAGAAATCTAAAATCAAGTTATATCCAAATATAACTCTGGGTGAGATTATCCATTGGCATGCTAATGGTATGCAGGTTTACATCTCCACCCTGGGCCGACCAAGTGACTTCTTCAGGTTCTTCATGTCTGGAGGCCTTGAGGGTACGGATGGGGAAGAACAAGTTTTGGCTTAATCCAAGCAAAACTGAGTGGCTGTGGGTTTTCACTCTTCCCCCACCCCACCCCAAGATTTGGAGATTTTCCACCTTTAGTATGGATGGGGTAGCACTCCCACAGACAGAACTGGCACACAATTTGGGGGTGCTCTTGGATTTGTGAATCCCGCTTGAAGAGCACCTCCCCATTGGACTATTCTAGCACACCATATATGGGTCTGCCCTTGGCCATCCAGAAGCCACAACTGGTCCAAAATGTAGCTGCTTCGGTACTTATGGATGTACCATGGCCATAGTTAATATATAACCACTGCTTTGCAAACAGAACTGGTTGATCAGCTTCTGAGTGCAATTCAAAGTGCTGGCTGTCATCTATAAAGCCCTTTATGGCACAGGGCTGGGTTATTTGAGGAACCACCTATTTTGGATAGCTGCTCATCCCACAGGATTCAACAGAAAGGGCATGCTTCGAGTCCCCTCCAAGAAACAATGCTACCTAAAGGCTCTACAAGGCATACTTTCTATGTTGTGGTGCCCACGCTTTGGAACAGTATATCACCTGAGATCTGGACAGCTCTGACCTTCTGTAAGGGTTTAAAAACTTGATTTTCCCCCCAAGTTAAGATGCTGGATGAGCCTGTCTGGAAAAAAGGTTTAGGATTTTGACATGTTATGTTTTTGTGCCATTTTATATTGCGTGGTTGTGGTTCTATAATTGTTGTTTACCTTGTCTGCTCTTTACTCCTATGTTAGCCAGCCAGAGTTGCATTTGTGAGTTGGGCAGCCATATAAACAATTACATAAAAATAATTTTATTAAATTAACAAGTGAATAAACAAGTGAATAAAAAAATAGATAAATTACCTCATGGGTATTTAGCCCCAGGAAATGAGCTCCAGAAAGGTCCAGGTCGCTGATGGTAGTAACCGTGACTGTATGGTTTGGGTGATCATAGCTCACCGACTCTGTTTGAGATGTCACTAGATGTTCCAACTCATCAGCTTCCTCTGAGGAGATGAAATAAGGTACAACCCTAATTGCTTGTGCAAAGACAGTTTCTTCAATCAACCTGTTAAAGAATGGCATCTATGTTCCAAATGAAAACCTTATGGAAGGAATTCTTTAAGTTTAGACTTTTCAGACATCCTACCATTACATTCTATTTTTATTTCTTTACGTATGTGGGTTGAATGACAATTAATGCCTCCATCTCCAAAACTTTAAATAGGGATATTTTAATAAATGAAACACAAAACTAATCCTTGAGGCAGGCTCTTTTGTTACCTGCATTTACTCTGCCACATAATCATCACCATTTACTACACAATTCTGCCAATGATGGGCAAGCTTCTTAAAATTGTCATAAAAGAATTCCATGCATGTCTCTTCAACCAGGTCCTGCAATTCTTTCCATCTTTTCATTTGAGTCAAATACATACAGAGTGTGTGTGTGTGTGTGTACGTACTGGAGCCTGTCTGGAAAAAAGGTTTAGGGTTTTGACATGTTATGTTTTTGTGCCGTTTTATATTGCGTGGTTGTGATTCTATAATTGTTGTTTACCTTGTCTGCTCTTTGCCCCTATGTTAGCCAGCCAGAGTTGCATTTGTGAGTTGGGGAGCCATATAAACAATTACATACATACATATATATGATTTTATTAAGAATTTTGATTATACAGTAATAGTATAGTATATAAATTAGCACTGAACATCTGTCTCCCTCCCACTGTTTGTGATTAATAGCTGTGGCCTAAAGATAGTCACACTGAGTACTGTACAAAGCAACACCTAGTACAAATGTGCTAAAGATTACAGCTTAAAAAAAACCCTAATTCATTAACAGAGATCAAATGTTTTAAAGCTCACCATGAAGTCATGGTCTGAATCAAGTTTCATATTTATTTACCCTCATTTTAGACAAACTGTGTTGAACAACCTTCTGTTCTTTTCTAAGCTGTCATCTGATACTTTCTGGGATTCCAGGCTAGATCACATCTTCAAATAGGATACCTACCTAAGGCTTCTTCTCTCTCCTTCAACATCTTCATGTATTCCTTATGTCTCTATGAGAGAAGCAACCAAATACACGTTCCAAAAGTTTTCAGAACATCTCCTAACTTGGCCTCATTCAAGTCACCGGTTAAAATTCTGCCACCCAGAACTCATGTACTGTTTCTTCTAGAGCTGTGTGGTAGCGTTTCATATGAACTTACCAAAAATCAGTTTCCTATATAATATTGCACTATCAAAGCCTACAAGGGGGATTTGGAACCTCCCTTAAAATAAGCCAGCTTAAACCACGGTGCCCCAAGCAAAGCTCTTCCCTTTCTCCCACAAAGCCTCTGCCTCAAAATATGAGCCATGCTCTGAGGTGCTCCGTTTTATTTCCAAGCACATATACTTCTGCTGCTTAGTCAGAAGTAAGGTCAGTCAAATTTAGTAATACGCTGGTATTATGCATTTAGAATGGAATCAAAATGGCAAGGGTAAGCTTGCTAAAATAGCAAGCAAATGCAGTTTACAAATTCTCAGCAGTATCAAAGATAAAAGGCAAAAATAAAGGCAGCTTTCTAAAACCATGTTTGGGGGAAAAAACTCATTTTCAGAAGGAAGCAATTCTGCCTTACTCTTGAAGCTGTTGCAGCCTTCCTCTTTCCAGACAGTTCTCAAATGAAATCATACCTCTTCTTTCATCTTCTTTTCTTCCTCCTTCAGTTTGCGCTTTATCTCCTCCACAGCTGCTTTCCTCCTCTCAACCTTACGTTTGTGAAACCCTGTCAAGAACTCCCTGGAAAGAATAAACACAGTAGAGCAGGCAGCACCAGGTCACGGTCACCCTCCTGCCTATGGAATCATTATGCTACGAATAAGTTATCCTGCAGGATCAGTAGGCAAAAACATACAAAACATTTACCCATATTAAGCATAGTCATGCTGTGGGCTAACTTCCAGGTATGGTCTGCCTCCTGCAGTACAGTCCTTAAGAGTCTAATTCATTTGTACAGGAGGAAAAATGGCAGAACAGAATGGACAATCGTAAAGTATGGAAGCTATGATTTTTTTAAGCATCTCAGGGAGTATTACAGGTGGTCCTCGCTTAACGACTGCAATTGGGACCGGCAACTCAGTTGCTAAGCAACACGGTTGTTAAGTGAAACATCACGTGCCTGTGCCGGACTCATGTCAGTTCTGCTGCAGTTGTTAAGTGAATCACCTGTGGTCGTTAAGCATGACATCATGTGACTGCGACTTGTGACTTCCTGCTGGCTTCTCCATTGACTCTGCTTGTTGGAAGCGAGCTGTGAAGCTCACAAATGGCGATCCTGTGACCACAGGATGCTGCGACTGTTGTAAATGTGGGCTAGTTCCGAAGTGCCCGAATGGCAATCACATGACCATGGGGACACTGCAACAGTTGTAAGTGCGAGGACCAGTCATAAAACTACTTTTTCAGCACTGATGTAACTTCAAACCGTTGCTTAACAGGGCAGTTGTTAACTGAGAACCACTTGTAATTCTGAATTTCTAGGGTTTTAGGCAAGTTGCCTTGGGTGATTCTTTTCCTCTAAGTGGGCTAGCTTTCTTGCCAACATAACTGTTGCCCATTACCTGCCACCTTATCTTAGGTCCAGCTTCTCTACATGTTAGAGAGGGCATGACAAGTGGACTTTGTTGTTCCATTTCTCACTTCTCTCTTTGCTTACCTATGGGGGTGGTGGGTGGGAGGACTAAATCAGCAGCTCCAACAGAGCTACCCTATCTGAGCTGAAAAAGTCCATATGCGTTCTAATGGGCAGCACAAAGAAAACTCTAACCCAGCTGCTATCTAAAGGGTGTCTGGATATTTGCAGCTCAGATACAGTCACCCTAAGTAAGAAGGATAAAGAGGCAAAGGCCAGGGAAGTACGCAAGTAACCATTAATGTCAGCCACAAGAGAGAAAGTTGGATCTTGCTCTTTGACTCAAGGCTGGTTAACTATTTTGTGGGTCATTTTTAACACATAACATCCTTTACTTCAGTGTTCCTCAACCTTAGCAACTTTAAGAAATGTGGACTTCAACTCCCAGAATTCCCCAGCCAGCCATGCTGGCTGGGGAATTCTGGGAGTTGAAGTCCACATTTCTTAAAGTTGCTAAGGTTGAGGAACATTGCTTTACTTACTTGATGGCACCCAGATGAAGAGGAGTGCAACTCCCATCACCCTTAGCCGGCATTAACCAGCCACT
The DNA here is from genome assembly GCF_059951505.1 of Python bivittatus. Taxonomy (NCBI): domain Eukaryota; kingdom Metazoa; phylum Chordata; class Lepidosauria; order Squamata; family Pythonidae; genus Python; species Python bivittatus. The sequence continues at coordinate 37,906,010 of NW_028277058.1, forward strand.
GAATGTATTCTGTAACCCAAAACATCTGGAGAGTACTAAGTTGGGGAAGACCGACTTTGGAGAGACTTCCAAAACCCTCACATGTCGCTCCTTTTGTAAACAGACCCATTCTGCCATATATTCTGTTGCACGTGTGGACTAAGATCGACTAAAGCAATGTTTCTCCAACCTGGCCTCTTTAAGATGGACGGGGAATACTGGGAGTTGACGTCCACCCATCTTAAAGTGGCCAAGTTTGACAAACACTGTACTAAAGCGACACGCGTCTGAACCTTGCAGCCAGCCTATGTTCAGCACGGGCTCCCCCCCGGCTAGGCAAGGAGCCTCGCGTGCCTCCAGGCGGGGGGCTTCTGCAGGAAGGGAGGTGCGCGCCGAAAGGCTGCGCGTCTTCCTCCTCCTGCCCCGCACTCACCGTCGACTCTGCTCGTCGAAAGACACGACCCTCCTGAGCGTCGCGCTCCCAACGCGCCGCTCCTTCTTCCTGCGGCCCATGCCGGCGATGACTTCTTCCGACTCCGCCAGCAGAAGCGCGAACAGCCGGGCGACCAGCGCGCCGCCTCTTCCGCCGTCGCCTCCGCGCTGCGTCTTTGGGGGAAGCAGAAGCCCGCTTGGTGGCGGCTCCGCCTCTGCCTTTCGTCAGTCATTAGAAGAACTCGCCAGCGCTGCTTGTTGGGTGTCACCAGGCGCTTCGTTTTATCACGCAGCCGCTACAAAACCTCCGCCTAAAGACTGCCCAGCAAAATCCTCAGTCGGAGTATCTTGGGGCTGGGACCCTAAATGCGGCTGCCTCCCGGGACAGGCTGTTGTCCCACTCCTTCAGTACGCTTTTGGTTAACGAGCAGTCTGATTGTGTAAATAGCAAAGGCTCTGTTGGCATGTGTAGCTTCAAACAGTACATTAAATCATAATATGATTTTGGTTTAGTTTGTACGAACCCAGCAGTGTGGTTTGCAACCTATGGTTTAAATGGGTGCTTCCGATTGTTTATTTAGTAAACCATGATGAAGTCAACTGGGCTAGCATGTTGTGTGAAAATAGCACATATCTCTATCTGTCATCTGAAGTACGTTTCGGTGGAATATATGGCTAGCTTGCACTTTTAAATGGTTTCCACTTACACCTTCTCCAGTATTTGCAGGTGAAACCGCTCTCTAAAAGTTCACTCACCACTACAAGCCACAATACTGGTCTTGTACATTTGTTATAGAAAAGTATAACAGAATGATGACAAGTAACAGTAAGTTCTCCCTAGGGGAAGGCAAAAGGCAGATTGAGATCTATTAGCATTTTGTTGGATCTTTTACAGCTGATCTGCAAAAGTTTCCAGCTGACTGTTATGAACTGCCCTTGAAGATGACCTGGAAGCTACAGCTGGATCAAAATGCAGCAGCGTCATTAGTAATGGGTGCCTGTTGGCACGCCCGTGTGTCGGCACTGCTACACGAGCTGCATTGGTTGCCAGTCGGCTTCTGAGTGCAATTCAGGGTGCTGGTTACTGATATCCTGTATGGCAGAGGCCCTGGATATCTGAGGGACCACTTATCAGCCAGTTGTTTCTGCTAACCTGGTATGTTCTGGCAGAGTGGATGCACTCCAGATCCCCTTTATTAAATGTTGTCATTTTGTGGGATGGAGGAAGTGTGCCTTTTCTGTTGCAGTCCCTACCCTCTGGAACAGCATCCTCCCAGAGATAAGGATGGCCCCCTCTCTCCTAGGGTTCTGGAAAGCTCTTAAACCTTGGCTTTGGTTCCAGGCCTGAGGTATTGGTGTATTGGGTGGGGTGGGGTGGGGTGGGGTGGGGGGGGCTGTTTTGTTTGATTTGAGTCACTTTTAGATTGTTTTAGTCTAGTCTGTGGATACGGTTTTCTGTTTTATCTGTTTTTATGGATTTTGTTTTGTTTTGTATGCTGCCCAGAGTCCATTGGAATTGGGCAGCTATAATAAATGTAAATAAATACATAAAAGTATAAAAAGGATCCCTCTCTAAATTAAGCTGTCAGATTCATTGTTGATCATTGCAGCGCACAACCCTGGGATGTAGTATGTGGCCAGCTTTACCTTTTGAACCGCAATTTGTTTCTGGCTAAACCCAACCACTAATTTGCATGGAGCAGTAGTTGTGGTTGTTCAGCTTTTAGTAAAAAAAAAATAGAGTAGAACCCCAACCCTTGATGCTAGCCTGACTGTGGTTCTACTAGCAGCAAGGTTGGGTGGGAAATTACAGATTCAGTGTGGCACCTCAGTCTCTGACTTTAATGGTCACAAACACATGGAGATTCCTTGAAAATGTGGTAAACTGATCCTGATGCTGAATAGGACCCTGGAGCTACACACCAGCCCTGATGGCTTCTACTGGACAAATTCCAGTCATTGATGCTGAGATGAACTTGCCATTGTGCCTTTTCTTTCAAGTCTTCAACAAGGCAACCGGTTCTGGATTGCAAACATTCAGACAACCTCTGGATAAGAGCAGAATCAGAGTTTTCTGTATCTGATTGCTACCACCTTTAGTGATCATCAGGATGTTTATAGCCCAGATTGAGCAGTTTCATGGAGACTTTCTTTCATGGAAGCAGTAGGCAAAGTGGGTCTGGAGGGTCTTTTAGGGGGCCTAATTCTCATGTGTTGAAAAATCCAGGATAACTTGAACGTGTATGATTCCTCCCCCCCCCTTTTTTTAAATCTCCAAATATGATCCATGGCAATAGGTGACTGATTACAAGTACTCTGAACTTATCAAATAGGTGGAGAAGTTACACACAATATTGTTAATCATGGAACAATCTGCAAAGTGCTTAAACATACTTTCACAAGCTTGTCCTTTAACCCCTTCTGAGATGGTGGAAAATCCGGTTCTGTGGTTAATAGCTGTACTTCCCTTTAAGTTTACACCCACAGGCTGGGTCTCCTGTGCTACAGCGCTCTGCTGTCATTTGAGTGTAACTCCCTTCAGCCTGAACTAGCTTTGGATTACAAAGGCCATCTGTCGTTCAAGTTGCCTTGCAGGGACACGGACTGTTATTTCCTTGTGGCTCTTGCTCTCCCCTGCAAAAAAGAAAAGGAAGAAAAACCCACCTCTCTACCTCTGTCTCATATGCATGTGGTGGAGGGAAAAAAGGCCCTGCTCTGCCTGGAGGGTTCAAAAGCAGCCCAGAAAAAATGGCTGCAGAAGATGAGAAGAATGCAAACCTCCTTCAGGAAGTTTGGAAGAGAGAAGAAAATGCCAAGTGTGCAGATTGTGGGGAGCCTGGTAAATCTCAGGGAAGGGGAAAATGGTGGTGGTATCAGGAAGTGATAACTAGCAAATATAGTCCCTAAAAAAAGCAACTGCAGTAGCTTGAAGAAATTCAGATGGAGGAATTATGCCTGGCACTTAGGACAAGGAAGAGATTGTTAATATTATCATGAGCTTTCTTACATTTGATGTCATGGAATGCTGTGTATATATGATACATCAAATATTTTGTTCTTCTAAGGATTATGAATTCTGTAACTTTGTGTAGACAGTAGCCATCTAAGAAAGGAATGTGTTTGCTGCTGTCCCTGTGACTTGCCATTCAATGATGAGAATCTATGGCAGTCCAGATGTTGCTGAACTATAGTTCCAAATGGCCATCATGATTGGCCATGCTTCCTATGGGTGGTGGGACTTGGAGTTCAACATCTGGGAGTAGGTTGGAAGAGAGATCAGTTTCACCACCAAAGAGTAATAGTGAATTAGCTCCATGGAAGATAGAAATGAAGTGGAAGAATTGCAGTGCTACTGTGTGGAGATTGTTGAGGGCCAGGAAAGCATGAACTCATTGGACTTCATTTAAGAGAAGGACTACCATCCAGGAAGAGACAAATATTTGGAGGTGTCCAGTCCTTTGAGGTATTGAGGAAATGGATTGGTTTACTCGGGAAAACCTGGATTTTTTTTCAAATACAGGAAATGATGTAATTGAGAAAACTTAAGCATTGACTGGGGGGCTGCATTATGAGACTACATGCACATTTGAGGTTTAACAAATCACTTGGGCTGGAAGGCTCTAAGGGACATTTGTGCGGGTGGGCCTTTGACCTGGAACTGATGCAGGCCACTGAAAGGTTTACATGTTAAAACAATGGGGACTTATTTCATGAATCTCTTGCATAAGGTATTTTTGACCTTTGATATTACAAACAGAAGCAGCAGGGAACTACCTTTGACATGGTACAGCTTTTTAATCCTGTTTGTTGCATTTTTTACAGTCTGGGCATTCTGGATCAGAAAGGATAGAAACTTAACAGGTTGTACCTTTGATAGGAAATGGAGTTAACTGGTTCTAAAGCCTTTCTTGATACTCTGATATCACCATATTTTTGCCAGCCCCCTAGTTCCCCCAGAGTATAGGGGACTGTTCTGGGATTTTGATTCACTTTAAAAGGATTTGCAGAGATTTAAGACACCCATAATACCCCGTAAAAATATAAATCCCCCAAATCAATTTTTCTTATTTTGGATGCTAGTCTTAAGGCACCAATTTCACCCTTAAAAACTACCCCAAAATAGAAAAAAGGGAATTAAAAAGTTCCCTTTTAAAAGCTCTGCTTATTCCACTGACATCATAGCATTGCTAGCAATGGCCTATGTACCTCCAGGCAAGACTTTGGGAAAGGCCCCAAAGAGGGTCCATCTCAGTTCTAGGCTGATAAATAATCTGAAGGCATTAGTTCAGTGTTTCTCAACCTTGGCAGCTTTCAGATGTGTGGACTTGCTGCCTGGGGAATTCTGGGAGTTGAAGTCCACACATCTAAAAGCTGCCAAGGTTGAGAAATACTGCATTAGGTTGAGGAAAGTTGTTCCAAGTCACAATGAAATATGAACAAGAAGCAACAGTGGTAACTTTGATTGATGGCCATTTTGACCAAAAGAAACGTAGGCTCCCTAAGATTTATTGTGCTCTGCCTCTCGACAATCAATCCACAGCCACTGATGTTCTTTGATTCTGTTCAGATCCTGGCTGGGTCTCCTGTACTTTGGGTATCTTCATCTGTTTTGAGTGCTCAGAAATACACCACAAGATCCCTTACATAAGTGAAGTTAAGTCAGTAAAGAAGCATCGCTGGGAGGAAAGTCAGATGCAGGTGAGTATTATCTTGAGAAGTTTCTTGCCCTGCTATTTGTTTCGGTCATGTATCCATCTCTTTTCCCCCTCTTTTTTCTCAGAGGCATTCTCAGATGGCAGGAAAGGTAGAATTAAATTTTTCCTTAAGTTGCAGCATCAGAGAAAGAGGGTGTATTAGTGGCCTTGCAGAAAGCAGATGTGTCAGTAGCATTGTTGGCATATGAGAAGCAGAATTTGGATATATTCTGCTTCCTTCTTTCTCTGGCAGATTTCAGCTTAGTTAAGAAACTTCTGTAGATCTTTATAATGTGAGCTGAATAATGGTTTGTATTACTGCTAGGAAATTGTGCTGTTTGTCTGGTTGCTAGGAGAATACTATTCCTACAATAGCAAGGATATTGCTTTGCTTGCTTTCCAGCATGCCTGCTTCAGATTTTGGTTTCCTGTAGTTAATGGAAAGAGGTAGTAATCTTGACAAGAGCTGTTGGGGCAGGGGGAAATCTCACTATGTATGCATCTATATGCTCATCTATAATGTTGTATAGGAGTGGGCAATCTTTTTTTTTTTTTTAATGTTGAAGGCCATGTATCTTTAGGACAAACTCTTGGGAGTTCCATGTCTTTCCCTTTTCCTCTCTTTTTTCTCTTTCTGACCCCAGGAGGTTGCTAGGAAAGGGATGGATGGCTCTTCTCAGAAGGTTGAATTAACTACTTGAAAGATTGCTGAGGGCCACATGAGATCCTATGGCTGCAGACCACTCATGTCTTTGAGAGGCTCACTAAGCAAAAGGGTACAGTGGTGTAAGAATTCAGAAAAGGGTTCAGCAAAAACCCCTCTCTTATAATCTCTGGTGCTGTCAGCCCTTTGATGTAGGCCAGGTCAAGAAACAAGCACCGCAAGGATTTCAGGAATCCCTTTTATTGCAATAAGGTAGAATAACAATATCTTGAAAGCTCATCCAGGTTTCTCTCTGTCCCATCTTTTCCTAAACAAAGTTTCCTTCCCTTCGAATCAGTTTTTGACTCCTGATGACTGCCTGGACTAGTCCCTGTAGTTTTCTTGGCAAGCTTTTCAGAAGGGGTTTGCCCTTGCTTGCTTCCCAGGGCTGAGAGAAAGTGACTGGTCCAAGGCCACCCAGCTGGTTTCATGCCTAAGGCAGGACTCGAACTCCCAGTCTCCTGGTTTCTAGTCTGATGCCTTAACCGCTACACCAAACCGGCTCTCCTTTTTCAAGACTCTGTAACCTTTTCTGCAAGGCCCCCCTTTAACGGCTTGCTTCTTCTTCCCAGAGGCTCAGCTCCACTTTCCTTTACAGGCACTAATTGGCAGACAGACAGTTTTCTATGGAGCATGAGGATCGCTGGGGGTTTGGTAGCTGAGGGGTAGAAGCGCCACCAAGGAAGAACATTCCTACACAAGGGGGAATGACCGAGAGCATCTGCCTTTTCTTGCTTTGCAGTTTCTGGCCCAGCATGGGAATGCGCTGGCCAAAGCAACCTACGAGGCTCATGTTCCTGCTTATTATTACCGCCCAGCTCACAGCGACTGTCAGTAAGTGCTATAACGCTTGTCTAGAGAAGGGATAGGGGATTGGGTGGTGGGCATTCCTGGACTTCTCTTACCTGCTTTATCACTTGTGGTGACATCTCACAGGGTCCTGAGAGAACAGTGGATACGAGCCAAGTATGAACGGAAGGAATTCCTGGAGCCAAAGAAAGAAGTTCTTTATTCCAATGGTAACAATGCTACAATGGAATTTCTCCCTTTATTTATTTACTATGCAAATGTATATGGCTGCTCATCTTAATCAAGTTATCAGTTGGGAAATAACCTTTCCAAACAGCACGTTAGCAGCCCTGAGGCAAAGCCAAGTGGGAGTTGCTCCCACTGTAGCAATCTCTCTCTAATTTTCAGGGATCTTAGCATAATGCACTGGCTCCAGACTTTAAAAGGGAGAATTCCATCAGATGAAGTTTCCTCCAAGTACTTCACTAAGAGGACAAGATGGAATTGGTGGAATTTCCCCCTTCTGATATGAACTAGATTAGTTCTTGTTAGGCTGTCAAGTTCTGGACTATCCATCTGTTTGCTTTGTTAAAGGAAAGGAATTCCACGAAGGGAGAACACAGTCAGGGACACAAATGTAGGACATCTCCTTTGTCTTCTCCTGGGATTGAGTGGTGGGGCATCCCTGACATATTCCTTTTTAATAAGTTAGATTGAGGAGGTAGCCATGTATATCAGGAAATACAAACTTGTTACCAATAGGGCAGTCTGGTTTTGAGTTCTTCCTGTGTAGCATGGCTTGTGTTAGTTCTTGGTTGTCATGCCTGGATGGTCTACATTTCCCTGTCCCTATTTTGAGATCGGGCAGCAGTAAGCAGCCTCACAATGTGATATTGAAACACAGATAAAAGTTATTATGCAGAAGCAATTTTCTTCAGGGCAGTGTTTCTCAACTTTAGCAACTTTAAGATATGTGGACTTCAACTTCCAGAGTTCCCCAGCAATTTGCTTCAGGGCACTGTTTCTCAACCTTAGCAACTTTAAGATATGTGGACTTCAACTTCCAGAGTTCCCCAGCCAGCATGGGAACTGGGGAACTCTGGGAGTTGAAGTCCACATATCTTAAAGTTGCTAAGGTTGAGAAACACTGCTTTAGGGAAAGCAAAATCACAGTTTGGTAGAAGTACGTTTTCTCTCCTAATATTACTTCCACCCATACTAGTTCTATTTAGGAAAGACTGGATTCATTTATGTATTATCAGGTCAATAATCTGTCTTTTTGCATTTGATGTTCAAGGCAGGTAACAAGATATCAATAGACTATAAAAAGAATGATGGGAAAAGACATTGATGTTCCATGTACCAATGATATACAACAGAGGGGAGACAGAACAATAACACTGGGCAAAAGCAGCCACCAATTTAAACAAAAGCCCAATTACTGATGGTTATAATCTTGACAGGTCAAAGTCCTGTTTTTGAAAGGAAAAATCTTTGTTTGCCAAGAGAAGTTTAATAGGAGAAGGGCTGGACTAGTCTTGCTAAGGAGAGAGTGCTAAAGACCAGACTCTGAAAAAGCCTTTCTCTCAATTTTTACCATGCCCCTGTGATACCAGCAGAACATCAAGAGGGCCTCCACCTCAACTCTTGGGGCAGATTTGTGTGGAAGCAGGGAGCCTTTTTTATAACCAGCGGCCATTGTTTCTGCACCTTTTTTGAGGGTGTCTGTTGAGGGGGCTGACAACCACAGGGCATCAATGAAGGGGACAGAACTAGAATTTCCATGATTGGCTTTTTGCTCTTGCTTTTTAGTTTGAAACCCCAGACCCTAAAGAAGTAAAATAGCAGGGACTGGCACTTTAACATGCCTATTTTAATTTGTTTTCTTTAAAAAAAAAAAAAGCACTCACCTCTCACCATTGCTGTAATTTTTGTAGGTTTTTTTTTTTTTTGGCCAGATATTGCTGGCATAATCCTTGGGGACATACAAAAGGGATTGGGGGATTAAATGTGGTCCAGTGGTTCTCTATGCCTGGGGTAGAAGAAAGAAATCTTCCATTCTAGTCCTGGGCTATATAAGTGATGCTGTTTGCTACTAGTGTGTAGTGGCTAAAATATTGGACTAGGCCTGGGGAGACTCAGGTCCAAGTCCATCCTTAATCATGGAAACTGACTGGCTGCTCACTTCAGCAGCACATACACTAAAACTGGAATGAGATGTAACTCTAACAAATAATAAAAATAATTGGACCCAGACATTTGATTTGGCACTGATAGAAATCTGTCTCTGAATATACAGTTCTGCTGAAATGGAAAATACGGCTGTGAGTTGTCAATAATACATATTGCTCTTGTATAGACTCCTGAAACATATTGCTGTTGTTCACATATAATGCTAAGGTATGATTTTTTTTACATTGGTTTGTTGGACAAGCCATAGTGATCTGGATTACACATCAAGACAAGAGACAATGGGTAAGTTCACACAAAATGCTATACCCAAAGCAAGCAAGCAAGCAAACTAATTATGGCTTAGCTTTATGTGTGAATCACACCATTAGGACTAGCTTGCAAAACTGTCTGTAGGAGCTCTCAAAGAAGACAGGACATTGCTATGTGAGTTTACAATGTTGTAGCCTGGGTAGCAAGCATCTGTAGGATGAGAGATTATAATTAAGAGAAAGGCCAGAGTTTGGTGGCAAAGTATGAGGTTTGAGTGCAGAAATTGTCAGCTTCCATTCCTGGCATCGTCTTGTAGGGCTGGGGAACCTGAAACTTTGGAAATGTTGCCTGACTGTGTCTAGAATATTAATCTAGATGGTTCAGCGCTATGACTTGTTCCTATTGTACATATGATACAATGGTTTTTGCTTTTGCTGTTTGCTAGTAAAAACAACAGAAAGGATATGGTAGCAAGTTCAGGTTTAGTACCACTGCAAAAGCTCCTTTGTTTTCAGAAAAAGAGCTTCACACACCTGCAGGAGGTAGAAGACAAATGCAGAGTTCCAGAGATGGTGCTACAGGTGTAGTTAAGGCCGTTCCCCCATCCCACGTTGTTTTCATGGAGGAATTAATATCAGCTCAGCCATAAGATAATCGTTGGTCTGGGTTTGAACAACATGTTAGACCATGTCCAGCACATTTGAACTAACAACAAACATCATGATTGCAAAATGTTGCTAAAGTTTCTCAGTTAACCACAAATGACATGGAAGGTCAAAGTACATTCTATGGGAGAATGCAGCTGCTTATGTTCCTGATGCTTAACCAAGCAGCTATTATAGGGCAGACAATACACTTTTAAGAAACATCTTCCTTCTAAAAGGCCCAAGATTGTTCATAAAATGGTTCTGTCAGTGCCATAGGTAATACCACATTGTTGCCCAATATAGGAAGTGTGATACTCTGACAGCCTGCAAAAGTGCAACAGGAAGAATTGTAGCTCAGTATTTGTGGTCTCTGCATGTTAGAAGATGTGAAATTATACAGCAGAGGGTTTGAAGACTTTCTCATGGGGAGATAGGTAGACCAAATTTAGAAATGAAAAATTAAACATTTGGTAGACCACATTCTTGTTGTGAATGTAGAAGATGAGTAACAACAGTAAAGTTTCCCCTGTTGAATTGCTAGTGCTGAAGAAGATGTAGAAGAATTGCTGCTTGAAGAAAAATATAAGCCAGTGGCACTGCCAGAGTTAAGGGGGCCTAGACAAAATGACCTGTAGGCTCCTCCACGGTACTCCATCTCCATTCTCCCCTTTCCAAGGGAAGGTCAAGGGCCAGCCAGCCAACAGAAAGGGATGGGGAAAACAGGACCTCTGGAGAGATCTCTGTAGCAGGAACCCTGTGTACTCACAAAATAGGGGTGGGGGAACTCTTCATTAAAAGCTGCCCCAGGGATCTGCTGCCAACCACTTCCTTTTACTTTGGGGACTGGAATGCGGCCCCACATCTTGGATTTCTTTTCTGACTTCAAAGAAGTAAAAAAGATGTATCTATTGTTGAACAAAAGCATGCTCCATCTCAAGTGTTGCCACTTATAGAAGCTCCTAAATAGCTGCAAATAAAGAATAGGAAGGAAAAGAAGTCCTCCTCTAAAACAAAGTTTTAGAGTGGAGAGATAGAAGATTTGGCCTTGTAGTTCAGTGGCTGAGGTCTCAGTTTCACTCCTGATTCAAAAGTTGCATGTTGAAGAGTTGCATGTTGAAGTTGCATGTTGAAGAGTTGTAGGTACACAACAATTTAGAATTACCATACCTGGGCTGCAAAAAATCCAAACCACTACTAAATGGCCGAAATGAGATAGTGGTAATTTGAATTTTTGTATGAGATATGGTAGGCCTAGCTATAACTCCTATGACCCCTGGCCAACATGGCCTGTAATTGGAGGTTATGGAATTATAATTCAAAACATCTGGAAGTACCAGGCAGAAGAAAGTTTAGGCCAATTGGGCGATTCTGACTTGATATTCCCCCCTCTGGCCAATGTGTATACAGGCTGGGTTCACACATTTGCAGTAATGGATTTAGTCTTAATGTGGTTCTTTTGAATGTAGCTAAGCATGTTGTCAGAAGCCAACTGTTGTAGTTTATAAACTCTGGTTTAGGATTTAATTTGATATGTGTCCTGGCCACTGTGGCTTACTCAATGCATCATAATTAAAACAAACCAAGACTTAACACAGCCATACTCTCCAGCTTGCATTTTCTTCTCCTAGGACTGAAGGATGGGATCCTGTGGAAACGAGGCCGAGATAATGGGCTGTATCAGCCACGCAGGTTTCTTCTGTCTGAGAAAGAGAGATGTCTCAAATATTTCGTCAAACTGGATGTGCGTAACAATCAGCTTTTAAGTGACTCTTGGTTCACAGAGTTTAGCTTTACTTAGGGACAGAGAATCATTTGAGGATGTTCTCTGGATGTTTTTAAAGTTCCCTTTCTTTCTCACTCTTAACTCAGCTTCCTGCAGAGTTAAAATTTTTAAGCTTACTGGGGACAGAAGGACTTTTCTGAGTGGGAAGGCGTAGGGGTGGAACCTTGTAACATCGTATGTCTGTCCATCAATAATGTACTAATAATAGCAAAACCATTTCTTCTCAGGCAAAAGAACCCAAAATAGAAGTTAAAATTGACACTGTCAATGCCATGTTCCAGCCAGAGAAGATGGGGCATTCTAATGGCTTGCAGATCACTTATCTTAAAGATAACAAGACTCGCAACATCTTTGTTTATCATGAGGATGGGAAGGTATGAGAATCTGGTGTATATGATTACTGTACAGCTACAGGAAATTATGGAAAAAGCTTGAAATAGTGCTGTGATCTTAAAATGGTACTAACCATTTAAGACCATCACTGGAGTCAGTCCAGATCATTTCTGCTTCTTGTTTAGGAATATATAGGACTGATCCTATTCTCTGTCCTCAGCTCTTCCCTAAAAAAGACCTAGTTGCAACACAAGAACTCTCCATCCTCCATAACTTTTGTATTGCCAGTAAATATATCCATGGTTGGAAGCCTAATTTAGGGAAATTCTCTTTAGGCTGGCCTTCTGCAAACTTCTCCAGGGCATGGTTAGAAATTTGTAGATAATATTCCTAACATATCTAAAGAGTGCTCTTTCTTTTTGTATTAATTATATGCATCTCTTACTGTATGCTATAATTCTTCTTTCAAAACTGTTTCTACTTGCCCATAATTAATTTAAGAAAAAGGGAAGTATAGTTTGGCACGTATTTATTGCAACAAAATTCTATTCTAGTGCATACTGGGGTCTTTGAACTCCCTCTGAAGTTATTCATACCAATCAGATAAATTCCATAGAAGTAAAATGGGAAATGCTTCTGAGTCGATCTCCTTAGAATCAGGCTGCCAATCACATTTTAATATTTGTTGTGCCTTTTCTCTTCCTAGGAAATTGTGGACTGGTTCAATACAATCCGTGCTGTAAAATTCCAGCACCTGAAAGTTGCCTTTCCTGGTGCTAGTGATGAAGAGGTAAGAAACTTACAAAACTGGATAGCCTATTAACAAAACTACATTACAGATGACTTGATTTCCTACTGATGTAACTGCTCTAATTACTTCCAGATTTTGGCTTTCTCAGTGATAATTGTATGTCTCTGAACTCATGCATGTTTACTTCTCTGTCCAGTGTGATTACCTAGATAAAATAACAATTCATCCAAATCTTTAATTGTTCAAAGTAGCTAAGGCATTTTCACAGATCATCCTGATAAATTTCTTTGCTGCAGCTGAAAACCCGGTTGACGCGGAATTTCCTGAGAGAAGGTTATATGGAAAAAACTGGACCCAAGGTATAACTGCTACGTATTGCTTTGGATTATTGTATTTTGTTGCCATTCACCAATAAAAGAAGTTCATGCAAACGAAGCATGAAATATAGACACGACTGTAGTTCAGTGATACTCAATTCTAGGCAGTTTTGAATAAAATTGACTATTATTTAACTCAAGAAAGTGTAATGTTTTTGAAGTGAAAAGCCTCACATTGTCTTTGAGCGTCATGGTGATGATGATGGTGATGATTCATGCCATCAAGTTGTTGTCAACCCTTAGCAACTACATAGGAAGATTTTCTCCATGATTATCTGTCCCTAACCTGGTCCTTCAGCTCTTCCAATGGTGCACTCATTGCTACTGTAACTGAGTTTATCCATCTTGCTGCTGGTCATCCTCTTCTTCTTTTTCATTCCTCTTTTCCCAGTATTAGAGCCTTCTCCAGAGAGCTAGGTCTTTGCATAATGTCTTCAAAGTAGAATAATTTGAACCTGGTCATTTCTGCCACGAGTGAAAACTCTGGGTTGATTTGTTCGATAAACCATTTGTTTGCTTTCTTGGCTTGTCACAGTATTCTCAGGAATCTTTTCCAACAACAACGTTCAAAAGCATCACAAGACCCATACTCCAAAAATGGCTGGTCCAGGACTAAATCTGAATTTGATTTATTAACTAAATTGCAACTTCCTGAGTTGACATAATACACACTAAACCATAAGCCATGGTTATATTCACATAATAGAATAAGTCATAAAGTCCAGTCTGGCTTAGTATATGTGAACCCATCATTGTGATGTCCTTGGAAAAGACTGGCTGGCAAATGTAAAAACAGCAACAAAGGAAACAAGGAAACCCAAGATGTCCATTCTAGAACTTGACTATAACATGGGTTCAGAATAAAAGCAGTTTTTAATGCTGCTTTCAAAGAATGACCAGGTGAGGGCTCTCTCCTCTTATAAATGTCCTTGGTTGGTTTTCACAGCAGAAAGAGAGTTTCAAGAAGCGTTGGTTCAGTTTGGATCACCGAAGGCTGATGTACTTCAAAGATCCTTTGGTAAGCCAGTAATTGATTTTGCCTTTTCTCTCATCTTCCTGATTTACCTGATTTATTTAAAGTACATATTGTTCCAGCAGAAACTTGGCCATTTTGTTGCTTGAAATAAAAATGGGGTGGTTGATTTTTAAACTAGATCCTGTAGCCACCCAAAAACACATTACGTCAAATTTCATATTCTTTTCCACTTGATTTTTGCATATCAGATCTCTGTTAAAAGCACATTAACAAGCCAGACTCTTTTTCCTTTTATTGATTGTGTACTCTAAATTAGAGAGAAGAATTATCCCCTCAAATGTGAAGTTGGAGCAGCCTTTCCCAATTCCTTCCTTCCTTCCTTCCTTCCAGATATGCTTGAATTGCATCTCCCTGAATTTCCAGCCAGGATACTGAAGGTCATTCATTTTTAATTTCCATATAAGATTAGTACTAAAGATTGAGGGGACCTTGTCAAGAGCCCAATTGTGACATTTCCCATTCCTATGCATTGTACTTGTGATCCTTTCTGTCCCCAGCGGTTATGCTGGGTTCGATAAATATTTATTGTCCAGCACATCTGAAAGGAACTAGATTTAGGAAGATTGTGACTGCTGATGTTGCTGGGATCTTGAGGTTCCAGTAATAGCCCAGGGGTTATTCAAGGGCTATTACTTAAGGTTAAGCAGTTACCATCTTTAATCCCTCAGTGTAACATGTAAATCCCAAAACAAATCTGTAATATAAAAAAAGAATAAAAGAAAAAGAAAAGAAAAAGACAAATAATATATATATATATATATATGTATGTATGTATGTATGTATATTTAAAACAAAACAAAACAAAAATGGGCACTAAAGAACAAAAATAAAAAACGGTCTAATGAAGCAAAATGCACACGTGTTACAGTAATATGCAAAAGTGACTCAATTTTTAAACAACAACTTCAACTTTGCCCCAAAGGAATTATATTGATCATTCTTTCCATTAGCTACATAAATAAATTCCAAGTTTTTGGCTGGAATAAATTTAGCTTTACATTAATATATTTAAACTTTATTTCTCTTCCCAAAATTATATTGACAATAATATGAATATAGATAAAAATGGGACAACCACAGGGCAAATCCTTCATGGTCTTGTTATTTGAAGAACCACCTTTCTCTTATGGTTTCTGGAAGATGCAGCATGCTTGGGGACCTATCTGTCAAGCAGTGTCATCTGATGGGACCCAGGACCCTTCTCTGTTGGGGCACCTGCCTTCTGGAGCAGCATCCTTCCAGAAATTCATAAAGCCCTAATTCTGCTCTCTTTTAGACATGTCTTAGGCCTGGCTCTTTCCCCAGGCATTGGACTAAAGGTATGGTGTGGGTTCATTGTGAGTTGGTTTTATTCTTATTGCATTTGTTGACTCCTGTTTGGCCATCTTTTCTTTTTTATGGTTTGGATTGTTTTCTGATTTCTTTCTTTTTTTTTTTCTAATTTGTGTGCCACCCAGAGTCATTCTGAAAGGGTGGCCTACAAATGTGACAAGTAAATAACTAAAGGCTAAACCATATGTGTTCCTTAGACATATTACATTTTTGTAATTAAAAAAAGATTGATTCCCAGCCCTTCTTAAACATTCATAGGGAGGTCCATTAAATATAGATAAGAATCTCTTGATGAATTACTTTCATGTTAAGGTCATAAGAAGCATATTTCATGTTTTTTAAAAGTGACAATTTATTTGTTTTAAAATAGGATATTCCAATTCTGTACAGTATTCTAAAGTTCTTGCAAGTTACAAACTAAGCTCTTCAGTCAGCTGTAGAAAATTTTAGCATCTGCATTTAGAACAGAAATTGGGCAATGGCTCACATGGTCTGCTAAGTCTTAAACCAGCTTAAATATGTGTGGAACAACTCCCACTTTCTCTTTCAGGAGGGGCTGGACGAGTTTGTAAGTGCAGGCGTTCTCTCAAAGCAACACAAAGAAGAACAGTGTTGAAGCTGGCTTTTTTTGTTAGTTTTAAACTTCAGGGTCAAAGTTTGCATAGAAATACAGCCAGTTCCTTGTAACTTCAGTTTGGTAATCAACAGTCAGAAATGTCAGAGGAGAACAGGGAGAAAACAACCCAGGTACAAAAGTTTAGTTCTTTTTGTAGAGAAGATCTGAAAACTTTTGTTTGACTGGCATTTGCTGACTCCTTGAAAAGCTGCATGTGTAACATAGTTTTAACTGAAGATTCTGAACAGTGCTTGGCAGATTCTTCCCCAGTGACAAAAGGAGGAGAATCTTGAAGGGGGTTGACTGGTGAAATCAGTTTCTCCTGCATTAAGCCTAATAGCAGGACTTGACCTGAAATGTTCAACAGGCTAGAGTTCTTCCTTCATCAATCAGATATCCAGCCTCCTTCACTATGCTTCCCTTAGCTGATCTATGAAGAATATAGAACAAAAGTCTTTTGGCTTTTTACAAGTTATATAAGCCTCATAAAAGAGACCTGGGAAAAAGTCCATTTGCAAAGCAATGTGTTCTAGCCATGCCTTTTAGAAGCAGTAACAGGTTGTTGTATCACCCAAGTTAAGTTGGACTATGTCCATTTGATTTGCATCTGGTCTGAAGTGATTACAGCGGAGGCCAAACACTATAGCCTGTGTGAGAAATACACAATGAGTTGAAGTTTGCCATAGTTGAGGTGGGAGGTACATATACTACACTCAGAAATGCATCAGAGAGCATTAAAGGTGACAACTACCTGTTGCAGTTATCAGCTGAGCAGATATTGGATGAAAGCATTGCCTGCTTGGAAGAAGATATCTAGAGGAAAAGAAAGGGACTGGGGCCCAGACAGGATGGACAGCAGGGAACATGAGAACTTTGCATGCAGCAGAGAATGTCTTCGCCTCCTCATTGTGCTGATAACCCCAGCCTTAAATGTTTCTGCTGAGAGAACTTTGGCTATTGTCCCGATTGGGAATGAATGAACAAATGCTTTTGCTGTTATTTTAGTTCTTCCAGCTGCTGCTCCTTTTCCAAATGTTAGGATCTTGTAGTTAAGGTATTGGCACATTTCTCTCTTCTCAGTGGTGTCCCAGGAAAACTACCTGATCACCCTGACAGGGTTCTGTTGTTTCTAGGTTCTCAGTCATGACTATAGTCTAGAATCCCAACAGGGTTTTAAGGCAGATGTGTTTTTCTCTCACCCCATGCAGGATGCTTTTGCTAAAGGTGAGGTTTTCCTGGGCAGTGAGGAACAAGGGTATGCTGTCATAAAAGGATTGCCACGTGGCACGCAGGGTAGGTTTACCTGGAAATATGGCGTCATTATTGTAACTCCTGACCGCAAGTACATCTTCACCTGTGAGACTGAGAAAGATCAGGAGGAATGGAAAGCTGTTTTCAGCCATGTGATGGAGCAGCCCATGACACCCCAGGAATATGCAAGTAAGCCCAGGGGGATATTTTCATTCTATTCACCCATGAGATATTAAGGACAGCGGGTTGCCCTAAGGTGGTTACTGATTTTTCTCTTGGTGTTCCTGCCCTCCTGACTTGTAAAAAAAAAAAAAGAATTAAAAAGTAAGGAGTGGCAAGCTTCATTGTAAAGTGTGTGTGTGTGTGTGTGTGTGTGCGCGCGCGCCTTCAAGTCAGTGTTGACTCCTGACAACTGCCTGGATAGGTCCCTGCAGTTTTCTTGGCAAGGTTTTTTGGAAGTGGTTTGCCATTGCCTCCTTCCCAGGGCTGAGAGAGAGTGACTGGCCTAAGGTCACCCAGCTAGCTTTGTGCCTAAGGTGGGACTAGAATTCACAGTCTTCTGGTGTCTAGCCTGGTGCCTTAAACACTACACCAAACTGGCTCTATTGTAAAGTGGCAACCTCTAATAATACTTTTGGGACCCAATTGTACCCTGAAAGCTTGATGGGAAACTGCAGTTTAGTGGCTTGTTTGTGAGTGTGCCAACATACCCAGAAAAAGGACCAAGGTAAGCAATGGCAGTAGGGAGAAGATGGCAGATAGCATTTTGTTAAACTGGTGTTTTGTAACTGGTTGTCCCCTATGGAAGCCACTTTCTGAATATTGCGAGACAGCCCACTACATGTTCTCAACATTTCAAATATAGCCACCAACCCAGTATTTCTCAACCTCAGCAACTTTAAGATGCATGGACTTCAGCTTCCAGAATTGTCTGGGGAATTCTGGGAGTTGAAGTCCACGCATCTTAAAGTTGCTGAGGGTGGGAAACACTGCACCCACCCATTAGAATCAGGAAGGTCATCTAGATAGATAAGGAGAGATGAAAGTTGAACAAGAGGCATCCTGATCCATATCCAATATTTTCCCTACTACATTACACAAGCATGTCATATTTATCTATACTGCTTAAATTATTATGCTTTCACTAGTCACAGGGCAAGAGGACCTTTTTTGGACAGTAAAATGCAGCTGTCACTTCTTGCTGCCACTAGGCAGTGCCCACAGCCCTTCTAGCTTGTCTCTTCAACCAACAGGACTAGAAAAGTAATCTTAAAATAAATTATGTTATACACTCATAACTGAATTGAGTGTAAACACAGAGTTGCAGAATCACCCCTGCCCCTTTGCCTATGCCTACTCATTTTTGCATGATATAATAGATTTCTCAATTTCTTTACAGTTGAAGCTAATTTCAAGCTCAAACATTAACATCTCTGAAGAAGAGTAAGTCGCTGCTATTCTTCTTGGTCCACAGTTTTTGGAAAACAGAGCAAAAGAAGACGTTCTGGAGTCAAAGCAGCCTATGTATTCTCTCAGAGCAGGAAGAAGTGTTGAAAGAAGTAAAATCTATTCAGAAAACCCTCTGCCAAAGAACTGCTGGCCACCTGGCCCTCAAAGTTCTCTGCCATTTTGATCTAGAGAGACACTTGGTGTAGAAATAAGCAGCACAAAGACTGATGTAAATCAGCTGATGGATGCTACTGCCCTGCTCTACAATAAACCGAACAGTTCATTTCATATTGGCCAGAAAATGCAGCTTCCCACCTCTGTGCTACTACTGCTTGCTGCTTGTTGGCTGCTGGCTTTTGTGGGTTTGGGTAGGAATATGTAGCAATCCGGTCAGGATGATGGTTGTGGCTACACAGTATCCAACAGATGTGCGGCCTATATAGTATAGGGTGCCCTTTCTGACACAGGCGCTTGCCTGTCCTTCTGTGATTATTCTGATTCCGAGGTGACCGTTCTCCCCGATTTTGCTATCTGCTCAAACCCATATGATAAGTTGCCATCTTTGGCATGCTCGTACTCTGAAATCATCTTCAAAGGAAGGTGGGGAGAAAAGGCTGCAGGCCTCTCTCTCAAAACTGATGGTAAACAATTTGCAAGCCTCTTTTAAATGGTGAGGTGTACAAAATGCTATTTTTACATCGGTTTGTTCATTCTTTTAATGGCATTCTTTTCACTTTCCCCAGTGATACCAATGTGAAACCCCACCAGTTTTCTGCTGCCTATAACTTCACTGGCTTCCTATCCAAATGACTGAAAATTCTAGGTATTCTACAATGCCCTAATCCAGTGTTTCTCAACCTTGGGAACTTTAAGATGTGTGGACTTTAAGATGTGCGGGTGATCACAGATGGCAGCAAAGAGTTCTTTGCTGTCATCTAGTGGTCATTTGGATTTTTGCACCTCAGATATGATAGCCTAATGCACAGATAATTTCACCAAATGCTACTACAGTCTTGGTAGTCCTGCTTCTGCTGACCGTGTGGCAGATTTGGGGAATGTTTGGTTTCAAGCTCTGACATGCAGCCATCAGATCCACCACGCAACCACATCCATGCCTTCTTGTGTAGTGCTGACGAACAATATCCATTTGACCGTCCTTTTTGTCTATAGGCCTGGGAGTGGCAGTGGCAGACCAAAAATCTGCTGCTACTTACCTTGCTGTAGATCAGCAGTAGTTTCTCACTCCTGGCTTGAATTAAAACAAAAAGGCTTCCACTTACTGAAGTTAGGTGCATCACAAGATTCCATGCAGCCTTCCCCAACCTGCCACCCTACAGAAATATCCTGTAAATTCTAGAATTATCTGCCAGAACTGGTTGACTATTCTGGGAATAATGGTCCAGTGTATTTGAAGGCCCTCAGCATGGAGAAGACTGGCAGAACTCATAGAGTACAGCAAGTAAGCAACTGATTTCACTCCAGTTCCATCATTTACTTACCTTATTACAGTGTTGTCCAAACTTGGCCACTTTAAGATGAGTGGACTTCAACTCCCAGAATTCCCCAGCCAGCCATGCTGGCTGGGGAATTCTGGGAGTTGAAGTCCACTCATCTTAAAGTGGCCAAGTTTGGACAACACTGCCTTATTATCTCCCCTACAACCACTGCTTGCTCCACTTGCCTGGCATTACCAGACTTCAGGGTGCTGATAAAAGCAAAGCAAATTCTAGAACAAGTCCAAAGAAAAGCAACAGGGAGGATCAGCAGCCTGGAAAGTAAACTTTGCGTGCTTCAAAAATGATTTGGGATAATTACTTTGTACCTGGCAGGAGCCCAACATCTCTTTGCTATTCATTATAGCAGCCTGTCTTTTTTAGGCTTCCATACAACCCTGAAAAAAGACGTGTCCGTTCAATGGTTTAACTCATTACATTTAATGTGGCTTAAAGCAGCTGAATCTTTTTTCCCCCCCAGTTGCATGAAAAAAGCAGGGTGCTTTACTAAATAGCAGAAAAATGGGGTGCAAGATTCATAGCATGTTTCTTTCAAATCATTCTCAAATTTTCTCTCCTGAAAACTATGTCCTACAGGAAGAGATTACAGGAACTGGGTATGTTTAGTCTTGAAAATGAGGGTGGAGGGTGGGAAATAAGATACTGTAGCTTTCTTCAAATACCTAAAAGGATCCCGTACAGAAGAACGCCATAATCTGTAAGAGTAAAACACGGAATAATATCCTTAAATTCCAGGAAGACAATGTCCACCAGAATGAAAAGAAAAGAAATCCTAAGCAGTTTGACAGCAGAGCTAATTTCCAAGATTGGTGGTGAGGTCCTCTTCCCTGACTGAGTTAAGGTAGAGGCAGGAAAATGAGGCTTGCTTTAATTTGGATTCTTGCATCGACTGGGGGCTGGCCTCAATTGTCTAAAAGCTTTTTCTAACTATGATTCTCCAGACCTGACCACATCTGTCACAGGTCACTGTGACAGATGATGAGCGTCGTGATTAGATCAAGACAGAGATCAGAGAGAGATGATTTGACTAAAAAGCCATCTTTTTATTCCATGTATATTTAAAAGATTATGTTAAAATTACAAGCAGTTGTGTGGTCCCATTCTTTAACACTTAAACATACCAGAGGGGGAGTTCTTTTCAGTGCCAGCACTGTCTGTGATACCATGGAAAGCAAAGTTAACTAGTTTGTCAGATTGATTGTCTTATTCCATCCTACCCCTCTTCTCTCCTAACACTGCCTTTAATTTTCTATTTTTGTCCTAAGCCAATTAAGGACCTTCCTTTCCTATTACAGCAACCATAAACAAAAAGGGTGAGGCTGAGGTTGGAGAAAGCAATGGAGAAACTGGCAGAAAGATGAAGGGAAGAAAATAGGATAGGTGGGAGGGAAGACATGTTGGTGTGGACACAGTGTCCTTCATTCTTCATAGTCCAGTAGTTACTGCTGAGAGTATTGGTATTTGAGTGCGAAGCTGTGAGTCAGACACATTCCTCCATCAAAAAGGGGAATGCTATTTTTGAGTAGAGGGCAGTTGGACAGCAGAAGAGATGAGGAAGAAATCTGTTTGATTGCTCTGGGAAGATTTCTTTGCACTAATGGGCCAGCAGATGAAAACTGGAATAGAGAGAGACATTGAAGACACACAGACACACAGAGGACACAATCTATGGAGGCTGAAAGCAGCAAGAGGAAACCATGCTGTTTAATATGGCTGTACTTCTTTCAATCATGATCTTTCTCTAAGGAATGGTAAGAAGCATTGCTGAGCATGACATGCGAAGAAGATTCTTCATTTCTTATGAAGAATAGTGTTTTTTTTCTCACATCCAACCTATTTTTGATTTCTTCCCACTAGCATTCCTATCCCTTCTTATTGACCCTAAGTTGCCAGAAGTGCGAGGCACAACATGTGGCTGTTGTAAGTTTTCTCTAGAATTGGAGTGCATTTTGGCTAGTCAGTGATGGCGGAACTCATTGAAGAACCATCATGGAGCAATTTCTCTGATGAAGAAGTTGACTTTAGGGAGCACAGTTCTCTCACGGGAGTTTTGGGAACAATCCTCCTCCTGATGTGCCTCATTGGGATGGCAGGGAATATTTACACACTGGTGGTGGCATTTGGTAGCATGGCAATTCGTTCAGCAAGTTGTTTGTGTGTATATGTTATTAACTTGGCCTTGGCGGACTTACTCTACCTTTCCACTATTCCCTTTGTGGTCTGTACATATTTTGCCCAGGACTGGTTCTTTGGAGATGCAGGATGCAGATTTTTGCTTAGCTTGGACTTGTTCACAATGCATGCTAGCATCTTTCTGCTGACAGCCATGAGCTTGGAACGTTATTGGGCAGTGACCCGACCGCTAAGGGCTAGGATTGCTGGGAATAGTTATCACAAACTTGCCAGCATTGCTATGTGGCTTCTCTCATTGTTGCTTACCATACCAATGATGGTCATGATCCAGCAGCAGGAAGGCAGAAGCCATAAACATATTTGCTTTCCCACGTGGACACCTGATGCCTTCCGAGTTTACCTCACAGTTCTCTTTGGCACTAGCATCCTAGGGCCTGGCCTTGTCCTAGCTGTACTGTACTCACGTCTTGCATGGGCCTATTGGATTTCCACAAAAGCTATGCAGCCTCAGGTAATGGGCAG
Source organism: Python bivittatus (assembly GCF_059951505.1). Lineage (NCBI taxonomy): Eukaryota > Metazoa > Chordata > Lepidosauria > Squamata > Pythonidae > Python > Python bivittatus. The sequence goes on from NW_028277058.1 coordinate 37,928,793, forward strand.
GATACTGAAACAGAAGCTGTTCTCCAGGATCTTCAGCATCATTGTGGCCTATTGGGCTTGCTTTGTACCATTCTGGGCCTGGCAATTAGCCAAGTTGTACTGGCCAACGGACTTGGAGATTGGGCCTACTACTCAAGCTTACCTCAACTTTGGTGTTACCTGCTTGACCTATAGCAACAGTTGCATCAACCCATTCCTTTATACTCTGCTAACGAAGAATTACCGTGAATACATATCAACTCAGTGTGAGGAAAGACAAGGCAGACAGTACGCCTTCTTTAGGAGGGTGAGAGATGCAAAACCCCAAGCAGAACTTGTATCTGCAGCACAGGGAGTTGCACCAGACTGAAGAAACAGAAGATATCCATTGATAATTAATGCCAAAGATGCCATTGTCCATAAGGTTCATCTTACTTAATTCCAGAACTTCAACCTTTTTGGGTCTGTGGGCACATTTACCTACCCTCTGGAGACCCGTAAGATGCTCTCAGCTTACCTTTTCCTTATTCTGAGGAGATAAGCACACTTCCAAATTAAGCATGGGCTGCAGCCACTCAACATTTTATTTCCTAGGATTGCTAGTGGGGATTATGAAGACTTAGAAGTATTACTGAGAATAAAAAATAATGCTAGAGAGTGGGACATTGCTTTGAATTCCCATTTCATTTTTCTTCAAAATCAGTTGGGGAAGGAAAACCAGTTAGCATTAAAGGAGATACCCATGGTAAATTGGTAACCACAAGCACCTTGCTGCAGATACTAGATATAGGTGTGCAAAATGTAATGCATTTTGCTGTCAGTGATTCAGTCAGGTGGCCAAAGGGGATGGATCAGCCTGGCACCTACTGGCCATTTCACTCTCCTCCAGGATCATTCTGTTTTAGGGAGACAGAGAATCCACCTTTTTCAAACCAGGCTTTCCTACCGCCTTGTGGAAACTGTAGATCACCTCCTGGCCAGGCTCAGGATGTGGCACTTATGAAAAAGCCTCCCGCTGTACCTGTTACCTCCCCGAGTCCATGGATCAGCTGTGCAGTGGGCATGGACTTGGGGAGGTTTTTTTTTTTTTTTTTAAGGGTGGTTTTATCTGTAAATTGAATGCTCTTTCAAAACTCTGTACCTGCACACACCACTGTTGGTGAGGGGAATGAGGAAAGGATGGATGAACCATTGCCAGGAGGAGGTTCAGAAAAGATTACTCAGTCTTGAGAAAGAAATTGAAAATAGCCCTGCCTTGATTTTGTTTGGTATAAGATGTAGTAGATAAAAACTCTGACAGACTTACTTTCATGGTGCTGTTATTATACCCTACAACAATAAAAAGCATTCCTGAAACCCATGCTGGTCTGTTTCCTATCTGTTTACCTCAAAGTGCAGACAGCAGCCCATTTTCTTCTGTTCCAGGGTGGGTGGGTACCCCTTTGAATATGTGGTGGGGAAAGGCCCAGCGTCTCCTCCTTGATAGTGCTTAGATTCTTTTCTCAAAGTTGAAAAGACGTTGTTGGAAGTTGGAAGTCAAATGCTAGGTTAAAATCCCACAGTCTCAAATGCATTTAAGAATAAATAAATAGCTACCTCCTGGCTTTCGGTAGTAATATTGTATTCCTGGCATGTTGCCATTTTGTTAATGGGCTGGGTGCTATTTCTGTGTGAGGGCTCTGCATTAATTCAAGTACAGCTCTAGACCTCTGTGAACTCATTAGATTGCCCTGTTTAAAAGCTGGATTAATTTATTTCTGGCTCAGCTATGGTGCATTTGAAATTACTTTTTTCTTTGAAAACACTTTGGCTCTTTTGAGCCTGTGGATGATCATTTCCCCTTCTTCAGAACTCCTGCCTCATCATGCCCAGAGTTTGGGCTTCACATTTTTCAAGGGATCCAGTGACATGACAGTTGTATAGCTCTCTATAATTCAAACCACTGGATTCTGGTTTTTGTTTTTATTTTACATACCACCAGACAAGAGCAGACAACAAGAATTATGGATGTGTATCAGGCAATTTATTTCTCTTTTGGATAGAATGGGGGTGAGGGGATTTTTGTTAGTGCAGAACTTGTGGCAACTCTGGGTGGGTCAGCGATCTTTGCCTCTCATTTTCAGCATTTTGAAGTTGGCAGGTTTGACGAGGATGGCAGGTTTTTGAAGAATTAGGAAGTGGAAATGGTGGTAGTATGGAAATATCCTTAGAGTCATTAAATTAATATTAAGTTTAGTTAAGCCATGTTGATTTCAGCAAGACTATCCTGGGATCCGGCTTATTGTTTCTAGTCTGGATCTAGCCTATTGTTCTTAAGTTGCCTGTCCCTGATATATGCATATTGATTGATTGATTATGTGCCATCTAATTGTAGCTGACTCTTAGTGAGAACTTAGATAGATTTTCTCCATAATGATCTGTCCCTAACCTGGTCTTTCAGATCTTCCAATGGCATACTCATTGTCACTGCAACTGAGTCCATCCATGCATTCTAGCATATTATCTTGCATACAGTACAGAACAATTGGCATTATTCCCCCCATAAATTATATCAGTCTGATATAAGTTCTGGATGGCTGTAATGTCCTAGAAGGAAATTCTATTATCCCCTGAGTCCCCAGATTTCTCATTCATTGTAGATATGTAATAAGCTTCTTACCAAAGCCAAGATGGTAAAAAAAGGACAAGTTTAACAGGTAATTTATTGAAGTAAGTGGCTACTTGGCAAATTGTTGTCTATATGTTTTCTCAACTTCTATCATGTCTGTGCTATGCAGAGATGCTAGGAATTATAATCCAGCACATCTGGAAGACATCAAGTTGAAAAAAATTGTCCTAATATATATATATATCACCATTTGAGATGTAGTCCATTACTGTGGCATCAGTATAATCATCTGGTAAACTGTCTCATTCTCACATGTTGAGCCTTAAGCCTATCTTTTGCTTCCCTTGATTTTTCTGATCTGGTACAAACTGATAGGGCAGTATAGATTATCGAGGAAAACAGTTGCATTTACTTTACTTTATTCAAGATTAAAAATGGGCTTATCAAGAGATTATCTGCACATGCAGTGGAAAGCTATCACTTGGTCAGCGATGATAGACTTACAGGAGAAGTTCAAGGGATGGATATTCCAGTTATGTCCTGTGAACATTTCCAGTACTGTAGTCATGGAGAGTGCAATCTGGCTTTTCATCTCCTTACCTTCTGAAATGTTGTTGCTGTGTGGTATGTTACAGCCACATGAGACATTCTTTGTTTGAGTGAAAAAGACACACCCTGCCCGGAGATCTAAGGCTGATTTATAGCCTGCCAAAGTTTCACAGATGACAGTAAAGTCATTTGTGCATTGGTTAATATTTTTAATCACATCAAACATCATGATCTGAACTCATCTTACTTCGGCAGTTGCCGGAAAACTCTGCCTGCTATATTATTCACTGACTCTACAATAGCTTTCCCTGATTTAGCTTTGGAGGCGACTTGTGTTAGCAAATGGAACAGAGCAAATACTTTTAAAAAGAAAACAGAATTGCATACAGTGGTAGCCTGATGTTTTGTCCAAACTGCATTTACTACAGCTCCTAACTGATGGATTCCTCTCCTTCTTTAGTCCTCCAGGAGGGTAAAAAGGAAAAAGAAAACACCATAGATATACTACTGTTTTATGTCATCTGGACCAGAAAGGAAAAGCAGTACAACTCTCGGTAATTTCACTTGGTGGAAAAAAAAAAAAGGTCCCTATTCCACTGTTCTACTCTTCCTCTTTATTCTTCATAAACTTATATGAAAATAGGAAGTCCAGCTTTTTCTACTGGTGAACTTGTAAAAATGGCCCTGGAGGGCAATGTATAGTAATCAACTGGAGGAGAGGGGTTTGCCTATAAAGAAATGAAGCATAGCAGATGGGTTGAATAGCTAAACCAGCAAAAGGCATAAAGCAGTACTTTCAATGTGTAGCAGAAACAGAAAAGGAAAAGTTGTTTTCCTGGTGGGCTGGAGTCAGGTAGAGGATGACATTGTGTGTTCCTGACTAAAGTGATTGGCAGCCCGTATTCATGCTGGGGCAAGTTAGTCATGCAGATCAGGCCTTAATCCCCCAGCTAGAAACCTGTCTGGACCCCACCCAAAATTCAATAGCAAATTCAGCAGTATACTGATTTCTGTTTTAAAATGCCTGTAAATAGGCATGTTAAGCCTCCAGTAGACTTAATGAACCTGTTTTGCTTATAAAACAAACAAAACATAACATAAATGTTCAGTTTAAACCACGCCTTTTCTGGCAACAGATATTTAAAATGACAACAACTGAAAATCCAGGCCATAGCAATGTTGGCCACCCAAGCAGAGAGCATAAAGGAGGGAGCATATCAGAGCTTTCCCTGAAGGAATACAGACAAGAGCAAAGGGGCACTCTTGCTGCAGGTGGGAAGACCCTCGGTTGCAAACTATCCCCAACCTAGATGGTCTGGGTTACACCTTTCACAATACCAGCCCTTCCAGCCATCTGGAAGGTGGGAGATTAAGAAAAACTGATCTCAGAAGGATGGAGGCATTTTGAGCTGACTGCTACTTTCACTTTAGGGCAAAGCTTCTGTATCCTACAGGGATGTTTGTGGTCGCTGTTGAAGACTGCATCATCTCTCAGCTATGAACTGTTTTGATCGCTAGGGCAAATGAGGAAAGATAAGTAAAAGGAAGGATCTTCATGCTGTCCTTGGGTGTATTTTGCACCTGGCCTATTGTTAGTTAAGTGGGTCTCTGTATTTAAGTGACAATAGGAACTTCAAAAAGAGTCTAGTAGCACCTTTTTCTGACTAATCAGTTTTATTCAAAGGTGCAAGCTTTTGTTTTATTCAAAGGTGCAAGCTGTAGCTCACGAAAAAAGGTGCTATCTATTGAGAATGACTATTATTTCTCATCTATAAAATGCTTCTTGTGCTGAGAGCCATAAAGGTGTTTTCAGGCACAACCTGGGTTTGTATTTATTCCATATTCTCAATATAGTATGTCTAACATAATGATTTTCAAAATCTACATTAACCTTGACTTTATTGTACCACAAGTATCCATGCCACCCAAATCTCAGGTCCTGTTCTTCTAACTCTAAAAGTCTTTTATTTCTCAGCAACACCCATTCTTTTATCCAAACCAAACAAGCTGCAAAATACAATTTCAGATCAGGTTAACCTAATCCTCCTCTTTCCTTTGCATCTTGTAATACCTTATATTTAACTTGTGGCTTTTTTCCTTGCCATACAAACTTGGATATATCTTTTTGCCATTGTTTAAATGGTACATCCATTGTCAAAACAGGTATAGTCTGAAACAAGAACACCATTCTAGGCAAAATATTCATCTTTATCACATAAATTCTCCCCAACAATGACACTTATAGTTTCTTTCATCTTAACATGTCCTTTTTAATTTCATTCCATATCTTAACATAATTATTTTGAAATAACATACAATTCATATTAGTCATAGTGATACCCAAATATTTTACTTTTTTCTCAATCTTAAAACCAGTTTTTTCATCAGTTAGGTTTGATCCTCTATTTTCATATTTTTTGTTAACATTTTAAACTTCTGATTATTAATCTTAAAACCTGCTAGCATACCAAATTCTTTTAATTTCCCTATTAATATTTCTATCATTCACTTTAATGGATCCTCCAAAACCCATACCAAATCATCAGCAAATGCCCTTAAATTATAAGTTTCTCTTTTGATCTTTACTCCTGCAATTGTCTCATCTTATCTTATCTCTCTGTTCAATATTTAAAGAACTAAAATAAACAGGAGCAGAAACAACAGGCGCCCTTGTCTTGTTCCTTTTTGTATCTCACAGGGTTTTGTTAGTTCTCCATTAACAATTATTTGTGCTTTCTGTGAGGTGTAGATTGATCTTACCCATTTAATAAAATTCTCTCCAAAGTTCATATCTTCCAAAACTTTAAACAGGAAAGCCCAGTTCAAATTGTTGAAGGCCTTCTGTGAGTCTAAGAAAATCAATGCAGCTTGTTTTTCATTATGTTGCTCCAACACATAATGTCCAAAATGTCCAACACATTTCTAACATTATCCCTTAACTGTCATTTAGGTAAAAACCCAGACTGATCTTCATGAATAAATTCTTGCAAAATTATTTTCAACCTCTTAGCCAAAATCATTGTAAACAACTTAAAGTCATTATTCAATAATGATATCGGCCGATAGTTTCTTGTTAGTCAAATCTTGTCCCTCTTTAGGCATGAATGCAATATTAGCCTCTTTCCAGCTATCCAGCATCTTTCCCTTCTGTAAAATAGAATTCATCATATTTTGTAGTAAGCGTTCATCTTCAAAATATTTGTAATAAGATGAAATACTTTTTTGCATGTTCATATTATCTGCTACTACAGTATTTCCCTTTTGTAATTTTAATATCATTTTCTTTTCTTTTTTTTTTGTAATTTGTATGCCAGCCATTCCCTGGTTTATTTGCAAACTCAAAATTTGTTTGTTTTGCACAATTCATTTTTATTTCCATTTCTCTTACTGTTAACATAAATAATTGTTGCTGTAGAAGCTTAATTTGTTGGGAAATACTTATCTTCTCTGAGAACTTCTTTAATTCTTCTTTTCTCTTTATCTCATCGAAAAGCTTGTATTTTCTCTTGCCTCTTCTTTTTGAGTTCCCTATTACGTTGTATAAAATATCATCTCATGAAAGCTTTACTTGTGTCCCAGACCATCCTTACATCTGTGCCTTTATTAAGATTATTTTTAAAAAATTATTTTAATTTCTTTTTACAGTCAACGGTTCAACCTCCATCTGAAATAACTACGTTTCTTTTTAAAAACCAAACTCACTGGGTTATGATTTGAAAAAATCTTTGGTAGAATCTCTCCTTTGAACATTAGTAACTAGATTCTTTGAAATCCAAATCATATCTCTCCTTGAAAAAGATCTATGTCTTTCAGAGAAATAAATATACTCTTTTGAATTGCCATTTTTATGTCTCCATACATCAACAAGCTCTAAATTGTCCATCAGATTAAAAAAAACTTTGGTAATTTACCTTGGGTAATTTAAATATTTTTTTCAAAAGTTCTGTCTTCTTGTGGGGAAACCACTCCATTCCCATCCCTCATTAGACACTAATTTTTATAGGAAAAGCCATTAGCCATTATAAAAGTCTTTTATAAAATGTTACTTTGTCTTCATTTGGGACAACATTAAACATTTCTAATTAAAAAAAATAAACAAAAACGTGTTACCTATTTTTGCCATCATAAACTAATATGGATGTTCCCCTGTAACGTCTGCAACTAGAAGGAACTTCCTGTCTCTTTCTCTCTCTCTCTCTCTTCCACTTGTAGTTTAGGTAAAAGCAAGGTTTTTCTATCCTCATGTATTTCTTAATAAATCTACTTTGTACTTCTGACACAATTAATGTCTGTTACCATTTGTGGACAGTTGGACTAAAGTCATGTTCTTCACCCAAGACAACTAGATTATGAACATTTTACTTTTTTTTTTTAATGGGGTGGTCTGTGACTTATTTAATCAGTGTTCTTCCGGTACTTTGCTTAGGGTTACAATAGGAAAAGACTGGAGAAGAAGGCAGAGCTAAACCCAAAGGGTGGGAAATAATGCATTCTGGGAAAGAGAAGAGGATGCTTCAAAGATAGTGGCAATCTAAGCTATTCATCTTGACCGTGGAGCAAGTGCTCCAGTTTTTTTAAATAACATTTCTTTGTTGATCTTGATCATTCCTTTTTTTTTTTTTTACTTTATATTGTTTTATTGTATTATTATAAAACACAGGTAATACATTGTGTTATTTGGGTATGGCAGTATATATACGGTATTGACTGGAGATTATTAACACTCTAATATTTAGCTAACTTAAGCCTTTAAAGATAAAGAACGAAAGAAGATTATCTCAATATTAACTATGATTTCTAAAATGCTAATGTTGACAAACATAAAGTTGTTTAAATTTCACATCTAAAGCTAAATGTGGCATTAATACATTAAAATATGTTATTTAATAAAAATTCCATCTTAAGCTTAATACTTAATACTTAATACTAATATCTCCTCTGTATTACTTATTATTGTTTGTGCATATCTTAAAGAAAAAAACAAAAACAAAATAGCAAGAAAAAAAAGGTTTAAAAAATTTAAAAAGCTATTTGGTTTCTAACTTCCCCCTTTTTGTACTTCTACCAATTTGCAGTACTCATAAGCATTTAGGCCCTCTTAGAAGCCATACTGTAAGTGTTTATATTTGCCATGCTGTGTAGTATATTGTAAATATGGGAAATATATTTTGTTGATATATTCTGGGATTATACCTAGTAAAAAACAGTTGTGTTTTCATTTCAAATTTAATTTCCAAAATTGTCCACATTGTACTATGTATAGCTTTCTAGTTCTTTCAAGAGTTTTTTGCATGTCTACCACATGTGGTAAAATGTTCCTTCTGTTTCATGGCATTTCCAACATGTATTACTCTAGGATTTATCTGTCTTGAAGATTATTGATGGAGTTGTGTATCATTTGTAAAGCATTTTGTACCAATTTTTTTTTTTTAGATTGTAGCTTGGAGTAAATTTTATGGATTTGGTCCATAATTCTTCCCAGTGTTGTGTTGTGACTGTTTCTTTAAAAAGTTGCATCCATTTTATCATACATTTTTTAATTTATTCTGTCTTTGTATCATTTCTAAGTAGGAATGTATATATATGCCCTAGCAGATGGTATTGGTTTTGTATAAGCATTTCAAAGTCTGTCTTTTTTCTTGATGTCCTTCCTTCATTCTTAAAATCAGATGTTATCCTGCCATCAATTTGTAAATACATGAACCGTTATTAACCATTATTAATAATTAAATTATTCCACTGAATAATTTTTCCTGTGTCTTTAATCTATTCATTGAATCCAAGTGGATCTTGATAATTTCTTGATGATCTTGAATCTACAAAGAACAGATCATAGTAGCAAATGGAAAGTTCACCAAATTAAAGACTGTATGATAAAATGGGCTAAAAATTTTTGGATATAACATACAAATGGAACAATGGGAAAATATGCGGATGAAAGGGCTAAAATTTACACTGTGTTATAACTTGAAGGAGAATTTCTATAAAATGATGTATGCTGTAGATGGTATTTGTCACCGGAAAGATTATCAAAAATGTACAAAGGGGTTTCAAACATATGTTGGAAATGTGAATAAGAAGGGACTTTTTACCATCTTTGGTGGACATGTAATAAAGCCAAAAAAATTTGGACCCAAATTCACATATTAATTCATAAGATTTTGAAGGTTAATATACAGTCAAAAGCAAAGACTTTCCTTTTGGAACTGATGGATAAATAATTGAGAAAAGTTCATGGACCTTTGTTTTTATATCTGATAACTGCAGCTAGACTTTTTTACGCTCAAAGGTGGAAAGACTCGACATTACCTACAGTGGGAGAATGGATGGTGAAGTTGATGGAGCTGGCTGAGATGGCAAAACTGACAGCTTTGCTTAGAGAAAAAACATTGACTAACCTTAATACCAGTTGGAAGCCCCTTCTGGACTTGTTGTAAGAGACAGAAAAAAATGAAATCATGGTATATGGATTTGATGATTAGTTAAATTAATAGGTTATACAAAATAGTTTGTATAAACTACAAAAGATGTAGTTTTAGAATAAGAGGTTATATGATTTATCTATACCTGCTGTACAAGAAGTCAGAAGGTATTCTTTTTGTATTTTTTTCCCTTCCTTTTCTTTACTTTCCATCAACTTTTGTATTCTTTCTTTATCTCTAACTCTCTTGTTCTCTACTTTTTTCTTTGATTATTAGTTCTTGGGGGTTTTTTTACCTTTATGCTTTTCATAACTTAATAAAGTTCTTATAAATAAAAAGTTTACGAGGGTTTGGAGAGGCTGTAATAAACCAAGGATGGAGATCTGCTGTTGAAAAGAACAATATCAGAGTCTGAATCTTTCAGAATGGATTCCCCAGAGAGTTGTGAATCCTCTGATAAGAGAAAAACAGCTGAGCTTGTAAAGCTAGCAAAGCAGTGTAAAGGGAGAAATTGCACTGAATCTTGCCACAGCAAACTAGGCATTCAGAACATAAAGCAGAGCAGGAAGATATGGCCATAAATTTCAAAACTGCAAACTGTGTAAATGTGCCAATTAATGCTGCTTTGTGTGCTTACCTGGGAAAGGTCCCTGAGAGTTACATAGTATAATCCCTAAAAGGGCAATATGCAAACAGAAATGTAAAGAGGAATTGGACATTGGTAGATTCTTTTTAGCTCTTCCATCTTCAGCAAGTCCATTTTGCCAGACAGAAGTCCGCCTGCAACCTGCAATGCAGCCTGCAGTACCCCTTCCTCACCACCGGATGGCTCACCACCTTCTTGACATTAAAGTCAATTTAGATAAAAGTGGGATAATCAGGAACATGGTTGACCAGGATGCTCCTTGTGACATATCTATCTCACATGCCCAGTTTGAAGCTGAGCCCACAGCCAGGTGGGCAAGGATATCACCTGATGGATGACAGCACAACCAACAGTAGACTGACCTTTTCTAAGATTGGTCTTTTATAAAATTGGCAACTCACTGAGGCACAGGCATTAGCCCAGTGCCTTAACCACTACACCAAACTGGCTCAAGTATATTTCAGAAATCCCCAAAACCTGGATTTATCCCCTCCCTTCCACTTTTTATAAGATCTCCCTGCTGACACGAAGATCTTAAAATGTATTCAAGTTTGATAAATTTTGTGTTAATAAAAATCCTGAATATTTCTCTAGTAAGGATTTTAGATTTGCCCTTTTTACCACACTTTTGTAGCCATGAATGTACAGTAATACCTTCTGTTCTTGAACAATTTGGTTCGCGAACAGCAGCGTTCGCAAAATTTTGCTTCTGTTCGCGAACTCCGCATCGGGTGACGAACACGACCCGTGGCCATCTTCTCTGCTCTGACATGTGGTCGTGGCTTCCTCTAGGCGAGATCGTGGTCGCAGACAGACACTTGCTGTGAAGCTTTTTGGTTTCGCCTCAAGCAAGGTTAGTGTTTTCTCTCTTCATACTGTACTGTATGTACTCTGTTTCATATTTTTGTGGTTAAAAAAAAAATACATATGGTTCAGAACGGATTAACCTTATTTACATTGAACCTTATGGGAAAATTTGATTCGGTTGGCGACCAATTCGGCTTGCAACCAGAATCATGGAATGAATTAAGTTCGTGAACCGAGGTACCACTGTACTTTCAAATGCTTGCATGGCACTTTGAGGACTTTTTCTGAGAAGTGGCTCATATGTTTTAAATGAAGAAGATTATTGTACAATTAGGTAGCCTGAAATTAAGTGCTCCCTTTTTCTTGCACAGTTACTCCAGGGAGGGTGGCATATAGATACATGTTCTGCACTTCTAGAATATTCCTGATGTATTTACGGCTGCAGAAGTAACAAGTTGGCACTTGGAAGTTTGGGTGAATTTTCAGCAGCTGGTTAAGCATATCTTCCAATAGTTGAAGTAGGCTTCTGCTAACCTTTTTTTTTTTTTTGGTGCCTTCGAGTCAATGTTGACTCCTGGTGATTGCCTGAACAAGTCCCTGCAACTTTCTTGGAGAGATTTTGGAAGTGGTTTACCATTGCCTGCTTCCTAGGGCTGAAAGCAAAGGACTGGCCCAAGGCCCCAGCTGGCTTTGTGCCTAAGGCAGGACTAGAACTCATGGACTCCTGATTTCTAGCCTGATGCCTTAACTACTACCCCAAACTGGCTCTCTATTTCTGCTAACTGGTGTCCTCCAAATATCTTTAATTAAACTCTGTATTGGTGAGAGTACTGTAGTTGGACAAAACTGAGATAGGCTTATCTCCTTGTCTTTTCCCAAGGTCAGACTTCCTCTGTGGCAGCATCTGCTCTGCCCCACTTCCATGATACACCAGGCCTCAAATTTCAGCCATCCTTTAAATACATATGTTTTATGCTGGCTTTCCTCAACCAGTAACTCAAAAGACACATCACCAGAAGACCAGAATTCAGTTGCATTTATTTTGTTGCCTTATTAAGCAAGAAAGGTGAGTAGGACAAAGGAAAGGATGGTTAAACAAGTGAGAGGGATCTGAAATTCAGGTCTCCATCTATGCAGACAAATTCAATGTTTTCCAAACCAGTTTCATTGGGAAACTTGACCTGATGGTTGCCAGGCAGTGTAATAATCACTTCTTTTTTGTCATGTGTGAACAGCACCTGAAAACACAGTGGAGTGAGATATAAAGAAGAGTTCAGCAGAAGAGACAGCATCTATTTAATTAGCCCAATATTATGAACCATAAGTTAGGAAGCAGCTGGGTAGGTGAAAGAATTGTCAAGGAAGATCTGATTACATGGTTGGTAATTTCATAGAGTTTCTGGAGGTTTAATTATGGAGGGTTGGAGAATATATAGTCTTCCAAATGCAATAGAATCCAGTTCTCATCAATCTCACCCAACACAGCCAGTGATCAAGAATGTTGGGAAGGCCACAGGTTCTCAATTTCCTCTTTATTATCTACAACAGACTTCCACAATCTGAGACCTTCAGATATGATGGACCACCATCATCTCCAACAAATTCTTCATCATTCAGTCTTGTCACTAGAAAGAGCTAGGAGCTTCCTATTGTCAAGGAGGATAGGTAAGGAGATAAACTGCTCCCAAAAGCTACCCATCCAAAACCTTCAAGAGCAGCAATTGCAACTATTAGAGGAGTAATTAGAGGGATTATTAGAGGAGTATTAGAGGGATTATTAATGGAGTATTAGAGGAATAATGTCTAAATCAGTCTTCAGGTGTGTTGGAATAGAATGCTCATAATCCACTTGCTGGGAGGAATGGGAATTTTTATCAAACATATCTGGAGTAAATGTTGGGGAAAGCTCCTCCATATGTTGTGATAGATTCTCCTACAGTTCTTAATGGATCTAATAGAAGACCTTCCAAAAGTGAAAATGAGAAGATTCACTACCAGTTTGGATAAAAAACAAGGGTGTTGGGATTCCAGCTATAGAACCATCTGCCTAATTGAACACTAGGGAATTCTCTGTCCCTGCACAAGATGTATCTAGTTCTAAGCCAATGTTTTTCAAATTTGGCAACTTTACAATGGGTGGACTTCCACTCCCAGAATTCCCCAGCCAGCATGCTGGGGATAAAGTTGCCAAGTTTGAAAAACACTGCTCTAAATTTACCACAAGCATATCCAATGCATGCATGCATGCGCACACGTGCCCATGCATGCACACACACACACACACTTTCTCTCTCTGTGCACTTTCAAGTCTCACCTCAGCAGTGGTACCCTCCTGGAAAGGGAAGTTGGTCTCCCTGAGTTCTTTCCCCCATTGTCCTTTGTTCTTGGAATTGCACACAATGGTCTTTACATCTCCATGAGCATCAAAACGTGCATTGAAGTGTAGTAGAAGAACATCTGGGCTTTTGCCCAGATTTATTGCAAAACTGTGATGGATGAAAAAAAAATATTGTAAGGTCCTCTTGCATGAAGAATAAAAGAAATAGATTGGTTTATGGTGCTTATATCCCTCTGTTCCAAAACCACCAAACAAAAACATTTCCAGGACAACTTCTTACAGAGTAGAATAAATTAGTCCCTACAGTATTTAATACAATGTCCTGTGTTTAAGCCTAGGCTTTTATGAATTTATCAGCTTAGTTTAGCAAGCAGCAGCCTAATGGGTTGTGTGAAAAATAGTGACAATACATGAAGTATTTGCATGGCACCCTCACTTACTCATACTTTACTCTATAAACCCAATTTTTTTCTCACAAGACACTGAAGTATAAACTAAATGGTCAGACTGAGTTCACACAACCAAGCAGGCTGAAGTGCGATTGGCTAGTTTGCAGTATGCTCTACAAATGCAGTGATCGAGAATTATTGTGGCAGATTTCCCCTTCCCTCCTTCACATTGTAATCTGAAGCAAGTTCTGGTCCTGAATAGGTGTTCTCTCTCTCTCATAGAAATGTTTCCCATTGCATACTTTTGTAATCTGATAAAGAGAAATAAATAAAGAAAAGAATAAGCACGCATGTTACTTCAATGTTCTGTTCCAAATCTAGGGGCAGATCATCTCTGGAGGTATCTAACTCAATTCACCATCATGTGGATCCTAGCATGTTCCCTATGTTTTAGTAAGCTTTGACATTATTTTGAAAGCTTACCCAGTCAGATTTGACATAAGCATCTTTCGTGTTTCCTCCCCTCAAGATTGTGTTGGTTTGAAATGTTACATTTCTTAAAGAGATTGTAAACTCCGAGAGGAATTCTGCATTCTGAACTAGATACAAGACAGGGGCATGAGCAGAGAATTTATGGTCTTATGCAAAGGTAATGGGATTCAGTGGGAAAATTTCTAGGATGTACTTTTTAAAAATCCTCCATATAAAGAAACGACGTAGGGAGTTGCCAATGGGCGCATCTCTTGAAACGAACAAAATCGGAGAAAGATCTATGTCTCAAACTTCATGGGACAGTCAAGTTATTGATATATGCAGAATCGTAAGAAAAACAACTTTGGGAAGAATTGTTCCGTTCTTTCTTGGGATCTGTCCCCACTTGTACCTAACTACGACACAAGCACAGCTGGTCGCATCTTTTCCCTGCCTTGTCCCCATGACATCCCCATGAACTTTTCCCCAGTCCGTGAGTGGGCCAGGCTTAAGGCATGCTTGTCTGTACTGTTTTTTGCATAGCTGCAGCTGCACTGGCCTTGCCCTCCCTTACTTTGGAGGGAAGTCAGGTGACCGTACTGAACTGAAATAGAGGCGGGATGGGGATCACCAATGGGGATGGAAAATTCCATGCTGGTAGTTTTATGCCAATTTCAGGATGGGTGGGAGCACCGCAACATGGTAATGGGGAAAAGTGTCTGCCAGCATTTCCAAGCTTCTCCCATCCCGATTTACAGCCTGGCAGCTGCCTCTTCTTGCCCTTAAGGCAAGCTGAAGCAGTCACACAATAACTTTCTTGCCTGAGCATCTTTCCCAAAGATGATCAGTTTTCTTGGCTTTAATTAGTATCATCTGTCTCTTTCAGGGACCTTCCCTGCCTTTGGGGCTCAAGTGGGAGGTGTGTGAGCCAAGGAGTGGGAATGATTTTATTAGCAGTCAGGGCATGTTGATCCTCAGAATAGTCTGTCCCCAGTGACAAAATCCAGACTCCCTCAAGAGGCCCCTTTGTAACAACCACAGACAATCTAGCACACACACACACACTGACTGGTGCTTCCTAGAAGTGTGCTACAATTCCCCTCACCAAGCCTAGGAGTGATGGGAGCTTAAAAGCAGCACATCTGGAAGTCACCAGGTTGGGTAAGTCCATTGTGTAGACAGAATGTCATCATTTTCATTATATCTTGCAACTTTTCCTTGTGCAATGTGAATTCCTTTTTTTTCTTAAATGGCCTACAATGACTAGATTTTACTGCTATAATATATACTTCTTCAGCATATTTTAGGGGGGAGTAGTGCTGTCTCTATGCTACTGTTTTTTGGCAAGATGCTCCACTGTTCTATCATGTCTTTCCTTGGGGTGGTTTCTAAAATATTCTGCCCAGACCTGCTGCTCCACTCCAGACCCATCACCCACTTTTGCTTTCATGTCAAGCCAAGCATTAAGGACTGAATACAAATTACAAAGTAGTGCTGATCATGCAGCTTTTTCCAAGGAAAGTTGTCCCCAGTTCCTATCCTGTCATTGGTGAGAACTGGAAGAGCATAGCACACAATTTTAAGACTTTTTAGAGGCACATGTAGTCAAATATCCTATTCTGCAAAAAAGGATAGCCAAATGCCAGGGTTTGAAAAAACATCAGGATAGTTTTTCTCAACTTGATGTCCTTATACATCTCCCAGGATTCCTAGCCAGAATGGTATTTGAATATGCTGGCTTGAGGTTTTGGGCTGTGATTCAACACATCTGGAGGATACTTGGTTGAGGAATCCTACAGTATGACCCAACAAGTAGACAAACGTGTGTGTCTAAAACAGAGGAGACTCAAAATGGAAACCACACTCAGAAAGAGCATATGTGCAGTTTTCAAATCATCTTGCTCATTCTTCCTAGAAGAACACCAAACATAGTTTACTCTATGCAGTGGACAGAGGAGAGATACGTTCCAAGAGGAGACAGAAGGAAGACAGACAGTGGGGCTGTTGCCCAACAGCTGGTTTTATTTAGTCTCTTGGCAGGAGGAGCACAGAGAAGGGCTGGGGGAGGAGGCCATTAAACATGTTCAGATATGACTCATTGGAAAATGTTACAGTAGGTGGCATTAACCCTTTTCTAGCAAGTATTCTGCTCTTTTTAGAATAAGAGGGGGGAAGAAGAAAGGCAACAGGATTCTTCTGCTTTGTTTAATGAAAACTGTACACAGTTCTTCCTCCTACTCTCATACACCTAAGGTCATATATCACAGAAGAGTATATCGGTGTAGAGAGTTAGGGAGATGATCTTGATATAATTATGAAAGGACCTTTACATAAACAAAGAGGGCTGAAACATTACTTAAGTCCTGGGAAGCAAGATAGTATTCGGAAGTAACTCAGGCAGTCTCCTCCCTGATTCACTGGGAT
This sequence comes from Python bivittatus, assembly GCF_059951505.1. NCBI lineage: Eukaryota > Metazoa > Chordata > Lepidosauria > Squamata > Pythonidae > Python > Python bivittatus. The sequence goes on from NW_028277058.1 coordinate 37,945,426, forward strand.
ACAAGAAGGAAGGCAGGTAAAGCACAGTCAGGCTTGTAAGATTCTGGTATTATATCCTATCTCAATAAAGTATAGTTCTAGTTTTTGTGTGGAGTTGATTTTCTGATCTAGCCTAACTGATGGGGCTGGCAATCAGATAGGTACAAAGAAATCTCTGTATGTTACTTAACAACAGTTCCCAGGGGTTTTGGAGGAAGCCATGATGGTTAATTTAGCTTTTAACCATCTGGTGTCTTCCAGATGTGTTGGATATCAACTTTTACTGTGCATCTGGCTATCACCTGGTGGGAAAGGAGGTTAGAGCTGTATGAACCAATACAAGGTTCTACTATACATGACTGTAAGCATGTTCCAAATCATCTTACTAGTGAGACCAACTTACCTCTTAGCTCCTGGTAGAACATCACCTTTCACAGCCACACGCTGGCCAGGTGCAATATTCAGGTTAGTACAAACAATTCCCTAGAGAAGGAATTCAGAAAGCATTTATTTAATTGCTCATGTAGCTCCTTCTGTAGAAAAAGTAAGTTGGAATCTAAACCCATTATGAACAACTGCTGTTGGGCTATTTGAATCCAACAATTTGTTGCATTGATAGGATATATAATGTATTATACTGGGTGGGAGGGAAATATGGTCATGCAGCACTTGAGGTCCTTTAATTTCAAAACAGATGAATATTTGAATTAATATATTAAAAAGTAAGCAGTTAAAACCCTTTAAAATCTAATGATTTTATTATGGCAAGGGATTTGGCAAGAAGGATTCTATCCTTCCCTAAACTGAAGCCCTCTAAATGTGTAGCACTCCAAGTCCCATAATCCTCAGCCAATATGGCCAGGTTATAGGGAACTCATTTTTTAGCACAAAAAACTCCCTGTGTTGAAGTTGCTGCCATGTTGAATGCATTCAATGGGGAGAGCTGTTTGGAATGTTTTTTTTAAAATCAAATGTACAGATTATTAAAAAATACAGTTAGATTTTACCCAGTGTTACCAATTCAGAGAGCCATTCCAGAAGTGATGGATTGCAATACCATCACCTCAGCCAACAATGATGGTATCTAACCTGTAATATATATAGAGGAACACTGGGCTGGGAAAAGGTGTTCTGGGCAAATAAAACTGGTACAAAGTTATTTGGATTATCAGAAATAAGGTATATTCATGAATTGCCCCCATAATGCACTTTGATATCTGTTCTGTTCCCCAAACTATGATACTGTCACATAGCAAAGTGGCTTGCTAACCAAATACAAATTCACATTTGTACTTCTCTGCTAATCCAAATACTGTAACTTTGTACCAGTTTTATTTGCCCAGAACAGCAATAAGATTGTAACAGAATGAGGTTTCTGCATAAATCAGAAGGGACAACATAACTGGTTATTTCTACCCCTGTTATATATCTTTTTAGATGGCAGGATTTATAATCTGTGCTGTAATTTCCATAAAAATCCAGGAAATCAGTTATTCCATGCCTGGTGTATTAAGATCTTATCTTTTAAGTAGGCAGCTCTGCTGGGAATGAAAAGATAATCATATAATTAGATTATTTGCTCCTATTAACAGGTAAAACAGGAATCATCACATCCCTTCCTTTATGTATGTTAAACATAAGGGTGGCTGTAACTTTGACCAAACACTCTAGCATTTGTCATTGTGCAGTTCTAGACAGCTGCATTGAGGCTACCATGAAACTGCAGAAAGAGTGTCAGCTGACATTTTTATCCTGTTCTCTCTGAGCTGACTTTTTTTTTTTGCCCTCAGAGCATGATTACTGCAGCCTCATCCTGCTGTTTTCTATCCTGTGAAACACGACAGAGCTGAGAGGAGAGAGACAAGAACCAGGCTGAGTCATAACAATGCCTTTCTCTTGCAGCAGCCTTGAGTTTCACTGCTGGAAAGGCTGGGAGAGTAGCAGAGAACTGCTTTGAACCCCACAGCTGGCTCCTGCAACGAAGGGCAGCCCCTGCCCGTCTATGCAAGGGATATTGGCGAGACAGCTGGGCAGGATACCTCACCCTCTGATAGTTAACTTCTCCACACTAATCCACAACTAGAAGCATGTGAAAAATCTCAGGAGTAAAAGATTGCAACAAGAACAACAAAGTTTCCATTCCCTTCTTTTATGGAAGGAAGGCTACGTTCAGATTCCTATCGTATTGATCCTGAATGCCTGATACGATTTTGCTCAGGGAAACCATTCTCAGTCCCTGTCTGCTATTCAGAGAAATGGATACAAAAGCCTTTGGGGTGTGCTTTAGAGATTAAAATTGGAAATGCATATTTTATGAAGAGGTAAGAGAAACCCTAGTTGTATCTTTTTCTGATGTCTATGCTTTTTATAAGGCACCCAAAACAGAACTCAAGCAAGCAGTACTCCTTCTTGCCACTGACCTAAAGAAATGGGAAAAGATTCATTCGTTTAATTTTTTTTCCTGCTGTAAAAGTTATGTTCCCCATAAAAAAAGAAAATGGTAGATAATTTGGGGGAAAGGCCTAATAGGGCAATGCCCCTGCACGTGGATGCCAGCCTGAGCCACGCCCAGTTGCCCCAACACTTTGAACATTCCTGATATGCCCCCCAATGGATGTCTTCAGTTCCTTCAAATCTGTGGATTTAAAATCATGCTGGACTTCAAACAAGTTGCAAATAATGGGATTACAGAGTCTGTGAAACTAAGGCTTCTGTCCGTAGCTTTTTTCAACAGCTTTCTGCAGCCTCTACATGATTGGGAGAAAGGTGGTAGGATGAGAATTGGGAGAAAATGTTGTTAAGCAAATCTAAGCCAAACTCCCCTTCCCAGATGCACTTCCATGAACTTTTCCCAACAAATGAGACAATTACAATAACCTCATAGCTATTTGCTCCTTCACAACCTGTGAACCTGTGCTAGACTGCAGCCTGTTAAGAGACCAGACACTCTATTTAACATTTTTTAGCCAACGTCACCTTTCACTGTGGAACTACAATGAGAGCTTTTAAGAAAAATCAACCATCCAGCTCAAAATCAAGGTCCCCTCTACCATGAAGATCCAGCCTTCTTTGCCTCTTAGATGGTAGTTTCCAACAGCTAGGAAGGCAAGGTACCCTAATCTGATTTGAATGTCTGGCTCCAGTGACAGCCAGCATCCTTAAGCATCAGTAGCTACATCACTGCCCCATAAACTCACAGGCATGGCTCTGTCCCTTGTTCCTGCAGCTCACAGAGAAGATCCTGCACAGAGATGACGGGAACTAAGATGCCACTCCCTTGCTTTTAAATACTCTGCAACTGAGGAATTACAAGCTCCACCAGCCAATAGAAAAGCAGCAGTGAATGATGGCTGGAAGGATTATCAAAGCAGTTGTTTGTGGGGGATGTGGCATAGTTTTTTTTTTTTTTCATTATGCATTGAGGCCAATGGAAAATACTTTTACAATGAGTGGGTTTTATTGTCCAAGATCCCACCCTCCCCCCAATCTAAATAGAGTAGTTGGCAGGCACTTCTAGGCCTCTTTATTGAAAAAGCCTATGTAGATCAGAGCCAAAAGATTCAGAGATATTTGAATAAACAGTCTTATTAAAAAAAGAAGTGGGGGAAGCCTAAACCAGAATTGTTGAATTAACCTATTGTTAAGGCATGATTCTTATATCTAACTCAGGATATTCTAATATCTAACTCAGGATACTCTTGTTCAACAACAGTGATGGACATTAAAACACATTCATTATAAGAGTGTTCTGTTGTCTGACAGAATCTTTTATCCTAATGCTTTACTGATCTGTCATATCTCCAGCGTTAAGCAGAAATATAGTTGATTTTGATCTCAGGAAGGATGGTGGTATGCTTTTCTTTAATTGGAATTATTCTATTTTAGCATATTATTTTGTGGATCCTTCAGGCCATGTTTCCCAAGAAAAGAGGACATAACCATCAGCAGTTAGTATGACTGAAACTGAAATCTTATGATCTTTGGGAGGGTTTTCCAGGGATCATAAGATATTTTGGATTTCCCCTTTGAGGCTGGAGAGTGGGGAATCTGATGTTGAAGAATTCTTCTGCAAGGTTTCAAAACCACATTTTTGTGACATTAGAAAATCCAACATTGGGAAGGACCAAAAGGAGGTTTGCAGGGTGAGAGTGTAGTACTGCAACATGCTAGCTGGGAATTCTGGGAGTTTCAAACTCATTATTTTTGGAGGACATCAGGTTAAAGTTAGGTACTATATCTAGGCTTCTTTATTTAGGCCTCTATTTCCTTTTCTCCATGACATTAGTGGCCAGTACTTTATAGCATTGCTCCCATCTTTGCAAGTTCCATGCAGTGACCTCAGGATCTACTAAGCATCACAGTGACAAAATAAGCATTGAAACTTTTCATCAAGAATTGTAAGAAAATATGCTGTAGGAAGACCAGGACAGACGGGGAGCCATGTAATGGATGTTCCCATTGAAAGAGATACAGTAGAACATTATGTAGCAAAAAATCAAGCTATATTACGTAGCATAAAAAAACAAGCTAAAAACAAGCAATAAACCCCACACTCACTCATACTGATGGTGTTACCTAGTTGGGTAGTGAAAAGTCTGCAGCAAAGAACCAAGCTCAGAGAGCAACAAGAACTCCACAGTTCAACCCTGAGCTACAGATATTCTCTTCTATTGGAACAAGCCATAGTACCCAGCAGAGAGTAGAACCATTGTGTTGGCTTTGTCAATTTGGTAGGTCATCTCTATTGGTTTCTACAGCTAATTTTTTTTCTTTTACTTGCTCCAATATAAAGTCATCTGATGAGAGCTCAGATATGGCCCAACACTGCCAAAAGGCAAGGTGGGTGAAGTTCATTAGGTTGAGGGTCCCTGAATTCTTTAGGCAAGTGGCCAACTTTCAGATCTAATCTAATCCCTTATGCGGTTGTGGCTTGGTGACAAAACAACTGGCTTCAGATGGAGTATAACAGAAGAGTTTGGTAGAAAGGCAAAGGCTTCTCAGCAATTTCTGCATAACTTGAGACTGACCAGTTTTTGGTGTATCACGCCAGTTGTGAATCACTGCACCGGAAAAGGATTTTTTTCCAAGGTGGAGGATGGGGGGGGTGGGGAGAATAAGTTACATCTCTGAAGGCAGTCAAATGCTGTATAATTAAATCTGCAGAGTAAAGGAAAAGGAAGCCAGAGGCAAAACGTCTATTTCTGCGGTTTGTGGTTTTACTTGTATTTTCATCTCAAGGCAGCTGAAGTCCTTCCAAGAGTTTCAGAACAAACGGTTCTCTTTTTCTCTACTATGCTAGCTTCTGCTTGCTTATGGAAATTGTATTAATGGATCTCATATTAGCATTCTAGTGGAAACTCCAGAATGAAATACATTGATGTTATAATAAGTGCAAAGATAAGAGACAGTTGCAGAGCTGGATACTGGATGTAGAAAGTGTGGGGTTATCTTCTCATCCAAGCACTCTTCAGCAACAAAAACAGGATATTAGCCCTGATCTAGCATTATAAACATAGCATACGATGGAGGGGTAGGTAGCTGCTGGCCTTTGCTTCATATACTTAGAGCTGGTTTAGCTGCTTTTCTGTAGTCCTTTAAACTCACCAGGCATTATTTTTCTGCTCTCCCCATTCTCCCCTTTCCCCTTTGGGGCAAACAAACATGAAAATAGAGGTGTTAAGCCTCCAATGAGCTTGTTTTAGTTTTCTTTTTCTTTTTAAGCAATCCCAATTCCTATCGCTCTCTCAATCTTGAAAATTGAGGCTGGATTCCCTCTAGGAATGCTACCATCTGTCATTGCAGTTCTCCAGGCAAAAACTTTGCCTACCCATGAATTAAGCCATGGAAGTGAAAGTTTCCTGGTTTAACCAGTTTCTCTCCTACAGACCCTTTACAGGGGTAGATGAGAGAAATATTTTGGAGTGATCAGCAGGTCATGGCCAAGCATGAGCAGCGATTTTGCGCTATTTCTCTTCTTTGTTTTGGAAGGCCTACAGGAGCATCTGTGCAGATTCTTCCAATTCCAGCAGATTCAAAACAAGACAGTGTGAAATCTTCCGGATATATAGAAAGGGGTATATGTGGCAAAACATTTGTGAAGAATACAAACTTATGCTGAAAGTTCATATATAACGCTTGCTTTTACAGTCTAACTGGGGATTCCGGGAGCTGCAGACCTACGACATGTGGAAGAAGCAGGCTGGTGTTAGCAAACTAATGACAACTTTCTTTCAATCAATATACTTCTATATACTAATTCAGGATCTAAAAGTAGCTGGGCACTAATATATCTTTTTCTTTTATGCCTTCAGTGTTGACTCCTGGCAACTGTCTGGACAAGTCCCTGCAATTTTCTTGGAGAGATTTTGGAAGTAGTTTCCCATTGCCTACTTCCTAGGGCTCAGACAAAGTGACTGGCCCAAGGTCTCCCAGCTGTCTTTGTGTCTAAAGCAGGGCTAGAACTCACAGGTTCTTGGTTTCTAGCCTGGTGCCTTAACTACTACTCCAAACTGTCTCTCTCTAATATATCTAAATACTGATATTGTTAAAATCTAGCTTTATACAATTATTGTTGTTCCCATTTCTTTCTGGTATATCAGGAAAAGTGGTGAAATTGAGATAATTCCATCATCTTGGATAAGAATTTCTTGTAAAAATATTATGGATATCATCTCTGTGTGTATATACACACAAAGCCATCTCATATATATCTATACATGAAACACAGAGATCTTTGTTTGGCAACCCCACTGACACTTTCTCACTTCAAAATTGATCCAGTGATTGTCATATAAAGCTGGCAATAAAGGGAATCCCTGCTATTTAACACAGTTTAGTTGTAAGCTGTAAGTTGTAGTTGTAGCTCATCTGTGAGGATTCTAGAGACAGGTGAATTATGAATAATGTTTACCTATATTTTATAGCATGCTAACAACCATTTTGCAGTCAATTTCCATTGTGTCTTGTTAAATCCTAAATAATAGAGACTGTTATAGCTGCTGAATCACCTTTGCTTTTTGCATCCATTCACAAAGCTAAGCAGGATTGTGCTAGATAGCACTTGGGTGGGAGACCAACTAAGAATACCAAGGCTGTAAGACAGACTAAGAAATCAAAAAGCCATTCTGTAAAAAGGCAGTGCCAACCCACTCCCATACTGTTGCTTTGAAAACGACATGGATTTGCATAACGTCCCCCCCAGGAGAGAAGCTCAACCTGAGGAAGATTACTTTTATGAGCCCGCTTATTTATTAGGTGCTAAAGCACAGGAGCAAAACCCTGTAAATGAGGAAGAAGGGGGTTGTAGAAAGGCTCCTTAAAATAAGAAACTCTAACTAGTTTAAAATGAGGGGGCTCAAGAGCTACATTGCCACAGAACTAGAATTATGGAATGTTAAATCAGTTAGCCCAGTAGAGGGAAAGGCGGGGAGACCAGGTAAGGCAAAAGCTTAGGATTCAGGCCAGCTTGAGCTAGGGATGGGGAGACTCCAAACCTGCAGGATCTAGTTTCATTTGTTTCTTCAACAACCAAAATCAGGTACAAAATAGTGGTTTGAGAGGATGCAAAGAAATCTTGACCTTACAGTTGAGGAACAACCACACCTCTGAACACACATTCAGATCAGAATGTGTTTCCTGCACCAGAACGGAACTTACAGTACAGACACTTATAAAAACTGCTCCTGCTTTTCATCCATAGCTTTCTTCCATCTTGACACTATAATTTAGGAAGGGGTTTTGGTTGTGTTAAACAACTGGGAGTCATAAACTCAGATATCTACAGCAAACCACTGACATTTACTAGTTGGTAATCTCAAAACTACATTCTCCCCAGCCATGGTCTAAATAAGTAGGAGATCTGTTCTGGCTATGAACCTGGTATATACAATTTTTTTGGACCAAGGGACACTCTTAGGTTGCCCATACACCTCTACTAAAAACTGTTCTTGTCTAGGGGTGGATTTAACAGGTGAGAAACAGTGGATTCCATCTGGTTAGGAACAGGGAGAAACAGAGCAAGAACTAAAATAGATCAAAACTTACTCCTTGGCCTAAATAGTAATCAGCTCCATTCCACTGGGCACCACATTTTGCCTATAGTGGAGATTGCATCAGATTGCAAATGTACTAGCCTGCCACTCCTTGGATGACTCATCCTTACAAATTGGTCCCAAAGTATCTGGCAACATCGGGCTCTGAACAGAGACTATATTAACAAGTCTATGATGTTAATAAAGTTCCAGCTATCAGGGTTTATTCTAAGCTATTTTTTCAACTTTACAAGATGGTGACATGGACCATCATTCACTGTACAGTCAATGACCACCTTCCAAATGTTTTCTAATTAAAAAAACCCCATAACCATGAGAAGTTAAACTGATAATAAATAAGGAAGTATGACATTTCTATTTCTTTCATTTTTGCTCACATATTTCCACATCTTTTAAAAATTAAATCCCATATTCCCAACTGTACAAAAACCTAGTTCTCACTGCACTATTCCACTCCGCCCCCCAGTATAAAATGAGTCTAGCTGCACCTGCCATTTATGTAATCAGGCCTGGCATAGGCCACCCACATATGTAAGTTATCACTAGATGTTGCAGTAGCCATGCAAGTTGGCAGAGTTATCGGCAACATCATAAGAAATCATCCTGGGAAGCCCATGCTGTTTTCAAAAGGCAGCAGTTTGGTCTCCTCAATGAAACCCAAGATCAACACTCCTGCTCTGGTGGAGTATGGCAAAATTGCTCAATCAGGAGAATTTGCAGTGAGCTACACAGGGACCGTTGATGAAATCAGAACCAAAAATTCTCCTTTGTTTTTCCATCACTTTCCACCCCCTACATCACTCCACTGCAGGATGCCAGAGAAGATAAGAATCACTTCTGTTAGATATTGAATTGATCCCTTGTATAGTATAAAGCTTTTGAAATGAAGACCATGGACCTTGGAAATTAAAATGAGGCCTGCCTGTGTGCCTGAGCTACAAGTTAACCCTTCCTGCTTTGAACATTAAAAATAATTGTAAAATAAAAGTTCTATAAAAAGTGATGATTCTCTCCTCATATGGATAACTCTACTTCTAGGAAAAGGCAGGATATTGTGGGAGAAGGACTACATTATCTAACTCCTCCTTGCTATCAGAACTGACTACCAGTCTGTTTTCTGGCCCAGTTCAAAGTGGTGGTATTAACATGAGCCTCATCAGATGGCAGCTGCTGATTAACTTTGTTTAAACTCAAGTTGAGCAGGGTCAGGCCTAGTTATTAAGTGGATTGAAAGTCTTCAGAGAACTATGTCTGTAAGCTAAACTGGGAAGCTGAAAAATCATTCCAGGAGAAGGCATTGGCAAACCACTTCAGTATTGCTAGTGAAGCTACAGAACCTCAGCTTGAAGAGTTTCCTTTATTTATAGTCTTTCTATAAAGCCTAAAGGTAAAGTCTCCCCCTCATTTATCTGTGAACCCTTGGACGCTCTTAAATATATTGGGCAAAGATACTTGAACAAGTCTTTCCTCCCCTATTTTTGGATCAGGATCTTATGTTCTTCACCTCTGTCTCTTTTCTAGGTTTCTCTATACAAAAAAGCAAAGTGGGAACAAGAGAAAGAGACTTTTCAGTGGTAGGAACCTTTCTGTGGAGTGCCTTCTCCAAAATAGTTTGCTAGAAGCTATACTATAACCTATAGAGTCCTTGCAGTTCTCTGAGCTTGGTTGTTTTCTTACAGACATTTCATTACCTGACTAGATAACAGTTCAACCCTGAGCTATATGCATTCTCTTCTATTGATATTATGACCTCTTTGGTGCCAAGTAAACATTTTTTTTCTTTTTTTTCCTTAGCCATTCAAAAACATCAATGATCACTGAGATTTATTTTTTTTAATGAAAACACATCAGAGCTGGTAGGAAGTTATACCTCTCCAAGTAAGAAAAAGGGGAGAAAAGTGTGTGCAGGGATGAGTAAATAGAGGGTTAGCTGTCCAATGCTGACTGGAAATTGTGAAGCTGCAATCCCAACAAATGTGGAAGTTACCAGACTGGGGAAATGATCTAATAGAAGAGGTGCATCAGAAAATATGCAGTTAATAAATGATAGTGTGAGGCCATTCTGGAATTGTAGCATAGGAAATTCTGTTGCCTAATAACTCAGAGCGAAAGAGAGGTCAGCTGAACAGATTTCAAAACAATGGACCAAAAAGGCCATTGAGTTGCTCTCACTAGACAAAAAAGGTTCAACTGGAAAAGGAGGTGAAAATGGCTCCATAGCTATCTCCAAAAGGAGAATTCACCATCAAACATCCACACTGACGTATAAAGAATACTATCTCTTTGTCTTTAGCAGTGGAAAATTCTGTGTGTAATAGGCTAGGATATGCTTTTTAATGCTATGAAATGACTGATGCTGTCAGCCCAATGTAACGTGGAAGGCCACGCCCTTTCCCTAGTTGATGTGCTTGTAGTTGTTCTTGCCTACAGCTTGGCAAGTCCACACAAACTCTAGATTCTCAAGCATCTCTACTGAGCTCAGAATATGTAAAACGGAGGATCCTGTTGGACCTGTCTTATTACCTGCTTGCACACAGGAGAAGTACTAAGCATGTAGACATCCCACACCTGCTGTCCTCTCTGCCATCTTTGTACCTTTACTCTCCATGCTTGAATTTGAGCAACTGTTGATGGCTTTTGTCTATTCACCAACAATGGCCATCATCATGCCATGTCTGGTGCCAGGTTCAGTGATGAGGGACAGGAGAAGCAACCTCTCCACCACCTGTTCCAATCTCTTATTCTTGTATAGCATACTAAAACATGGAAGGATTCTTCTAGTCTAAGTATCCTACAAAATTACTTTACACTGAGGCAGTTTATTAGCCTATCAAGTCAGATAGGACCTGGAGGTAACAGTGCTTACTTGCTGCTGTTCCCCAGAAATAGCTGTTCAGAAGGAATAAGCAAGCCCTCTAACTATTGCTGGACTACAGTTCTCAATATTCATCACCATTGACCATTGTCTGTGCTTCTGAGAATGATAATTCAGCAATATCTGGAAGGCCACAATGTTCACCTCTGATGAAGCTGCCATATAGCCACCACAGTTACTGTTAGTCTTTCCTCCATAATTTCTCTAATTGCCTTTAATACCATCTACATTACTACACTTTGTGGCATTGAATTCCATAACTATGCAGCAGTATTTCTACATATAGCAATGGTTTTAAATGGGTTTTTGTATTTTCTTACAGGTACTTTTACAATTTTTTATTCAATTCAATTAAGTGTATCCAAGGATAAGGATACAGTTATAATTAACACTACTGACACATTGCAGAATAGTTGGATTACAAATCTTACCATCACCAACATGGCTGGTTGGTAGACCATGATAGGCTTTGTTATTGAACATATCTGGAGAATTTATTTATTTATTTACTTACTTACTTATTTATGCAATTTCTATAGCCGCCCATCTCAATGTCAGATTGAAGAAGGATGCTTTCTAAAATGTATTACTATTATATTTTCAGGGATATAACTTGGAAAGAGACTCTTTCCTAGGAAAGAAGTAAGTGAAAGGAGATTATCCAAAGCATCTTTTTTGTGCTGCAGGGATATAAAAAAATTAGGTTCCAGTTAGTTTATTTATGAATCCTGTTTTGAATTTTAACATAAAAAAGATCTGTGAACTAGCAAACAGCCTGAGCATCATGCGCTCTCGGCTCATGCCATAGGTCACACTTTCCAAGGAGGCACCTGGAAATAGCCTTCCAAAGTGGCAGCAGGCAGACCACTCTAGCCCTCTGCTCTGGAGCTCTTTCCTTTTCACTCCTTTTTGAAATACTCATTCTCCATCATTCCAGAGTGCAGGACATGAAGTCATGGATTTAAATTAAAGCTGAATGCTAGGAAAAAAAATGTAACAGTAAAAACAGCTCAACAGTGGAACCAATTACCCATGGAGTAGTGGGCTTCCAGCTATTGGATCTGTTTAAGAGGCAGCTGGATGGCCTTTTGTCAGAGATTCTTTATCATGGATGCTTGCAGTGGGCAAGCCCACTTGCAACTGTGTTTCTCATTCTTGTGGTATGGACAAAAGATGGAAGAAACATTTGGGTAAACCACAGGGTTTCAAATCATCAGAACTTCCTCTGGATCCTCCAGCAGTATGAATGAAGGAGCAAAGGTGATTTCATGGGAAGAGCACCTCTAAAGGCAACCAGTCTCTCCCTCTTCCATTTGGAAATATCATTGGACTCAATCTGTGCACCCTAAAACTCTATCCTACTCTATAATCTGCTGTACACTCTAGACATTCTTCCAGCCACATGAGAATTGCTGCCTATGTATGAGAAGTTCCTTTGCTTCTATGCTGTCTGTTGAGAAAAACTTTAAGATTGGGGTTGTTGTGCATATTTATTTGGAAATAACATTTTTTGAACACAACATTTAATTCTGAGTGAACATGAATAGGACAGAGCTGCCAATAGCCCAATTTTGTGAAAAGGGCAGAATTGTTACAAAAGGTCATTCTTACTTCACCCAGTCTTAGAATATGCAGCAATAGTGAAAAATTCCATGCTTACAAATATTAGGAAATAGACTGAAACCAAATCAGGGACACGTATGCACAAAATCTGAAATATTCTATACAGTTTTTGTTCCATGTATCAAAAGGACTTCACAGAGGTAGAAGGGTATTGGAGGTAGCCAACTGAATGACCTAATAACTTATTGAATGGATAGTTCTCATATCAGAATGGATGGATATAAATAACAAGATCCTCAAAGAATTTGTAATGGGCAATGTTTTAAGTTCTTCCTAAATGATCTGGAGCAATAAAATGCTCATGTGCACTGATGCCATTAAATTATTTAGGGTAATAAAAGTTAAAACAAAAGGGATACCAAGAACTCTGAAAAGATCTGCAGGGATGCACATTAAATAACAAATATGGTTCAGTGGAAGCAAATGAAAATTGGTGCACATTGAGCCATAAAAAGAATCCAGTTTCACATTTATGGAGGCTGAACTGGCTCAGTTGGGTTAGTTAATTTCATGAAAATAATGATGCAGAAAAAACACATTCCATGTACATTTCCTTCCTTCCTTCCTTCCTTCCTTCCTTCCTTCCTTCCTTCCTTCCTTCCTTCCTTCCTTCCTTCCTTCCCTGGTAACCAAAAATAAAATTACCATAATCATAAACAATTTATCCAAATCTGTCATGAAATGATGGTTAGACTCCTGCCCACAGTGTGGCTGTTACAGAATGCAGATGCTTTTGAAACCAAGGGGACTTCTCATAGTACCTTGTGATACTGACCCAGGAATCTGCTGATCAAACTAAATGAAGACACCCACATGTCTAGGCGCCTGATACAGCTCTTTGAATTCTGGCTTTGTTGTTTAGTTGAGAAGCATGTGAAATCCTGCTAGTGAAAAAAAGCTTGGAGACTAACAGCCTTGCAGAAATACATTCTAAGTTAGTTTTGTAAAATAAATCACAAGTCAGTTCAATCCATGCTAATGTAGCTTATATATACATATATACACACAGCAAGAGAAAAAGAAATCTGGAAGTGCAATTTCCCTGCTCTTTTATAGGCTCAGGAACAAATGATTGGGTTTTTGGATTTGTTTCCTTTAACTGGCATAACACTGAAGGTTGGTTCTGATCAGCCATTCTCTTCTCAGTTAAAGGAGGTAAGTCATGTGAATCACAGGTTTTTCTTCTACTCAAAGTTGGCTTCCATTGGAGCAGGATTTTAGGAGAACTGTGGCTGAGAAGTGTGGGAAATATTTACTACCATACCTCCTTATTGTGAGACACCAAACCTGCAGTCTTTTGGGCAGATAGTGGGAAAAAGACACCTGTATTTGTCAAGGGAAGCTAGTTTGTCAGGTACCTGCCAGCAAGAAAAGCTCCATGTGGGTTGCATGTAGCAAGAGTAATAGAAAACGTTATTGTTAAGAATTGCATCACTGCCTGTCACCTGCATTAATTCAGAAACTCTGGGTGTCTGGCTTTTTTTTTTCAATGATAATGATGGGATATTTATTGCATTGACTATCTGTTGCTTCTGGACATCTTTTAAAGCATCTCTGATTGCCCCTTCACTGGAACACAAGCAACATATTTTCCCCAAGCTTGTGGTAGAGGCACACAACTGCAATTACAAGAGGCACAAACACAGGACAAGCTCTACAGAAAGTTGGCTGTATTGTGTCTGTTACTCACATGAGTGGGCTACAATGAAAATAATCAAATTTTAGCTTCCACATATATTCTACAGTGCACATTAAGATTCAAACTCATACAATGTAGTCTGTAAGGCATCATCTCCCATCTTCTTTCCCGATTACAGAATTTGTTTTATTCATGAGGGGCATGAGTCTGAATGGTACAAGAGCTCCACGTTTGTCCAGCAAGCTCATGGGAAAAAAAATAGCAAAAGAAAAGATTGTCTATTATTGTTAAAGAATAGCTTTCTGCTTTTATCCAAACAACTTATATTACTGGTCAGATTGAAAACATAATAAATACAAACATGTGCCTTGCTGATTTTTTTTTCATGAGCAAGGCTTTTTTTTTTTCATATGCTCAATACTAACTATAATGCTTTTTATTGATTTACTGGGGATAAGAACAGGATTATAAAGCTCATGGCTCCATTATCTATGCACTGATATATGCAAAAAAACCAACATGAGCTTCAGCTTTCAGTACAGGAGGACAGATATGATTTAATATTTACCAGAGCCCCCTGATTAGAATACAGCAATTGAAATATATATATATATCAAAGGGAAGAGGAGAGGAGTTGTATTGTATGTTAAAAACATTCATTCTTGCTCAGAAATCCAAAAGAATTATCCTGGCAATGCTATATGCAGCACCTGATTTCAGATCATAAAAGAACTACTACTGTCAGCATCAATTATTGCCTTCTCAGCCAAGAAGAAGAGGTGGATGATGTCTTCTAAAAGGGAATAGCAGAGTTTTCAAAGAGAATTGACTTTGTAGTGATGAGAGACTTTAATTATTGTAGCATCTGTTGTAGCCAGTGTGGTGGTGTGTTTGAAGTGTTGGATTGGCACCAGGAAGAACCAGGTTAGAGGGAGAATGATGTATGCCACCTTGACCCTTTGTACCAAAGGCATGCATCATTCTCCCTCTAACCTGGTTCTTCCTGGTGCCAATCCAACACTTCAAACATACCACCACACTGGCTACAACAGATGCTACAATAATTAAAGACTCCTATCACTACAAAATAAAATCTGTTAGGAGACAAATTCTTCCAAGCATAAGCTTGGCAGGAAATTCCTGATATGTTTGCTAACAACTTTCTTCTTCAGAGGGTGGAAGAAGATGTAAAAGGATTAAATATTCTTAACTTAGATGTGTGGTCCCAGAAAAATATGCATTTGAGGCCTCAGGAAAAGGTCTGGCTTCTTTAAGGAGGCACTAACAGGTGCAGTGATCATGCCTATGGCCTCTCCAAAATATCTTTTCTGCTTCGTATCTGAATAATTGCACTCCCTGGATGAGTTTGACCTTCAGGCCAGATTCCATTTCTAGGGTACTGGAGAAACTAGCTGATTATATGACCGAATCCTTATTGTTATATTTTAGGCATATTGGGAAACTGGTGAAACACCAGATGACTGGAAGATAACAAATGTTGCTCCTATCTTCAAAAAGTGGAAAAAGAAGGATCCAGCAAACTACAGACCAGACAGTCTGACATCAGTACTTGGGCTCGAACAAATCATGAAGAGACCACTTTTAAGCACCTTGAAGACAATGTAGTAATTACATGAAATCAGCATCATTTATCAAGAACTAAGATAAGGTTATCTCATTTTTTAATTTGATAACTTCCTTAACAGAGTGTGGGAATACTGTAGGCACAATAGAACTTGACTTCAGTAACACATTTGTCAAAGTAACAAATGATATGTTGATTAGCTAGCTAGTTAAGTGCATTCTGGTTGGCATGACAATTAAGTAGATATGTAGCTGGCTCAGAAATTGTATGCAAGGGAACTAGAAACTAAGAGTTTGAAGAAGCTGGATATGTTTAGCTTTGAAAGTATGAAAGCACTCTTAATGATCTGAAAGGATGTCAGAGTCAGGACCCATCCTTTCATGTTATAAATAAATATCTCAACAAACTAAACAATACTCCTCTTTACTAATGAATGCACTTGTATTTATTGTCACAGATTGCAATTTAATATGCCAGTGTTTATTGCTGGCATCAACATCATCAGAAATATTTATAAATGTTTTTCATACTAACAAAAATACTGTTATCTGCCAAATCAAAAGGCTGGTAATATAAGAGCTGCTAAACTCTAGTCCAGAATCTGAAACTGTCTTTCTTGTGTTAGTTCTCTTCCTTGAAAAGGCATAAAAAGATGTCTGTCCACAGATGGGTTTCTGCCTCAGAATCTCAGTCTGTTTCAGAGGACTTGGTGGGTGCTGCTTCTCCAGTGTCAGAACTCTGATAATAGGGAGCAAAGAAGAAACTCTGAAGAGGCACAGATCTCTCTGTCTCTTTCACACACACACACACACACACACACACACACACACCCCTCTCATTTCTCATCTTGGCTCACTCATCAAGTATTCACTCAGTTTACAGGCCTGTGGGGCCCTAGCCATGATCTTCACCCACACCAATACCAATAAAAAGCAAAATAAACAAAGAAATAAAAAGTGCAACCTGTTTTCTAACTGAAAAGGGCAGAAGGGCGTATTGCAGCCAGACCATTAACCAGAAGGAGAAAAAAAGAAGGAAGATTGCCATGTTATTCTCTGACATGCTTAAATAAGGGATCTTGGGGATGCCAAGTAAAATGGAGAAAAATAATATTAGGGGCTGATGTAGCTATTCTGTATTGCACACGATCAGGATACAATCAACAGCTGCCTTTGGTAGACTGCTGGAAAAGCTGGGGAGGAAAGAGAGGGATCTTTGCCTGTTGGCTCACTGAAAGCAAACTTCACTTGCAGGATCTCAGAAAGATTACAATCTGAAATGTTTACAAAGATGATACATGAAGCTTCCTTGTCTACATGGGCCCCTAGTTCATCTAACCTAGTACAAATGAAATCAAATTTGTCTGATAAATAAAATAAGTTTTTACTTTATACTTTTATCAAATGTTACACAATGACATCTCATCCAGTTTCAGATCCAAACAAAACCTAAAACAGCACAATAATAAAAAAATGGAACAATGTATCTATCTCTCACTAGATCACAAGCAATTAAGTAATTGCTTGTGAGTTTTGCACACAAATAAATTAGCCACAATGCATGTTATTTTAGAGTCTTCATCCAATAAAAGTTACTGAACTTAAAAAGTGTTTTCAGAAGGAAAGTCAACAGGGAGTTCAAAGATGTCTACAATAAACTACAAAATGGGCCAAGGATTCAAAGCCCCTGAACATGGACAAACCCTTTTGGTGTACGACTGACCTAATGGCATATATTCAGTTGGCAGCAGCTTTTTAAATTTAAAATCCTTTCATCTGGAAATTGCATCTTAAGTCATAGGCTTGCAGCAGGTGGGTTTACTTCTGAGCTAGGGTCACATCTCTTCATTTATTGGAAGTCTAGCTTTATAGTACAAAGATATGGACAACGGTCCTGCTCTCCAACTACAGCCTGTGTCCACACTGCTGACATGAGCTCTTCCAATGTCATTTTCAAGTTTTACTCAAATAAATGTATGGTTCACATATGGTAACAAATATTTCTTATTTCATATTATTGAAATTAATTTTTAAAAGGGAAAGGGAGTACAGCACTTAGACAATTAGACAGCTTTGTGAAAAAGTTTGGATTCTGGGTAAGATGCTTCAAGTGGTAATGCACACAACAGAACAAACAGTAAGAGATTTGAGATTCCTGGATTACTTTGCGAAGGGACAAAATACTATGCTCTACAAAGGAACAGCCTGAGAAAATGATACCTAAACTGTCTTCTTCAGATTTGTGGGGAGGAGGTGAGTAAGCTAAATGAAATTGCTTTGTCTGTGATTTAGTTTGGAAATAGAAATTTTCCAGGCATGATAGGATCCTGGAATATAAATTCATGCTATTCATTATTCCTCAATTAATTAATACAACTACTATCACCATCACTAACACCACTACAACATATGCGACTACTCAAAGAGCATGCCTTGATTATGGAAAACTCTGCAACACCATGGAAAGAATGAGTAGCCTACAATCAAGAATTTAGAACAATGTATATTCCCAGTGAATCAGAAGTTTGGATTCTCTTTTCTCCTTCTTGCTTGTGATTCATCTTTGTACCTAAGCCTAATTAACTTTGTGTTGTGGTTAACTTTACTATTATTTATTTTACTTGGTCTTTACTTTCTTCTTTTGAATACTTTTTGGAGACGCAAGTATCGAAATGCTTCCAGTCCAGCAGATCACTTGAATGGCAGATAAAACAAAATTGTACCCCAACCATTACTTTATTATCCTAGGAAATGTGTATATAGTATGAAATGAAAGAATTCCTTCTTTGCTAATATATTCTTGCTATCCTTCCTTTTGTTTCTGAGATACTTTAAAATATAACAGAGAGAGGAAGTCATCAAATCACATTTACCAGAAAGCCCAACAAATAATTTTATGCCATGAATATATTTAAATGTGTGTCCTATTTGGCTCTATTAAAATAAAAATACTTGTTTTAACTACAATGGATTTCTACATCAGCAGTATTTTGCAAAACAGTATTCTAATACAGTCTTAAGTATTTTTGTCAGTTATTGTATTAGAGCACCCTCTACTGCTGAAATCCTTTATTGAAAATGTTGTATTTTCCAGCAATTTTCAAGGCCAGCAGGCAAATTTAAAAACAGAATAAGATACCTTTATATTGTGGGGGATCCAGTAGTCAAGGAAATGCTTCTATTTAAAGCAATTAAAGTGTTCTAGAACTTAATTATCTAATATAACATTATTGGGAAAACGCCTTCCTTGTTATTGCTTAATCACTTATCCCTCTCTAATAGGATAGTGGACTTTTTTTAAAGACAGGTAAAATAGGGAACATATACAACAGCACAGTATCCTGCCTTGCAAAATAATTACCCTCCTATATATTACTTGCAGCCAGCATGGTAATGTGGTTAAGTTATTGGACTAGGAGTGGGTCTTCTTCCAGCAAGAAAGCTCATTGGGTGATATTGAGCCAGTCACTCTTAGTCCCACCTACCTCCTGAGATTCCCCCCAAAGTGGGGGAAAAATAGGAAGAGGGAGTGCTATGCACAGCACCTTGAGTTTCTGAATGAAATACAGGATATAAATAAATATACTGCAATCCTTTGGCTTTTCATATAGAACTATCCAATGTAAGAGAATATCTGTAGCCCAGGGTTGAACTGTGGAGTTCTTGTTGTTCTCTGAGCCTGGTTGTTTGCTTGAAGACATTTCCTTATCCAATTAGGTAACAGTGTTAGTGCAATGTCACTGGGGGTCCTCTTAGATTCTCAGCTCCTGCTTAAGAGCAGATGGCAGCTGTGGTCAAGAGGGCCTTTGTACAGGTACATTTAAGTACACCTAGTGTGCCGATGTAATGGTATGTGGGAAAGACCTTGGGAGACAAGGTGAAGAGATGCTGCCTAGGGAATGGTCAGATAAGAGATAGCATAGCCCGCAGCTGTATAATGCGAAAAGCAAGAGGCTCAGAAGAGACCCTCCCTAAGTTCTCAAGTTGTAAAGGTGACAGCAGGAGAATTGTACTTTTAGACTTGCAAGATTCTGCTAATGTAGCTTTACAATAAAGTAGCATTAGTTTATCTGGTTGTGTTTCCTATCTGGCCTACCTGGTAAGACTGACAGCCAGTTGTGTCCTTTCCTGGACAGAGTATCCTTTTAGACAGTCAGTTGTGCCCTGGTCACCTTGTGATTGGATTACTGTAACATGCTCCACATGGACACCCTTGAGGACCATCTGGAAGCCACAGCTGGTCCAGAATGCAGTGGGGTGACAATGGTGGAAACATTGCATTATGCTCACATGACCCCATTGTTTCACAAGCTGCACTGGTTATCCGTTGGCATGGCAATGGGTCTGGCTATCTGATGGGCTGCTTATCTCCAATTGTTTCTGTCTGTATGGAATGATCAAGCTGGGTGAGTGCACTCTGGGTCCCAATTCAACAAAATCATCTTACAAGGCACAGGGAGTACACTTACTGTACTCTGTTGCAGTGCCTGCCCTATGGAATTATATCCCCCAGAGATTCATGTGGCTCCCACCCTTAAGACATTTAGGAAACTGTTAAAAACCTGGTTGTTCTGCCAGGCCTTGACACAGGGTGGTTGTGGAGCCCCCTTTAGTTATGTTTGCCTTATGGTTGGGTGTATTGTTCTCCTGATCAGCCAGATCTCTTTTTACTCATGCATTATTTTTCCTTTTATCAAGGCTACCTAGAGTATAGTAGCATAGTGAGACTTGTGTATGTGTGTGTACTTTTAGAAAGAAGTTAAATTATTGTGCAAAGCAGCTATGAGCCTATTTCAGAATGATCTATCCTGTTGGAGATCTGCATACCTGTAATATGTAGCCTTAAAAAAGGTGGTAGAAAGGAGATATCATAGCATTTTTCAAGTACCTGAATGGATGACACCTCAAAGATTGATACCTATTCACTCTTGTTACAGAGAAAAGTAAGTTGCAAACGAGAAAGATTCCAGTTGAATATTAAGAAAACTTCAGTAGGACAGGGGACTCAAGAAGCAATGGAGATGATAAGCTCTTCTTGACAGGATGTTCAATGAATTGGGGATGCTTGAATACCTGGAACTGATAGCTAGGTTGACTTGATGGCCTGAAAAGCCTCTTCCAAATCTATGATCAGATGTTTTCTTTCTTACCCTTGAAATAATAGGTTTAAGCCTTTTACTCTACAGTGCTATAGAGTGCTGCTTCAATCCTGAATTGTAAGACAAATATTTTACCCAATAAAATTCTGAGTAAGGTGAAGTCCCTCTTACACAAGCAAGATAATGGACCTTTCCTATTTAATCATTGTTATGGACTTGCCTGGTTCTAGGGCTGAAGAGGAGAACCTAGCCTGAAGTTGGAGAGTCAACCAGTGATTCAGAACCAGTGCAGGTGGTTGCTGATTTAGAGAACAAGAGGTCAGATCCTGAACTTGGGAGAGTACCCAGCATTAAAACATATGGTCAGCTAAGGAGTGGCATGCCTCCTTGAGAGCAGAGAGCATCTGCTCTTCTAATTAGGCAAGGCTCTGAATTCCTGTTATTTAAGAGCATTCCCAGGACTCCCTCTCCTTACTGGAAACAACTTTCCACTATGAGACCTGTGTTCCTCTGGTCTCATTCTTGGTCTCTCCTGATTCCTTGCTCTGCAAATAGATCTTTAATTTGTGTTCCCTGGATTGGATATGCTCTTTTTGCTGTATTAAGCTATAGCTATGAGTCAAGAGGTAAGATATACTTTCTCTTATTTTTCTGTTTTCTCTGCCTAATTTACAGCCTGCAACTCTAGCACGAGCCATTAACTGATTTATGATCAAACTAATAAAACCATTAGAAACTTGCTAATTGACTCCTGCTTGGTGCTGCTCACCCCAGTGCAGGACAATATCCCACTGTAAAATTCACAGCAAGTTGCAAAGAGAAGCTGTAAAGCTCTATAGCATATTAATGGCACAATACACAAGAAACTATTGCACAAAGAGCATTCCCATTGAAAAATATGCCTAAATCAGACGTAGGCCTTCTGGCCAATTTCTGCTCTATGAACTTTGAAAGCATTTTTTGAATTAAAAAAGAGATTGGAAATGGACATACTTCAAAGTGCCAGCCACTTATATCACCTTTGTTTCCAAGGATACTTCTGGAATTCACATAGCTCCAGAAGACACTTCGAAAGAATGAAAAAGGGTGTGTGATTGTTATCAGAGTCCTTTATTTGGAAGTGAATAACCAGAAAAGATAACTGTAAGCTGGGAGTGGAGGGGTTGGGTAGAGGGCATCCAGCGAAGGAGCAACCTTATTGGTTTTGACCTTCTGATAAATGGATGTCTGGGGGCTTGCCATGACCACCGTGTCTGCTCTCAGGATTATTAATGTGCCTCCAGCCCCAAGAGTGCTTAACTGAGTTTAAGGTATGCTTGGTGGAAAGGTGTGGCAGAGATGCCATGGACGGGTGTATTCAATAACTGCCTCCTATATCTCACCCCGAAGCAGTTTTGGAAAAAGCATCTCAGGGGAAGAGGCAGGGATTGTTATTAGTGAACAGAATACCTTTAATGCGGTATGCAATTTCTTTTGGCACTATACATAGAGGTAATATTGGATACTAATGAATAATGTTCAATTATCTATTATATTTTTATTTATTCTGGAAATACTGCTCTCTAGCAAGTTTTCTTTTGGATCTAATCTTTGCATGCATTTGCAGTACTTAATTCTGGACCATTCTCGTAACTGTAAACTTTCCTCTCTCTCTTTGCCCAGCTTTAAAAGTTCTAGTAAGTTTTACAGGATTTATCCAAAGCAGACTTTATACAATGAATAAACAGGCAACTTAGTCCAAAGGTCTGCAGCTTGCTCACTCTCTCTCTCTCTCTCTCCCATTCTATATATATATATATATATAAATTGTAAGGGCATTTAATGGTTTTTCAGTACAATATCATTACAGTTCCGTCTAACTCACATTATCATCTATTATTTTGCTGTCACCCTGGCATGTTAAGCCTTATGAATGGAACAAAATAAATATTGTAGCATCATGTTGACCTATATTTAGTCTGTGATTATGTCAGCAGGCTGATTTAAAAAAAAAAGACAATAGAGGCCATTAATTTAACAAAAATCACCTTGGGCTGGTATGAGGACTATTAATCCAGCACTATTTCCCTTGCCCTGTACCGTATTCAACAGGATCCAGGTGGTTAGGATGAAAATAAGGAATATACAAAATTTGTCAGTCTGTGAAAAGAAAGTTCCTAAGAATGCTAGAATGTTCTGTTTCTGAACTATGTCAAATCTCTTCCTGAGCCAAAAGCTATTTACAAAGCATGAGAAGGTTTGAGCAGGAATAGAACGAAAAGTATTAAAATTTGGGTTAACACATTAAAATGACTCATCTCCAAGTTGCCCGTTCTTTTTTTTTTTAATTTGGCAAAGGTTAATGAGCTACTGTGAGAATATGGGTCACCTTAATTCTTTGTTTACAGAATGTGTTGTTTTATGTTGGTTGATCAATGACTGTAATAAAAGTCCACCCCAAAATACATTGAACCACTTCTGGCTTGCAGGATTTATTTCTGAAAATGGACAAACCATCTTCAGAAAGACATGGTCCAGAAGGAGGTTCAACATGATCCTAAGGGATTTTGAACATTCTGGAGTTCTCTGGAACATTCTGTTCCCCTATCAATGATTTCTGCACATTGCTAAAGAAAAGCATTAAACAAAATTAAAAATAATAATAGAGCAATCTCACAAAGTAATTAAATAGAGTCAAATTTCATCTTGTGCCTGCGATTTATTATATGCAGAATGACAGCAAGTGTCAGAAAAAGCACAACATCATGGAGGTACAGTTAGTGAGTAGGCGCAGAGGCAACATACTACCTTGGCACAATTGATCAGCATAATTTATACAAACACATTAATAAATACATAATAAACCATTAGAAGAAAAGTAGCAAGGACTGATTTGGGGATGCTGTGGCACACTGACAGCACTGGAAATGCCAACATTATCCCACAAGTCAAGCACACCAGGGCAGGGCAGGAGGAGGGGAGAACACACATTCATCCCTCCCCTTGAATAGTGGTGTATTGTATCAGGCACAGACAGGAGCTAAATTATTTACTGACAAAGTCTATCAGTTTTTCCAGTTAGGATAAGAAAAGAAAAAACAAAACAAAACATCAAGTTCTTGCTTTTATTTAGGCAAGAATGTCTGGAGGCTGTGACCACAGAAGGGTTACCAAGATGAAGTCACAGTCAGTTCTGAACACTGTGGCACAAAAAATAGTTGTATGCAACTTAGTTTGTTGCAGCAGTAGCAATTCCATACACCAAAATGAAATTGGATTGATAAAAAAAAAGTTTAACTTGATAAAACTCAAGACAGAAAAAAGTTATTAAAATTTAATTCAGTTAATATATATTCTGGATACTGAGTTCCTTTTGACAGCTGGCATTTTCTTTCCCACACAAAACAAAGTGCTTTGGAGCAAATCCTGTGGAGGAATTTACTCCATTCTGCTAGAATGGCTCTTATATTTAGCTTGCATTAAAAAACTAGTCTTAGCTCTTACAACTCTTGGATAAGCTAAATTGTTTGAATGAACTTCAGCCACCTATACACCCACAGGAATAAACCCAAAGGACCATTTTGTGGAGGCACGATGTTACATTTTCTGAACTGGTATCTGATGTTTCCTTTTGCACAGCATGAGTCCTTGGAGAAGAACTCCAAAACTGGCATGGAATGGCAGTGGTTATATTTAAGCCTGGGGACAGACCCTATAAAAGCACATCAAGTATGTCATAGTGCTTCAAAGTAAATCAGAGGTCAACAATAAGACCTCTACTGGCTACAGTAAAACAAAAATAATTTAAATAAATAATTATCATGGCAAGTGATGAAAAAATAAGTAATGAATGCATTTTTTTTCACATTAGATTCCCTGCTCCCCTACTGCTGTCTAAAACAAAACCAATTAAGCTTAAAGAATGAAAGGGGAATTAGCCCCATTCTCTTCATTCTTGAAGAAATACTGGAATGTGATGAGCCCAGATTCAAGGGGGGAGACAGGAGGAGGAAAGGCTGGCAGTCTGGAATGGGAACAAGACTGTTACCCACCCACTTTTCCCCTTATTCATCCAGGCCTGGTATCAAGTCTGCAATGCTGTCCACATAGTAGTGAGGCACCAGGTCCTTAGCTGAAGGGCTGTCACTGGCCATGTAAGCCTGCGCCTCCTCTAAATATGAGACACCTGTCAGGGTCAAGACTGTATCAAGGCCACAGTTCTTGCCAAACAGGATATCCGTCTCCAGCCGATCACCCACCATGAGCATGCGGGATGGATCTACACCAAAGCGCTCCACAATGCATTCAAACATGTATGTGTTCGGCTTTCCAATTACTGTTGCCTTGCGACCAGATGCTGTTTCAACTGCAGCAGTGAGACTCCCTGTCCCTGAAAGAGAAGAGACAAGACAACCACAAATCAAAAGATTGACCTCCATTAACAAAAGCAATCCAGGCACTGCCTGACACATTTGGGTATTCAAAATTAAATGCCCCACTAAAGAATGAGTGAAATGGGTAACTCTGGGTTCAAAACAGTGGGACTAAGTAAACTTAACTTTCACATAGATGGAAAGCCTATATCTAATTTTACTATTTATGTGAAACAGAGACTCACATGATTATAAGGATTCTAATAATTACTGCAAGTTACACTACACATCCAGAAACTCTATCAGCCCAGTTGCA
Source organism: Python bivittatus (assembly GCF_059951505.1). Lineage (NCBI taxonomy): Eukaryota > Metazoa > Chordata > Lepidosauria > Squamata > Pythonidae > Python > Python bivittatus. The sequence goes on from NW_028277058.1 coordinate 37,970,944, forward strand.
GCCCAGTCCAGGCTGAGAATATTCAGAGCTGATTCCAAGGTCTTGTAAATACAAGCTTCCCAGTTGTTCAGAAACAGATACACCTGAGTAAATGATATTTCAAAGCTAGGATTAGATATGATAGTTACATTTTATTTTACTGTATAATGTAACTAATCCCATATACTAGCACATATAGTTATATACGCTTCAGTATTTTTCTCTCAATAGTATTGCTAATAGTGATGTATAACTGAGGACAACCAATCAACTATGGAGCAAAGCTCTCAAAAAAGTGGGGGGTGAGACCTTTTTTGGGTGGGCAAGACTAGGAAGTATGAAGATGCATAGACAAATCTTTATCAATAGGGATTGTGATTTTTTTTCAGTTCTCTTACCAACCATGGAGAATGTCTGGTTCAGTGCAAGAATTCCAAAAGAAACAACTTAAAGCTCATAAAATCCTAAAAGGAGTTGCTTGCAATTGTCCAGCGGAAAACAAGTAGATACTGAGTCATCTTATTTGGAGACCTGTACAGGTGACTAATAGACATTACTTTCTACTTGCAAATCACTTTACTAAAAGTCATTTTATTGGAATTGCTAATAATTAACAACCAAATCTCCCTTACTCAAAAGGGGTGATCAAAAAATCTGAATATACAAGTTATGCCAGGCTCATATTTTAGCATCACACAGCAAGGCGCAAGAACCTCTACAAGGTTATTTGATCACTGGCAGTGTTAATACACCAAGTGTTCTTCCAACAAATAATGCTATCACTGCTAATATAATACTCCCAGGAGGAACCATCAAATGGGAAACAGAGAAATGTGACAAAAAGGCTACATTCTTCAACATTTTAGGAAAAGGCATACTTGACCCTGAGAACCTTCCTTTATTCTCACACCACCTTTATTTGGTTCAAACCTTTGCTCAGTATATCAGGATTCTTCAGATAAATTATGGTGTGTACTTCTATACCATATGCTGTTATCTGAACGAAATATTGGTCAGATTAAGTCTCATTATGAGAAATTTATTAAACTGTACAGAAAGCAAGATCTCAAAGACCAGAACAGATGATTTAACAAAGTGAAAATCCATTCCTCGGCCTCTCAGTAAGACTACCTGGATTATGTGAATACGTATGGATGCTTGTTTGCTATTTCCCTCTGTCCCTTCTTAGTCCCTGGAAATGCCGGGTTTCCTCTCACTTATGCCTGGACTGGGTCCTCTACTGTACAGACCTCCTAACAGGCGGGAGGGCCGGGCGACGTAACTGGGCCTCAACGCCCCCTCGGGGCTAGCAAGCGGGGCTCCAGAGCCTGGCCCCTTCGGCCCGCCGCCCTCACTCACCCGGGGTGCGCTGCCCACTGCTAAGCGGGTGCCAAGGGTCTGGATCGGTGGCTACCAGCAGGCACTGCGGGTCGCGCAAATAGGCGCAGGCCTCTGACAGCTTAGCGAAGGTGAACTGATCGTCGTAGCCGACGACGACGGCGCGCACCGGGAGGGCCTCCTGGCCCGGCGGCTCTTCGTCGCCGTCCCCTTCTTCTCCGGCCAGGCGCAGCCCCGCGTCGCGCAGCTCCCCGCGCAGCCCTTCCCCGCCCAGCACGAAGACGCGGCCCGGGGTCGACGCGGGCGAGTCGCCGGCGCCGGTTTCTCCGCCTAGAAGGCGCTGGCGGAGGTAGAGCGCGGAGCAGAGAGCGGAACTGAACACCTGCTCGCCGCGGACGCCGCGGAAGCCCAGTCGGGAGAAGCGACGCTCCAGCTCGGCCACGGAGCGGCGGCTGTTGTTAGATACGAACAGGGTGGTCTTCCCGTTCCGGCTCAGGCGCTCCAGCAGCTCTGGCGCGCCCGGAACCGCCCGCTCTCCGGTCCACAGAACCCCGTCGCAGTCGAAGAGCAGCCCCTGCGCCTCCCCCAGCACCTCGCGCAGGCAAGCGCCGCTCAACCGCCTGCAGCCCGCCATGCTGGAACCGCACTCGCTGCCCTGCCCCCGTCTTCCTCGCGGCGACGCAGCCAATCGGAAGCGCGCCGTTCCCTTGACGGACTTAAGAAAAAAGTACCAATCAGACGCCTGCTGAGCCCGGGGTTCGACGCGGTTAGAATGAAACCGGGAAGATCGGAGGGTCGTCGTCCAATCACAGAAGCTGGTACGATTAACGCATCAAAAGGTGGAGGGGGGAGTACAGTGTTCTCCCGGGGTGGCAGAAGAGTAGGCGGGCTGCGTGCGCCATGACAACCCGCTTGCAAGGAAGAAAGAGAAGACAGGTGCGCATTCTTAGCAGGACCCGTAAGGGGGCGCTCGTTTTCCTAACCTGGGAGCGGGAAGAAGGAAGAGGAAGTGTAGCAACAATAAAAACCCCGCCTCTGTGGCTTTAGCCTCTTGGTGGAGGAGAGGAGAGGGAGAGGCGGCTCAAAATAAAGCGGCACAGGTTGTAGACCTGTTCGATAGGGGGATGACCGTTTGACAAATAGCGTTTGGAAAACTCACGTTACGGACCGTGAAAGAAGGGCGGGGGCGAGGCTTAAAGGCCAGAGAAGTCCCGAATTAAGAACCCGGGGGCGATGCTTAAGCTTCGTGGTGGGCGAAGGGCAGACCCTGAAAGAGAGAGGGGGCGGGCGAAGAGTGCCTGACGGCATCCGTCCTCCTCTGCCTGGGTGGGGCGATGCTGGAAGCGGCTGTCGGCGGGATGCTTCCGGGCCGCGGGCGCTTTCTGAGGTGACGGCAGCCCCGTGCAGGGCGGCGGGACTCATTTCGCCCCTCTGAGAAGCAGCGCCCGTGAACTGCCCGGCAGCGCCATCGGCGAGGAGGGTTGCTGCGCGTCGGGGTCCGTTCCCCTTGGCTTTAAAGCTCTTCCCCCAGCCGTTCGGGGCGCGGGAGTAGCTTTTGCAGCCTGCGGACTGCACGGGAAAAGACGAGGGGGCTTGGGGCCTTTAAAGGGTGACCGTGGTCAGTCCCCGCACGCCGGCGTGGGCGGCTTGCCCACTTGCCCGGCCCTGATGGTGTCCGGCAAGCGCGACGGATGCGGATATTGGTGGGGTCAGCGAGAGTTGTCCAACGCGCCCGGAGGGCACGAGCCTGGGGGACGAGGGCGGATTGTGGTCCCTTGCTCCGGGCCGACAGCTTTGGATGGAGTCGACGGTCAGTTGCCAGGAGCGGAAACTGCTTCCCTCGGGACTGACCGCGTAACCAGCTCGCCCCGGCCAAGTCCCTGCCGTGCCCGCTTCTCAGGGCGGGAAGAGAGAAGCCCCAGCTCGCCAGAAGGCAACCCCCCTTTCCCCGCCTTTTTTTAATTTGCTACGTGTCCAAGGAAGTGTTTTCAATCCAGCGTGTCCACTGTTTTTGGTTTTATTGTAGGCCAGCACCTGCGCTCCAGTTGGTTACCGTACACAGGAATGCCCCCTCCTCTCTGGTCAGTGGTCGCTCCCCTCCATGGCTGGTTTTTTTCTTTTCCTTTTTAAATAAGTGGACTGATGGAGAGCAGGGCTTTTCTTTTTTATTTTTTTTAAGAAAAAAAAGTTCACCGATTGAAATGTGAAATAGTGCATTTATCTTTTGTTTTCAAGTTCAGCCTTGAAACAATGAAAAGAGAGAGTCTGACTTTTTTTTTAAAAAAAAACAGCCGATTAATGAAACAGGAGAACTGTAAAAAAAAATATTGATGTTTGCTTTTTCTGGTCCAGGAAGAGTAAAGAAGCAGGGGAATCTGCTGATCAGAGGCCATCAGGGCAGAATTTCTGTGGCCAGGAAGGGAGTGAAATCTGCAAAAAGATTTCTTAAGCAGTCTTTACACATGGAGTCAGCAGCTTAAAGGTGCAGTGCAGAAAAGTCTCAGTGAAGGAGAAAAAGCACTCCCCTCACATGCCATCAAAATCCAATGTTAAGGTCCCTTAAACTGCTTGAGTAGATTTTGGGGGTATGACCCAAGAGCATAGTGAGAGGAAAACCCAGCACAAGCGTATTTTGAGTTCTGCCCCACTTCAGAAAAGTGAGCGAGCTGTTTAGGACAACTTTATTGATCACAGGAAAGCGTCTAGACAGATTACTGGAAGATTATTACCTGTTGCTCAAGATGATGGGTTCAACTTTTGTTTCCCGCTTTTAGGCAATATCACTAAACAAAGGACATTCCCAGTCAAAACATTTAGGAAATTATATCCCAGCCTGATTTTCCTATGACCCTACCTACCTACCTACCTACCTACCTACCTACCTACCTACCTACATATGATTTATATAGTGTCCATCTCACATATGTGACTCTTATGCTGAACAAAGTAGTATATCTGTTCAAATCATCCAAAATACTGATTGGTCACTTTCCATTTTCTTCCTTGGGAGCTATTATTACCTTTAGAAAGCCCCCTGTTGATAAACTGTCTTCAAGAAGCTGGTTGAGAGTAAATGCCGGATACTGGCTGTAGAGATTGAGAGAATTGCCTCAGGCACTGCTTATCACTTCTTGTTTTCTGACTACTTCCTCTGTGAAAAGAATGCAAACGAGGCAGGCACAAGAGCTTGGGAGACAAGGGTGGATTGTGGTCACTTGTTCCTGGGCGACAGTAGGGTCCATACCCCCCCCCAAAATCACATTATTTCGATGCTGTATTCTTCAGCTAGTTCACATATTCAGTTGTTAATAATTATGTAGAGAAGTGGATATCCATGCATGTGGCCAGACCTTATGTCTACAGCACTCTTTCCCAGTTTGGTGCTTTCCACTTAAAATTCCTGTCATCTTCAAATAGACCCTCTTTGAATAACCAATGACCCTATTGGCTGGAGTTGAAGTCAAATATTCCTGGAAATTACCAGAGTTCATTTGTAATATAAATCTATACCCTATAACTTGAATCTAACCCCAAAGAAAATTCTTGTGCTTTAAAGAACTACATTGAAGCACCAAAGATTCTTTGATTTGCCTTCTGCCTATATGAACTGTTTGAAACATCTTACATGAACTGGATATGTACTTAAAGTTGATTTAGAGATAAAATGTTACCCCAGCAAAGTAACTTCACATTTTTTAAAAAGGGTGAAAGTAGTTCCTGTAGTTTTTTTTTAAATTCTGCCTTTATTGTTTTTGTAAATAACTCAAGGTGGCGAACATACCTAATACTCCTTCCTGCTTCTGTTTTCCCCACAACAACAACCCTGTGAGGTGAGTGGGGCTGAGAGAGAGTGACTGGCCCAAAGTCACCCAGCCGGCTTTCATGCCTAAGGTGGGACTAGAACTCACAGTCTCCTGGTTTCTAGCCTGGAGCCTTAACCACTAGATTAATGCAAAATGTATGGTATAACTACAATAAAGAAAAGAAATAGTCTGTCTTCTTTTAACATTTATTCAGAAGCTTCCACAAATGACTTGTCAAAAATAGAAAAAAAAAAGCAGAGCACTATTAATAAAAAGTTATTTTGTGCTTTATAGGCTGATAACAGAATAGTAGGAATGTGGACTATATTATATCAGACTGTTGATTTGGGACAGGGCTTGCAGTGAAGGACATCCTATACCAACTGATGTATTAATGTCTGTAAACAGGAGAGGTGGTTTTTTAAATTTCTTTTGTTGGGGGGGGAGTTGTTTGTTTTAAATAGGGGAGCATTCACACTGGTCCCAAGAAAGGTGACTCTTGCACCTTGGTGCATTTTGGGAAAGTTTAATAAAATACCAGTGAGGATAAAAGAATTACAACAAATTGGATAGGCAAAAGCAAAGCCAGTAAAATTCCTCCTCTCAGACATTCTCCAGAGTTTCTACCTTCTGATCAGCAGCAGATGAAGAACTGTTTTTTCCCATGTTGGCCTCTTTTTCTGTAGGGTTGGAATCTTTGGACATTTCTATACTGCAGGTATTAGTAGAACCATCTTCAGTTGCATCTGCCTTATTGTTCGTAGCTGCTGGAGGAGGCCTGGGTGATGATGGAGCTTTGTGACTCTGGCGTCTGGCTGGCTGGGGAGGAAGTGGTGGTGGCCCAGCTGGAGCTCGCACTGGTCCCCCTACGGTTCTTCGAGGCATGGCTTTAGGGATGGAGGGAGACTCTGGAGCAGGAGGGAGGTGAACAGGTGGTGTGGTTTGAGGAAGGGGTGGAGGCATGGTGGGTCGGGGTGGAGCAACCCGCTTTGCTGCAAAGGAGAATGAAAGAAAAAGAAACAAAATCTGTTATTTGAGACATTTGTTTCTCTAACACCCCTCCCCCCCATGTTTCAGCTCTGCATGAATCCAGAAAAATCCTGGCATATTTGGTATATAACTCTCTTTTAAAAATGTTGTTTCTATATATTGTTTTCTCTGTATTTCTTTTTCAAGATTGCAATAAAATTATTTCTAAAAATGCTGGGCTTTAATGCGTATTACTTGTATGCGGTTAACTGCACAGTGTGGCTCCTAAACAACAATACCAGAGATGTGGAGTAAACTGCAATCTGAAATCTACTATATATTCAAGATAGATTATGCCCAATCTTATTCAACTGCACTATGAATTTTCTACGTACTTACGTTTGTCTCTATTTTATCTAGTCCTGTCACTTCAAAGCACACACAGAATTGTGCACTAGTCAGTCATCCTTGACTGTGCTATGGATTTTCTGAACAGAACAGCAATAGAAAAACAACTATGACTAGCAGAATGGTAGGGAGATGAACAAGGTAACACAACCAACAGCTAGGATGGCATTGAATACTTCCAATCAGATAGCTTCTAGCCCTGTCAATCAGAATACATTGTGCCACTGTTCCATCACTCCTTGTTTAGCTGTCTTTCTTTGACGAAAAAAAAAAAATGAAGGCGTAAGAAAACTATCAATGTAAGATGTTTTCATATCAGGTCTCTGTAAAATTCTGAGGCACACTGATTGCAAAACTAAAACCTATTGAAGCTCCCATGGCACTTGCCGTATCTCCAGAATATAAAATAGTACCACTGTACCAATGTACTTAATGCAGGTGTTGTGCTGCAGTCCCATTTGAAGCATTTCTTTAATAGCACATAATGTACATGTGAGGACACACACAAAAGCACTATGGGAAAAATCAAAACATGCAGTGATTTGGGAACATTGGCAGCTGGTGTCAGTAGCAGAGATAAAATGATTAATACGGGAGTACTATGAAACTTACTTTTTCGTGAAGCCTCATCAGGAGCAGAGGTAAGTGGGCAGACTGTTGTTTCAGTAGAAGGCTGGGTCACTTTTGAGGACACTGTTTCTGGAATCACCTCAGCATTTTTCCTGCCAATGTGGAAAAGTCTTGTAAACTTTCTCATTTATAGGCTTCCAAAAGGTGGCATGCCAGCAATTAGTATACAGAGAAATCATTCTAAAGAGACTCTTCATGCTTGATCTTATATTAACCAGGAACCACTAAAACAGTGGTACCCTGTCTTCCAGGAAAATCACTGTGAAGTCTCCATCTCATTCACTGACCAGTGAAGAATAGCTGAAGTTTGTTTCCCACATCCCAAAGAAGAGTAAGTATTAAAACTGATTCCTAAATTGTATTTTCTCCTCCTCACTTTTACTAATCTGTTTTCTTTTGGGGTTATTTTTTAATGTAAGCTTGAGGGAGGCACTATTAGTCCTGCTTTTTATGAGCCACTGGCTTGTTTGTTTACTGCAAAGATCAGGTTAAAATGCATTAAATCATATTGCATAATAATGCTTGTGGAAAGCCTTGTACTCTGGAGTTTTTTTCCTGTAAGCATCAACAATATGGCTGCACAAGCAGAACACACTAGATCAGGATAAAGTAAGATAGTATAGCTTGTGATTTGTTGGGTAGTTTTTGTTAGAAACCCAGCCATTGTCTTAGAATAATGTATAAACCAGATTATTATGTTAAGCTGTAAGATGATTTATTTGCTTATGTATAACATATCATTGTGGGTATAGCATTTATGTTTTATTAAGCCAGGCTTAGACTTGTACCCAACCTATTTGTAACTGGTGTATTAAATAAACAAGGCAGCAGTGTACTGTTGTGATAGGAGGTAAATGGCCACACTGCATTACCAAAAAGAAGAACTGTATCAGGATAAAAAGTGGACAACAGAAAATCCATATTTTCTAGTTGAAATGTATCAGTACAATTTTTTGAAGAACTGATATAACTGAAAAGGAAGCACAATGTGTTCAATCCATAGTAGGGCAACTGTGACCACATGATCTGCATTAATATTCATGCTGCTGTCCAGATGCTAAGTCAGCTGAATACTTCCAAGGCCCTTTTTTTTTCATTCTCAACATTCTTTGTAGGAATGTGCAAAACCTTTCATTCCTCCTTTGGACCACACTGTTCTAGCCATGCTGGAGGTGGGCTAACAATTTCCCAGAAATTAATCCCTCAAACTAGAAGCAATTTGTGATGTTCCAAATGTGGCCCAATCCCATTTCAGTATAACTGTATTGATATGGTACAGAGGAAGACCGGTAGGTTTTATTAATACCTAGTTCTTTCTTCTGAAATCAGACTTGGACCAGACAGTCCTTCAAGTAGAAGAAGATGTCTTCAAATGGGTACCACTCTAGTTGAAAGGCTGAGTGAAAACTTTTAAAAATTAAAATTAGGGGGAAAAAATAGAGATGGATAAGGAGCATAGCTGAAGGTTATATTTGCTTATGTTACCTTTCTTCAGGCAAAGAGGAATTAGATTCAGAAGGCAGAAACACTGATGCGGTTTCTTCTGTTGTGGGAATGTCTTGATTTTTGATGTCTAATGGAGGAGTGAACAGACTGGAGACATTGAAGTCAATATCTTAAGAAAAAAGAAAAAATGCATGAGAGACTCTGGGTGTCTAAAAGCTATTACAATATTTTGCAGTCCTCTAGCAGCAGAAGGCTCATCTGTTGGTCCCTCCTACCTCTATCTTTCATAAGCTTTATCAGTGCTCTAATATAGAACAGTCAATTCATCTGAAGTCAAGAAGAGGCAGACTGGCTAAAAGTCAGAAGTGTGTGAATATATTAAGTCCACTCTGGAAACACCACAGTAATCTGAGGGTGAAGACAGAAATAATGTAACATGAGAATTCACTGCAGGACCCTCAGATAAATATGGGTATTCCTCCCTTGTGCCTTTGTCATTTCATAGATACATTACCAGCAACTTAAATGCAGATTTACCTCTAAGGCTAACTTATGCTCCAGGAAGGTGGTTGACTTTGATCTGACTAGTCTTCCCTATAAAGCCCTTAAAAGCCAGTGACACAATCTATGTGTTTAAATTGCTAAAAGACACTACCTGTTCATTTATCTCCTTTTTGATTAAAAAAGCACCACTCTTCCCATCTAGGATCCAAGTTTAGCTCTGGAGAAAGGTGATACATTTGGATGGGATGCCATGAAGACATTCAATTTATATTTTAATGAAGTGCCTTGGAGGTTCCTTTCAGAGGTTTTGGTAGAGTGGCATTTAGAACATGCCTGATTAAATCATCCAAATGCAGCTTCTGGAACTACCACTGATCTGAATTCTCCCCCCTTCAAGAATGGTTCAGATATACTTAGTTTCTTATCCCTATATCTCTGAAAGTGTGAGGTATTTTTAAACCTATCTCTCTATCCACCATTATACAGTACATTGCTTTTAAACACTAAACACCATTAATATAAGCTGTATATTTTCTTTGCACCAAAGAAGCACAAGTTAAGGATACCCCCTCCCCCCAAAATACACATACATTTGGCAGCTCTTATTCTAACCTGGATAGCAAGAATCTTAAGGATTAAAATTCTTGCTATTGAAACTTGCATGACAAAGAAAGAGAAATACTGTACATGGAATGGTGCTATTGCAATGCATAGTTACTGTACTCCGTAAGGCACATAGAGCTTTTTTTTTCATAATGATCAATTAATTCACAGAATCATTTGCTATCTCCATTTTCCAGTCCCACTAAAGCAATCTTTTTCAAGCAGGTGCCAGCTACACATGTTTGCTTACAAGCTATGAGGAAAAAAGAAGAAAGAATTCAAGCTAACAGATAGTTGACTACCTCCTGGAAAGAGGATCTCAGCATTTTGTATGAGAGGCTCCACAACTCCCACAACTTGGATGGAGGATACAGAAGCTATGTCTAGCTGCACTTGGGACCTGGGAGAAAGAAGCCAAGAACAAAATTGAGCAGATTCTGAAGCCAACATTCTATATAGTTCATTTGTCCTAATCCCCCTTGTTCACCTTTACTGGTATGCTTCACCAATAATGTCAGCATATACACATTAGGCTCTTCTGCTTCATGATCTCTGAACATCTAATAAGACTTGACCTGATTACTACAAATGCACATAAATAATTTAACAATACTATCCTGTCCAGCAGGATGATTGCTTTATATATTTATATGGTACTAAATAGGAGGTAGTAAGATAAGGCTATCATAGCTACAGGATATAATGCTATATGTTAATTCCCTGATCAGAGACAATATATCTCTCAATATTAGTTGCTCCTGAAAATGTGTAGTAAAGGGTTGTGCAGTCATATCCTTCACATGGGATTTCCATCTGTTTCTGCTTGGTTACTTTGGAATAGAATACTAGGTTGCCTAGGACTATTGTTCCTATGTGTTTACTGGAGAACTGATTAAAACCTAATTTAGAAGGTATTAAGTACTGATGTGAAGAGGGAAAGCAATTGGATTTTTTCCCTTCATTTTGGCAGTGAATGCCCACTCAGTATCTTCCATTTCTTGGGAAGTTTGAAAAATGCAGTAGCTCAATCCCTAATGTTTCACTTGCCTACTTCGAATATGAGAGTGACAAGAACTAAGAGTCATGCTGGCTCGGATGTCACCCGGATTAACAAGGTCTGCGCCAGATGTTGGGGAATCAGGACAATCTGACAATAAGTGGGCTACTGAAACAAACCATACATGGACAAGACAACTTGGAATTGATGGAATGCTACTACAACAGTAGACTAATGAGAGGGGATATATGAAATGGATGACGGAACTATGGATGGACAGAAGACCTACATCCACACTAACTGAGAAACAGCTAGTTACCCAGTGCTTCAAAAGAGTGAAAAGGAAGCTGCTCTCGCAACTTGCAATAAACCAACTACAATTACATTCCTGACTCAAGAAGACCCAGAAGAACAACTGGATGTGCAGCCAACACCTGAAGCTGGAACATCACTGTCACTCCCTCCATTATAGAGCACAGCAGCTGATATGAGGCATAAGATCATAGATAAACTAGCTACAGTCAACCTTCGAGACTGATTACCAAGGCTCAGTGGAGAAGTACCATCACATAGTATGCTAGAAGATGCCAATAGAGCCAATTAACTGGTATATGCTACAGCTGCTGTAATCCTGAAGATGGTTGACTAAACAATCTAGAACAGCAGTACATACCCCCCCAAAGCTAAGATCAAGGCAACTTGGAGAGAAGTTAGTTAGCTGGTGGAACTACAAAAGTGTGTGGAAATTAAGAATAAAACTTGGCTACTGAAAAAAATACAAGGGCCTGACTCCATCTGAAGCCCTAGAGACTGCTAAACAAAGGCTCACAGCACTGGCTACCAGGCTAAGGAGATATGCTAGAGAAGCAGATACCAAGAAGATAAATGCCCTGTTCTCCAAAGAACTATCCAAGATGTACTCCCAATTGTAGTGCAACAACACTGTAACAGCAGAGCCACTCACAGCAGAAACTGAACAGTACTGGAAGAACTTATGGGAGAAAGAGAAGACACATAACACCAGTACAAAGTGGCTGCAAGACCTGAGAGCAGACCACAGCAATCTCTCAGAACAGAAACCAGTCACCATCATAGTAGCAGACATCCAACAGCAGGTCAAGAACATTGAACATCTGGACAGCACTTGGCTTGGACATGATCCACACCTACTGGCTAAAGAAACTAACAGCAGTGTGGCACAGATGAACCAGCTGCTAACAGCAGACTCCCACCCAGACTGGATAACACAAGGAAAGACAGTGCTAATCATGAAAGACCCCACTAGGGAACAGCACCGCCTAACTATTGGCCAATAACCTGCCTCCCCACAACATGGGAAGTCCTATCAGGCATCATAGCTGCCAAGCTACAGGACTATATGGGGTAGTACATGAGCATAGCTCAGAAGGGCATTGGGAACAACACCAGAGGCTCAAAACACCAGTTGCTCATAGATAGAGCAGTTGCCTGAGACTCAAAGTGTAGACAGACCAATCTGAGCACAGCCTGGATTGACTACAGGAAAGCCTATGAGTCAATGCCACACACATGGATCTGTGAATGCTATACGAAGTCAATAGGACACTAAGGAGCATCCTCAAGAACTCAGTGGGACTGTGCAGGACAACATTGAAAGTCAACTCAAGACAGTCTGCACAAGTGGCTATCAAGTGTGGCGTACCAATGTGACACACTGTCCCTACTGTTCTGCATAGGCTTGAACCCCCTCAGCCAGATAATCACAAGGACTGGATACGGATACTGCCAACTAAAGGTAATTAATGCCCCCAATTAATTCCCTGATTAAAGGAGAATATACCCATGGTTACATACACAGATATATTCTACAACAAATATACAGACAGTATCATTACTTTTGTAGGCAAGGAATTAGTTGCTTAATAGTGGGAACACAACGTTATGAAGTTATTTACTACTTTTTACTGCATATCTAATTCTTTGATAGCTGAACCTGTGAGAAGAAGTTGGGAAGGAGATCTGTTTATGTATCTGCTTAAGCTACAACCCACTTGATTGGTTTGGCAGGGCTGAAAAAGAAATTAAGACTTTCCTATCTACATTACAAATAAAAGACAAAAGTTCCCAATAAGGTCTTTGAATGCTGGAGTTTGGCTGGATTCTAAGAACTCATCCACTCCTCAGAAACAAGATGTGACATTTGCTGTGCTTTATCTAGATTCAGTTTCTTGAGAACACTGGGGGAATGATGAAAGCATAAACATTGAACTTCTGTAATCACATTGTTGCAGTGACGAAAAAAGTTGCACCTTCCAATTGTTTCCCAGTTCTAAAAGAATTTGCCCTGGATGACTTACCTTTACCCATCCTATGGCTCCTCAGTTGTTTTGTGCTACAATTCCCAGCAGTAACACTAATGGCTGGGGAATAATGAGCATTATAGTTTAATACATCTGATGGGCACTAAAAGAATACCATATGTCATTTCTGATACAATATATTACATAGAGAGAGAGTGAAATAAGTGAGGTATTTCTTAATAATTCCATTACTGAATACAGTATAAACTGTATAAAACACACAGAATAGATTGTCTCCTGGGAACTCTATACTTTACCTTTCATTCTGTTGGGGCCACAGTAGATTGGGTCCTAGGACAATGGCAATGTTGCTAGGGGACATTTTATTCACTTCCTGTTGTTCGGCCAGCTTGGCTAAAAAACGAATCAGATACCTACAAAGAAAGAGTGATTTGTAAAAGCAAAATGCAGTGCGTTGATTTTCTTAGGATTCTTGTGTTTCTCTATTGAATTTCAACAAGAACATAAAAGATGATGTTTGACCTATCACAGAAAGGCAAGAAGGAGAAAAGTTTTACTTCTTTGTGTACTTCTTTCATCTTTCTTTTACTTCTTTTTTCTTTTCATTTATGTAAAAGCCTATAAGCCAACTTTCTGAACTAAAGCAATGAACAAATAAAAATCCAAACATTCAAGAATATTATTACACATTATAGTAAAACTTTAAAATTGATCCTGGAAAGTTCTAAATATTTACAGCTGTGCCACACCTCAGATTGTTGTAGTTGTCCTTGGGGAGTTGATTGCAAGCATCCTTGAGGTACTCTAGTCGAATTTCTGACTCTTTGGCACTGAAAGGAAAGAGTGTAGGGGGAAAAAAGTGTAATCTTTTTAAGGGAGAAAAGGAAGGGCAGAACAACTTGAAAATAAAAAGGAATCCAGCTCTTGTGAGAATTGCGCATATTATTTCTTATTTTCTAATAGTCAAGGACAATGCAATCAGAGTCTGACAACATTTCCTTTCATTTACATCCTCCAAAGATCTCAGCATGCCCCATATGAATGGAGCCATTCTCTTTAGCTATCATGTAAGTCTCGGTTGGTGGCAGCACTTGGCTGAACTTCTCTGGGTGTAGAAGCCAAACAAAGTTGGGTGGGTCTGGTTAATATTTGCTTGGGGGGGGCATCTGGGAATATTAAGGCTATTTTCTAAACTGGGATTTTTTAAAAAATGGGAATAAGGCAATGGGAAACCACTTCATATTGTTGCCAAGAAATTACACAGACAGGTCCATGAAGTCATCAGGAGTCAAGCTCAATGCAAAGGAGCCTTGACTTGAAAGTAGATTTGATTGTCAGAGTTTATTGCTGGAGCTGAGATTCAAACCCAGGTTTCCTCAGTTTGTCCTAAACTCCAACCACTGTCCATCACTGTTTCATGGAACAGAGCATACTATATGTTCTTCTTCTGCACCATCATGTGTTAAGAGAAGAAGATTTTTTCCATGATTTCTAAGAAAAATATTCATAGGATTGGCAATAAAATTTATGTGGAAAAAAAAATTATGCAGAAACTGTAGGAGATCTTTTTGGCTTATTAATAGGGTTGTTATTCTATCTATCTGCCTATGGTAAATTGAGTAGGACTAGAACTGGGCATTAGAACTGTAAGAATAAGCTGAGTTAGAAACAAAATTGGGTACATTTCTGTTTTTTTAAAACTGTTGAAATATAGTTTTTAATATTTTTTATAAACTAAACTAGTTGTTAGTTTTTATATCTTTATTAACTTGTGATGAGAATATTTGCACCTTCTTAATGGCTGTGCTGCCTGACCTGTGCCAGTGTATATATCTGGAGATAAAATAGGTTTTTTAAAATTATTTTTCCAATATAAACAATGGTATAAATAATAGTTTATTCAGACGAATAAAACTCAACTAAGCACTGACACAATTATAGTGTATTTAAGCCCATCTTTCTATTTCCAACTCACCTGGCAGCTTTGAGCCAATCATCATAGAGTTCAAAGGTCATCAAAGGCTGTGGCAATTCTCGTAGGTAACATTTTAGTGCACCTGGAAACAAGGAAGCAGGTTTCTGACACAGCACAACATGCCTAGCTTTAAACAAGATGTATGCTGCCTGGTATCTGTGAAACATTTCAACATTATCAGAACCACTACTCTAGTCAATGGCCAGAGCTTGAGAGCTATATTCCAAACTGTCTAAAAAACATCAAGTTGTCTACTGTTGTCTGAGAGAAAGGTGGAATCAAGCTAGCTAAACTTGCCACATCTAAAGATGTTCAAAGTAAATACATTGCTCTCCCTGTGAAGCATCAAGATAAGGCTGCTTAGAAGCTTGGAGGTGGGGGAAGAGTGTGCTTTGCTTCTCTATTTTGTTTCAAGGGGATACTTTACTCAAATTTCACTCTTTGAAGATCTTACACCCCTGCTGACTACCTACCTGCCACAGCATGAGGGTCTTCATAGAATTCATCCAGAATATTTGAGCCACTGTCAAGACAGTACTTTAGTTTCTTCAGCATAGAAGCTCCAGCTGCCAACCGGAAGAGCCCCTAAAAGAAGAAACAAAAATAAGAGAGAAGCCAGGAGGTCTATGGCAAATGAATAGCCAGACAGAGGGTGGTACCTACCTCTTCCTGCATACCTGCGGTCAGCAGCATCATAACACAGGCTTCAATGGGAAGTGCAATCTCTCGCCCAGAAGCCTTCAGGTGAGTCTCTAATGGCATTCCATACACTCCTGGTACAGCTTTTCCATCTGATGGAAGAGAGACATCTAAACAAGGAAGAAAGAGGAGAAATGATAAAGAATAAAGAATGTTTGACTATTAATTTCCAGAGATCTCATCTCTATTGTATGGACTAATCCAAGGTTTTTTGTCTTCTGAAGAAAAGGGCAAGAAGGCCCACCTATCCCATATCTACTAATGGTGACAAATTTATCTGGAATGCCACATTTTTCAACAAATCCCAGCCCTGGCAGAATCCGAAGCTCCAGACAGCTGAAATCAATACATTTATTTTGAAGAGCTTCATGCTCTTCTTCTTAAGCTCCATTTTATTTATTTATATTTAGCTCCTCTGTGGAGCTTCTCTTTGACATTCTTACTTGATGCCCATTTTATCAATGGAATAATTATTTTTTTCCTATCGCTAGAAGCATGAACATTTCTGCAACCACTTAAGGGCAAAATCAACATGCTAACAGTAAAAATAATAAAATAACAACCTTAACGAATTGACTTTCTTCTGCAGCTTAGGGCAGCTACTTCTTTGCATCTAGGACCACAGGAGTTGATTATGAGCTTGAACATTGGGTAGGAATGGACCAGAGCAAGCTGTGAGTGAGCCTATCTTTCATAAATTATTGATTCATGAAACATGAGATGCAAATTAGAAGTGTGTTTTTCCTGATAATACTTTGTTCATTATAAATAAATGATCAGAAGTGTGTGTGTGTGTGTGTGTGAGAGAGAGACAGAGAGCGTGCAACAGAAGGAGGTAAAAGTTGGAGATGAAGGAATGTTTGTCTTTTTTCAGAAGTTGTTGGAAAGTTGTGATTGTTGCTGGCACTGTTTAATTCTTGTGCTTGTTATCTATCCTTGTACTGAAATCAACTGGACTCATAATAGGCAAGTATGGAATTGCACTGTCTGAAGAACATCTATCCTATTGAAAAAAAGCTTCCATAGCACTGGCAGAACAAAAACAGGAGCATTAAAAGAATTTGCTACTATGCTATATGTGCAACAATTTGTCTATAAGGAAGCTGCAAATTAATATATACCTATTTGGGAATAAGCCACACTGAATTTGATAAGTCTCCCTTTTTAATTAACATTTAGAGGAACAAGTTCTTCAGCTGATGCTTTGCTTATATGTAAGAAGGCATGAAGATAGGTACAACTAATGGTCTTTGAGGACAGGCTCTGTCCTGATAATAGGAGAGAACTGGCCTTAACAAGGTATTCAAATTCTCATGTAATGAATTCCTAACAAAAACTTTATTTGGATTTGTTTGGTTGGATCTATATAAAATTATCTAAATACATGCCGGGGGGTGGGGGGGCGTAAAGAGAAAAAATGTGTGCAATTTTGGTATTCAAGATGGACTGAAATAACCTTTCTGATTGTGAAATGTTAGCAAGTAAGCTATAGTATCCCATGAACTGGCAGAAGAAAACAGAGAGTTATGGACATGGGGAAAATAATACAGTAGCTTTTTCATGCTGCTGAAATACAGTGCCAAAACCTGGGGAGCATCAGGGACTTGGACTAGATGTTCTCTGAGGTCTCTTCCAACTGTGATCAGAGACCTAACCTTGACTCCTCCAAAGAGTCATACATGGGCTTTGGGTTGTAGACCTACACCCTACAAGTAACATTTAAGGCAGGATAGAATAAGGACTAGGTCATGGCATCAAGGTCATCCATGAGCATTTCTGGACTGAGTGAGGTCTTGATCCCAGATTCCTTTGATCCAACATTTTATCTATAACATACATGTCTATTTCAGGGACGTGGTCAAAAATTGTTCTTAGGGATCAGTCTACTTTGGATCCCTAAAGAAATTAGAGTCTTCACATGTATGTGTTTTAGAGAGTTAGTAGTATTAATTTGTTGCAATACAAACAATTAAGAAAATTATAGAAACTTAAATTTAAATAATGTATTAAGCTTGTTCATGCTGAGTATCGCAACCTGAGAAACTGAAGCCAATCTTAATTTCCCACCAAAGGCACAGACAGCGCAGTACACATATTAATCTTAGTTTCTAGAATATTAAATTACAGAATTATGCCTCTTCTACCGTATCATGTAGCATCTATCTTGTGTTACAAACACCCTAGCATTTTAAGGCAACTTCCTAAGTATTGTGGCCTTTGTAAACACATAAGTATATAGCAGTGACTGCAAACAACCCCATAGTATATTTCTGTGTAAACAGTACTGTATGATCCATTTTTAATGCATAATGTACACTAGGATGTGTCACAGAACAAAAAGCTGAAGCCAATCCTAGCTGACTACCACAGGTAATGCAAACATCAATTAAAGATCTATTAAAGATCAATTAAAGATCTATTAAAGATCAATTACATCTAAGCAGATGAGCAGAGAGTGCCCCTGCCAAAAGCATTAATGCTCTGTTCCATATATTGTATTTCCAGTCCTTTCTCCTTAATATCTCCAAAGCTCTAGCTGAATAACAAGAATTTATAAATTGCTAATGTGTCATACCAAAGAATGCATCTCAGGTTGTACCTGATTGGCTGTGAGAACTGATTAGCTCTGCCAAGGTAGAATTTAGAGATTCCAGAGACTTCTGATGATACTCTGCCTGGATTTCCAGCAACTGCCACAGAGAAACACACAAACAGAATTTTATTCTAATGAGTATTTTTCCTATAAGTCTTGTCTATAGCAGAGATGAAGTTATGACATGTGATTTTTAAAATAAAAGTAGGATAGGTAAGGAAAGGAATCAAATCTTACTTTGATGAAGTACTTAGCATAGCTGTCCTCCTTGGTTGAAAAATGATATAAATCTGCCATATACTCATCCTAGAAAAGCATTGAGAAGTATTATACTTTAATACAGTCATAAAGAGTTAAAGATAAAAATCCATCATTATATCCACTTGTAATACATTCCTTACAGCATCAACAAACTCCTAATAGAGCAGGCTTAATATGTGTGGTGTGCAGTACTTCCAGAATGTAGCCGCATGAATCTCAGGACGCATGTGTGCAACTAATGGGACCCAACAAATTCTTATGCTTCCCATTGGTAGCCGTTATAAGATCCATGGTGACTTTCTAGGCTAGAATAATGTGATGCAGGAATTCTGCAATGATCTTAGTCTAGCACTCAGTTTTGGGGTGACAACCACATTAGAAGCTAGTTTGGCATTTTGATCTCACTTGTGGAAACTATTCAACACACAATAGAACTGATAGTAGAGACTGGTTACACCATTAGAAAATCTAAACCCAGCCAATCTGATGAACTCCATGACAAGGTCTGCCTCAATACTCCATTCTTTCCATTTTACTTCTTAATTATTTCTCAGGCCTCCTGTACAGGATGAATTTCTTATACAAACATGATTCTTTTTTCCAGAATTGAAGAAGGGACTAAGATATATCAATACATTCCTGATCAAGCTGTTTCCATGTATAAGTACCTTACTCTGCTCAACCCTCCTCTTCATCTCTTCCTCCTCCTCCTTCAGATTCTCCAACTTTAAGGCAGCTGATGAGGCTGCTGAAGCTGTGACAGCACTGATGCTGTTGCTAGAATTCTTGGCAGCTTGGTTTAGGCTGCAAATTAAAAAAAAAAAAAGAGCCAGACGGATTTGATTGTATTCCAGAATTAGGAAATAGGACACTATGTTTGATCATATGTCTGATATAGAAAGTTTTCTTAATAATTGGGGTTTGAACTGCTATTCTTACATGTGAGGCCCTTAGATTGGCACGCCATATGCAAGCATGCACATGATGCTATATTTCCTGTGGAGTGGGAAGCCCAACCTATTTTAATAGCAGTTTGTGTAGTGCAATGCTTAGAGTATTGGGATAGGACTAGGGAGGCTTGAGGTCAAATCCTGGCTCATTCATAAACCTTACTGCACAGGTGAACAACCTATACCTTCCAGATTATTTATTCCCCAGAACCTGGCAATTTCATACAATCTAAATTTAGGGGTAAATCACCAAATTTAGGTGGTACAATTTTTGTAGGCCCTTTTAAAAAAAAATAAAAGTAAGGGTAGAAGCTCAACACACCTATGTATTCTTTAATTTCCCCAAGACATAAAACAAGCCAAGAATTTCAGTCCCACCTCTTCCAGTAACATCACTATCACACCCTTGTAACAGTTGGATACAAACCCTGATCCCAAAAATCTTGTTCACCCCTAGATTACTGAGTGGTTTTGGGTTGATTGTTTCCTCTTAGTCTAACTTAGTTCACACTGTTGTTGTGAGGACAAAATGGGAGATGGGAAGAAATTTGTATGCTGCTTTTAATTATTTAGAAATAAGGCAGGATAAAAATGAGTCAAGACTGAGACACTTAAGAGATTCCTTCATCACATATGACTGTAACATTGTTCCAAGTCAAGCCATCAAGTTGGCATCAACTTTCCTTTTTAGCTTTTGTCATGGCTTGGATGCCATAAGAGCATTATGGGCATTGATGGATAGTCATGTTCTTTAAAGTAATTGGAATGTGAATTACACCTAACTATAGAAGGAAAGTTGCAACAGATCACTATTATTTCTAATGCTCAGTAATATATTATTATCTGAATCATTCTTTAGTTCATCCCAATGCAGTGATTAGAGCAGATAATAATTAAGTAGGAGAATGAGTGTGTATTTATACCATTCATAGTACAATATCTATATGTACACCCATACAATTCTTATGTCCCAAAATACATGTATCTACTTGAACACAGAGATGAAAATGTTGGGGTGGAAGGTCTCTCCGTAAGAAATAATTTGGTAATCGAGAAACCTGAAAGAGGAACAATGCTACAGTCTCTGTCACTCCCTGTCATGTATGTGTATATACACCCATGCCTCTTTATGGGCATTTGCACTGACAATGGACTCCTGGAAATGCCAAGTGAAATAACATCATTTTTTCCTGGGACACTTGAAAGAGGCAGTACACCCAAATCTAAACCTTAGAGTAACATTTTGGGCTTATGGTACCTAAAGTACTGTATGGACTTATGGAAGCTATAACCACATAGGTCCTTATGCATAAGAGAATATGGTTTATTTTTTCAGTTAGCAAGCATAGCAGTGAAACACTTTACTGAACATGGTAGCAAGCAGTTACTAATTGATAAGATACCTAAAAACATGAAAGCCACTTCTAACAGGCTTGAGAATTTAGTTTCCTATTACTGACATGGATTGATAGCAGTTCTGCAACACTTGCAGCAGTTTTTCTTGCCTAATCTGGAAATGGCAAGGGT
Organism: Python bivittatus; assembly: GCF_059951505.1. Classification (NCBI taxonomy): domain Eukaryota; kingdom Metazoa; phylum Chordata; class Lepidosauria; order Squamata; family Pythonidae; genus Python; species Python bivittatus. The sequence continues at coordinate 37,991,926 of NW_028277058.1, forward strand.
TGAACCTGAGATGCACAGCACGCAAAGTAGGAGTTCCACCACTGAGCAATGACCTCTCCCTAATCAATGCATTTGCTTAGCAACATTACATAATTTATACAAGCCAGCAGGGAAAACAGATAGGAATATGAGACATATGGAACCTGAGATTCCAACTTGAAACACAACAGAACAACATGTAGGGGATCAGCCATTAGTGCACCTTTTCCCAACCTGGCATCTCCTAAATACAGGTAGTCCTTGCTTACCAACCGCTCATTCAGTGACTGTTCAAAGTTATGACAGCACTGTAAAGGAAATTTACAACCAGTCCTTGAAATTGTGGCAGTTACAACATCCTGCGGTCACATGATCACCATTTGTGACCTTCATAGCCGGTTTCCAACAAGCAAAGTAAATGGGGAAGCTGACAGGAAGTCGCAAGTCGCGGTCATGTGACATTGTGCTTAACGACCATGAGTGATTCGCTTAACAACTGCAGCTGGAACTGACATTATAAGTTGGTGCAGTCATGTGACGTTTCACTTTATGACCATGTCATTTAGTGACAGAGTTGCCGGTCCCAATTGCAGTTGGTAAGTGAGGACTGTAAATGTTGGACTATAATCTCCCACTGGTCATGCTGGCTGTGAGTAATAGGAACTATAGTACAATGCATCTGGTGACAGGTTAAACAAAAGACACATTAAAGGCTTGAGGTAGTTTTGAAGGACTGAAGCACTGTGCTAAAATGTGTTTTATTCAAACCTAACTTCTTTCAGTTGGCAGGGATTGCAATATACCATAAGCCCTAAACTATCGTTTAGAAACCACTGTGGCTAGTTCACACAAACCCTAAGCCCAAAATCAAAGAAAACTATAGCTCAGCATGATGTTAAATTAGTCACTGTTTTAAGGCTTTGGATGGCAGAGGTCTTGTTGCCAAGGTGATGTTATTGAAAATACAACCAGCCCCCTGCAGAGCATGAGCTGCATCTTAAGAGACTTTTCCCCACACTCCTTTTCAAAAGTTTCTTCAAGCCCTCCCCATTTTTCCATTTCATTCATATCCCCCCCAATACCGGCTTTTGATGGTGTTCCAGTCCAGAATAAGTTTCTGAAGATTCTTTTTGTGTTTCAGGATGACAGGCAGCTCCTCCTAGAAGAGGTTGGGATGAAGGCATTAGGGCCTGTTCTCACTATCGTCAGCTCCCATAAGCACCATCCCCACTAACTTTTAACTAGTAACTTTTTTAGTGTTCTTTAGATACATCCAGATGTTGTTGCAGTAGCAGTAGCAGTAATAGGAAGGAGGAGGAGGAGGAGGAGGAGGAGGAGGAGGAGGAGGAGGAGGAATCAATTGCTTGGAACAGCTTACATCCTCCAACAATACCTTTAACATCATCAAACAATAACATCTACCTATCCCAGGTCCTTCAGAAGGAGTTGATAGGTGGATAAAAATGCCAAATCCAGTCTAAACATCTGGCTGACTGTGTGACCAATACTAATAACAACAACCACAACAATAACAACTACAACAACCTTGGGAAGGACTCAATAGGTGGATAAAATGCCAAATCCAGTCTAAACATCTGGCTGACTGTGCGACCAACAATAATAAGCTTTATATCTCCTCAGTGATGGCTGGATGGCACTAGAAAATGCTTTAAGTGACTAGTGAGGAAATGCTATTAATTTAAGGTCCTGTTCATTTGTAACCCACACAAAACAATAGCCTGTTCCTTGTGTTTCCAGGATTTCTGTCCATTTCATTCTTTTCCTGACTTTAATATTATGATGGCCCTTGTAAGGACACTCTGAGAATTTGTCCCGTAGGCAGATTTGTTATTTGTTTATTAGATTTATATCCTGTTTTTCCTCCAGGAGGTCAAGGGAGGATAGACGGTACTCCTCCCTCCAAGTTTTCCTACAACAAACATTCTGTGAGTTGAGTGATTGGCATAAAGGCATTCAGTGAGCTTCCAATGACTGAGAGTGGGTTTGGGTCTCCCTGGGCGTAGGCTGACATCTTACCTATTTTACTTTCGTTAACATTGAACAGCGGAAGCAGTTTAGTGGTCTTCCTACTGGTATCCTGACAGGAAATGCCTGTTTCCTGATTTTGCTCAAGTCAGAAAGTCAAGCATGACAAAAGAAGTTATTTCTCATGCATATTGACGTTTAACTATAGCTGTGAACAACCTTACAAAATCTGAACCACCTTTTAATTTTGTTCTTTCTTGTAAATGCACATTACAGCCAAAGTTCTCATAGCTACTAAGTTACGGCAGCTTTTGCCCATTTGTTAGGAAGGACTATATGGCTGGGTTCATAGAGCATTCCATCATCAATCACTTAACCATAGTTTACTGAATAAACTGCTGCATCGCTGTACAAATCGTGATAATGCTGGGGTTAAGTAAACATGGAAATAGGACTGAAGAAAAAAGAGATTAAAGATTATGCTGATCTATGACCATAATAAAGATTTGATTTGAGATTCAGGATACCTCACTCAGTTTATTCAGGGGTTGTAGGACATCTCGTTCAAGGGTAATTTCAAACTCTGCAAGGATCCTGGCCAGTGTGCTTTGAATGCAGCAGCTCATTTCTAGAGCTTTCCTGGAAGCAAAGAAGAAAGAGTTGAAAACCTGACTTGGAAGATGAGAGTATCAATCTACCAGAAGATCTTTGGGGACCAACATATGGTACAAATTTTCTTCTTTTGCTTCCACAGTCCTGATTTGGATCCCTCAACAGCTGCTTTTTCCTAAACAACAAGAAATAGCATTCTTCTCTAACCCAGCATTTTCTAGATGTGTTGCACTGCAAGTCATGTGCTGGAATTGAGGGCACCAAATTAGAAAAAAATCCCAATTTGTCTCAAATAGTTTGGCACAAATAACCTCTGCAATTATTTCTAGGTGCACTTTAATTTATTTGATGTGTATCCCATCTTTTTGTCCAGAGGGCATATAAGGCCACTAAAAATAAAAATAAGCAGTTTAAAAATCTGGTTAAAAGGGGGTAAAATCACAATCAACTCATTCCAACTGAAAATGATAACGGGTGGAGGCCTGAGCACAATTCCCAAAGAAATAATCTTCTGAATTTGGAATTATGATGCTTGGAGATACAAAACTGTACACAGGCAGTTTTATGCCTTCAGCAGCTCCTTTCCAGAAATTCACTTTCTAAAAAATATGTTTGTTGAGTGGCAGACATATGTACCGGACACTGATAAACCCCCAAAGACTGCACTTTTTAGTTTCAGTTGATAACAGTTTCAGTTGATTATAGTTTCTGATGATAACAGTAATGCAACAGCCATATGTTACTTGTGGGATCTCCTGTAAAAAATACTTTGGTTTCTGTGGTTTGGTGTGACTGGTATGAAAAAAAACCCTGCCTTTTGTTCTTTTGTTACACTGCATAGAGGAAGCCAAGGGAATGGCAGCAGGACAAATAAGACCTGTTAAATGTTAAACAGTAGAATTTAAGGCTGCACTAGCAGGTTTGCAGTGGTGTGATGAGGCTTTCTCTTCTTTATGTCTCTCCTGCGCATTCTTATAGTCTGCTCTGGAAAAATGAGAGTTTCTTTGAAACAGACTTGAAGGGGTGTGCAAGCTTCCGCAAGAGGCAAGGGAAACAGCCTCCCTCCCTCTCAACATCCTGAAATGGCTTCTGCTAACAGAAGTGTAAGAGCCAGTTTGGTATAGTGGTTAAGGCACCAGGCTAGAAATCAGGAGACTATGAGTTCTAGTCCTGCCTTTGGCATGAAGCCAGTTGGGTGACCTTGGACCCATCACTCTAAGCCCTAGGAAGCAGGCAACACCACAGAAGTGCACCCCTGGATTTCACCTAGTGAAACCTAGACCCACTCTATATTTCTGCTGCTTTCTCTGCAACTTACTTCTATTGCTGTGCAGAAACTTCCCCCAGTAGTACATAGTCCAATGCAGATTTCATAGTTGGTAAGCTTCTTAAAGTACATGGCCAACAGAAAAAGTGTGTGGTGGAGGAAAACTGGCAAGGCAAACAGAGGAGCCTCAACTTGCCCTCTACTTCTGTGCAAGAGGATTTCAAGGTTAATATTAATTACACCATTGCTGGAAAAGGACACTGCTCTAGAAAAACAATATTTTCATGTCTAAAAAACAAACAAAACCAGTTCAGTCAGGATATTCCTGCAAAGGACATTTCCAAACTGAGAAAGAAAATATGATTTTGCAAAGTATAGAGGGGGTAAACTTTATATGAGCCTCAGAGATAATAGACTAGAATAGGTGTTGCTCAGTTATGAACACCACTGTGGCTGTTCAGTCATAAAATGTAGGAATTCTTACCCAAGACTGGAATCCATGTCTAATTCCTTAAAACTTTCAGCCATGCTGATTGATAATGCCATCAAAGGTAACTTTTTCTGTAGAAGAAAACAAGAGAAAATAAGAAAATACCATGAACAGACAGGGAAAAGACCTATACTCCTTCACACCAATACCAGCTAACAGTTGGTAATTACAGTTATAAAATCTCAGTCTTCTTGCCTACATTCTTATAGTTCTTATAAGGCATATAACTTTCCTCTGTTTCTTCACTACTGGCCTAACAGGTAATAATAACTGAAGGGAGAGTTGATTCTCTCCCCACCAACACCGTATCTTAATGTGATATTAGATTTTTTGGCAATGGTAGTTCATTGAATCATATGTGGGCAATATATGTGCATATATTGGATATACCTCCTAGTTAGTGAAATATGGGCAGCTGTATGCTAGTTTCCAGGCAATGTCTAAATCAAAGGTCCTAGCTTGCATAGAATGGTGGGAACACACATGGGTTAAAACCAAGCTTCAGTTTCTCTTATGGCATCTGGCCTAAATATGCCCAAACTGATATGTACTGTCCTTACCTTTAGCAGAGAATGCTATATGTGGTACAGATGTGATTGAGTTTGGTAACCAATTCTATATCTTATATAATTTACTAAAAAGTATTATGTGAAAGCTTCAATTGACCAAGCCCATTATGGATGGTAGAGATCAATATTTATTGGCCTATCTGCTGATGACCATGGCATATAGAATATTATAATTTAGAATGAAAAAAGAGTAAATAGTAAGGAGTGTGAGTTAATGAAATGAAATGAAAGAAAAATAGATATGTTGCGTATCTCTAAAATTAAGAGAAAGGGGAAGGATGTAGTAGTTCTGAATGAAGATGGCCTAATCTTATGGAGTTGATGCAGGAAACTGAAGGTATATGTTTAATTATGAATGAAAAGGCCAAGATACATGTCAGCAAGTATGAATAAGTTTTATTTATGTTGCTGTAGTTGCACAGAAAAAGTCCAGAGGTTGATGATAGTTGCATGTTACACTCCAGTGAATGGTGATAATGGAAGAACCAGTGATAAGTTTTGACAAAAAATTATGTAACATTCTAAATGAATGTTGTCCAAGTTGGTGGGTGGGGCGGGGGGAATATTCTGTCAAGTTATTCTAAAGTTTGTATCTGGCTTAATGGCAAATCTGCCCGTGTTCTCCCACCAGCTGCCCCCATGAGGGGGCGCATGCTGCTAAAAAATGTCCATAGCTTGACTAGTTGAACTTGGTGATTAGTATGCTGGATTTACTGCAGTCACTTAGTTAGAGACTTAAGACATGAAGATGAATTCTGAAAACAATTCATTACTTCATCCTCTGGTTTCTTCTGGCTAGAAGAAAGAAGATGAAAAAAAATCCTTTCTAAAGGATATGAAGTACAAAAGTATTACTGGTCCAAAGTAGACAAGTAATTAAATAAAGTAATTAAAGAGTTGTAAAGCTTGATTAATGAATTCCCTTGCTTTTTTACAATTGTCATTTGCATTTTACCATGCCTCAGGAATGGTAGCCTCTGTTATTATTCTCTCCTATTTTTTTAATCTTCAGAGGAGTTCTGTATGGTATCTTAGTCTGAAAAAGGGTAATTGATTACATCCTTTCCTTCCTTCCTTCCATACATATTTACACACAGAAGCCAAAATGGAATGCTAAATAAAAACAACCAATAAGACATTTGGATTTTGCCTCTGTTTAGCTCCACTAAATAGTAGCAGATTATAATTATCTGTATTGATATAAATAAAAAGATTGTATCACCCACTTATGTCTTCTCCTTGCATAAGATCCAAGAATTCTGTTCAGTGTCATATTCCCTCAGATACTGAATATGATCCACAGGGTATGTTAATCTTCAGGACACTTTCCCTCATTCTTCCTTTGGTATCTTCGAACTGACTTTTCTCACCAATAGATAAATTAGAGCATGGTTTCCATAATTTTTAGCTAGCATGCCCAGTGTTAATACTGGCTGAAGATTATGGGAATTTAGTTCAATATATCCAGAGGATGTGAGATACTAGAAGACTATCTGCAAGGGCAGAGAGACTCAAATCCCCCAAATTCTAATATAAATGCTATGGATAGAACTGTGGGCCAAGCTTAATATTAGAGGAGACTTAAATCCCCATGTTTCTTTGCTCTCTTCAAAAGCATCTTGGATGGAGATCTGTATAGGAGCTATAGAAAAGCAAAGCAGGGATCAAACTCTGCATTACAATCCAGATCAGCACCCAAAGCAGCACCCATAGAGGGGAAAAATTTATAGGCACAAATTATACCCACTGCATTTTTTTTCTCTGTGTAGAATATCCTCAGCTTCTGGGAAAGATGAGGTGGCAGGAGGAAGAGTGTTTTGGAATGGGGAGTTAGCATGGAAAAAAATGTGCTTCCCATAATGTGAACTAAGATCCAGAAAGAACCACAAGAAAGAAAAGAAAAGTGAGACTTACCACCCGTTTGTCAAGGTCTGCCCCATATTGCCCCTGAAGGCAAGCCACAAGCCTCTTATGCACATTGTGTGCTGCCCGTTTGACTGGTTCAATTCTCTGTTCAGTCTAAAAAAGAAAGTGGAACAGTTAGGTGGGAAGAGATGAGGAAATGTATTCATCCACTGTGGTTCCCCATACATATGTCTGTATGCATGTATATGTACTGTATATAGAGGGCTTTGATGAGCACCCTTTGCTTCATCCATGTCCAGTCTGTCATTCTCAACATCTTTTATTTATTTGTTTAAATTATTATTTTTAATTGGTTATTATTGTATTCTCCTTGTTTTATTGTGAGCCACTCAAGCGTTGTTAGGAGTCAGACAACATACACATTTATTTATTAAATAAATAAATAAATAAATAAATAAATAAATAAATATTTATTTATTTATTTATTCATTCATTCATTCATTCATTCATTCATTCAAGTATTCCTATAGGACTTAAAACACATTGTACTGTTACTAAAACCACATGGCTGGAGTTAAAAAAATGCAGACATTTTTGAAAGCATACACAGAATGGCCTGACCCCCTTCTCCTCTTGGAGATTGCTGACTAATATATATGCTCCATTACATTCATCTTACACTTTACATGGAATTCAGATATTGTGGTCCCCTGTTTTTCCCTAGGCTTTTTATGCCAGAAAAAAAAAATCAGTTAAGGAAAGAAAGACCAAATGGCTGTAGGATGTCTTGTGAGTGATAGCACTAGGAATCATCTATTTGAAAGCCTCTTCCCTGCCCATAAAAACTTCTCAATTCATTTAAGCAAAGAGATCCAGTTCACAACACAACACATGCAAATCAAATCAAATCAAATCAAATCAAATCAAATCAAATCAAATCAAACCAAATATTTATTACGGTCACAGACAAGCATAAGGAGGGTGGGGTACAGTCAATTAAAAAGCATAGAATATACATCAGAGTCTAAAAATAAAAATTATGAAAAGCTGGAAGATATTAAAAATATATCAAAACAGAAAGTATATATAAAAACCAAGAGTCTAAAACAGTGCTTCCCAAACCTGGGTAAATTACCCAAAATTGGGTAAAAGTGGTTTTGCTTTGGGTAATGATGCATGAACCCCTTCACAACAGGGACATTTAAATTGACTTAAAGACTGCCACATGTACTAAAATATATTCAAAAATCTCCCAAAGTATTCCTATTAAGACGAAAATCGATGAAATTACCAATAGTAATTTGTTGAAATGACATAAAGATCATTCAATGATATTGTTTTTATAATACAGATAGTCCTCGAGTTACAACCATACATTCTGGGGTGCTGAAGGAAGGGACTTACGGACGGTTCTTGAAGTTCCAGCTGTTGCAGCAGCACCCCTGTGGTCATGTGAACAAAATTTGGGTGCTTGGCAACCAGCTCGCATTTATGACCGGTTGCAGCATCCCTCGGTCACGTGATCACCATTGAAACCTTCCCTGCCAGCTTCCCACAAGCAAAGTTAAAGGGGAAGCCATCAGGGGAAGTTGCAATTTGCTCGGGGAAGTCTCCTCCACCCACCCCAGCCTTTCTTCACTCACATGCATCATGTCCTCCTTCCCCCCTGAGATTTGGGTAATGAAGGAAAAAGTTTGGGAAGCACTGGTCTAAAAGAATCTAAAAGGTGGGGTAGGAGTGTTAGATGGGTGTAGGGGAGCATAAAGATTAATATATGGAAGACTATCAAATTACCCAGCACTCTAATATGGCGAACTAGATGCTCATTCAGTCTAGTTTATGGCACAGGTCATCATCTGACAAATTTTAAGTCCTGCTGTGCAGAACCCGGCAACATTGCATGTTGTAGCAGGGTTGGTATCTGAAAGCAGCAGGGAGGTGTAGAATTGTCCTGTACACCCTGGGTATTTATGCAGTTAACACAACACATGCAATCTTTGGGTCTACAGATCAAATTCTTTTAACAGCAGTAAAGTGGCAGCTTATAGCCCCAAATACCGTCAGTGCTCAGCCTTATTTCTGATTCACCTGCAACCTGCCCAAGATGACATCCCTTAAATTTGGCAGAAAAACACTGATTTTCAGAGGCACAGTGTTCACACTTTTTAAAAAAAGTGTGACAATAAGAATGATTTAATGCTTCTATTTTCTATTAACCACACCAAATGCCTCCAAATCGGGAGGGGGGGGGAAAGGCCTTATTTCTTTCAGGGGTAGTCCTGCATTACTATTACACTTGCTATGGGTCTCAGAAAAAAAAAATGAGGTAGCTGTAAAAAAGTAATAATAAAACGAGTGTGCATAATACTCCAGTATGTGGAATTGCAGATCAAGGGGAAATGGCTGATTAAAATCTTTTATGTTCTTAACCGTCTTTTCTTAAAGAAATGCTCTTTCCTATTCATTCATCACACTTGAACCTTCAGTTGCCAATCATCTCCTTCTATAATAGTCTTATTTAACATGTTAATTTTATCAACCTTCAAATGAAGTCAGATAATAGCAAGGGTGGTCAAGATTAGTAAAACATGCACCAAAAACTGAATTATTGCTATTTTAATATGCATTATAAGATGCATTTAATCCCAGAAACCATAGTTTTGCTTCTATCTGCTGAATCAGTACATAGATTCAAGGGCTGTATTCCATGGCTCAATTAATGCATTACTCACCAGTCTTTCAGCCAACAAAAAACTATATCAACATAAAATTTTCTACCTCCAGTGTTCATCCCAATACTGCCAACAGGCAGGATAGTGCTAAATGGTGGTGTCCTTATTTATTGTATGCAAGCAAGTTAAGGTTTGATGGATTCTTCCATCTCTGTTTCTTCCCCTCCCATCAAATGTCATCAGTGGGCATGGGGACATCCACCCAACACTCTCCTTAACTGGGATGCGGTGTCTGGGGAAGTGGCGAGGCTTTCACAGATAGACAGAGCAATGGATTTAGCCATCAAACATTGCCTGGTAGCTGATTGCCAGAGCTGGAGAAAGTGACAGGTAAAGTGGGGGAGCCAACTCTTTATGCCTGCCAAATTATAAAGGGGGAGAAGAAATTATTAAAGGCAGGGAATAATTGCACAAATTCCATTCAACACATTTCATATTTGAGCTCCGTTTAAATTAAATCAAGCTTTGGCTTTATTGATCTTGCCCACTCTTTGGAGTGCAGGCTTTAGCCTCAAAAGATAATTAAAAAGTAATTAGGTAAGCTCAATCCATCCATGTCCTCTTTCTATGGAGGTGACTTGGGTTCAACCGCAAACTTTCTGGGCAGGGGGCACATGAAGCCTTACAGCTTTGGGCTGCATACTTTTAATGTATGAAAGAGGGAAGAAACAAGCATCTTTATTTTGACATGTGTGGCTTTTGTCGTTTTAGCTAAGCTGTCCATTATAACCTACAGGCTTAGTGATATGAAAACATCACAGAGATGCAATTCTGAGGTGGGTGGTGAAAGAAGCTGTGGCATGCATGCAGAGCTATTTGTCGAGAATCTGCAGCTTTGCATGTTCCAAATTTTTGCTAGTCTGAGTTGTTTCATTAGTGCTCTGGATCTTCTAGGATGTCCTCTCCCCCACCCAACTGAGTCTATTGTACTCTCAAGCTTGCACGAGGCTGCTTACTAGCAGACCTGGATTATACCAAGAGAGGATGATTCCAGTCCAAGATTGTCCTGTGACTCAGACAGAGAGGGAAAACAAACTGCTCTCTGAGACAAGTGACTCCTCCTCTGCCAGCACAGGGCTACAGGTAAGCACATGCCCACAGATGAAACCGAATGCCTCACCTGGAGCAAGTCTTCAGTTAAGTATTCCGCTGTCTCTTGGGCTCTAGAGAAGAAGCAGCAGCAATAGAAAAAAAGAGGTCACCAACACACACTTAGACATGAACTTTATAAGTTAGTAGTTTGATTTTGGCTCTAGGTTAATATCAGTGCAAACAAATGCAACAGTTATGACTCTAAACAAGGATAGGAAGGTAGCCCTAAGAGCAACTACAGCTGTGGAAGGTTATGGTGTGCAGAATCCAATGTTGTAACAGTAGCCTTTTGTTAGGGAAACAAAGCTTTGTCTTCCCTCTTCCAAACTTTCTGGAGCAAACTTTGAGAGCATTAGGCAGATGCATAGCAATTTCCATAAAACAGTGTTACCTGCTTCCTCCCTGCCCCATTCCTGGATTTATTTCAAACGTTTTTGTGTTTTTGTTTTAACAAGACCTCAGCAACTGTGGGCTCTGACATATAAACTCTGTTGAATAATCCTAAATTTTCTCCTATCTTATTTAGCTTTTGCTCTAGTGAAATAGATTTAAAAGCACCGCTGTTTTTAGCAGCAGTGTATATTATTTCAATGATGACTATAAGCCACCTCCTTGGAGGTTAGGTCAGCATTGTAACTTCAGCAAAATGGTAGGGTTGTGTGTAAGACAGACTGATTTATCCATGGGAAAGAAGAATGGAACCAGGATTTTCCAGACTCATACTTGCCACTTACAATGTGCCTGGTTAGCATCCAGGAAAAGCAGAAGCCGTGGGGAGGAGTTGGGGCAGTTCTACTCACAGTTATTCAGACATGTCGGTGCACAATGAAAGTGTTAGGCAGCTGCCTTATGTCAGGCAAATGCAGACTCAGAATGTTCAGATGTTAGATGTGGTTTAATTCCCACAATCCAACTTGAAGTTGAATGAAGGCCCCAGGTCTATAGATGGCAGCATCAGGAAACTGCAAGGGCCTCAAAATTTACCCTTGGTTCCTTTTGAAAATAATTGTTTCCAGCAGTCTGAATGCAGAGAGCCTGGAAACTGCTATTTAAATTTTCAACAGCACAATGCTATTTTGGGGAAAATTGGAATACTTCCCAGATTTCGCAACATACTATTGCCACTGGTAAATAAAATAGTAAAGATGCCCTCAAGTCAAACTCAGCTTCAGTTGACTATATGGATATAATAGCTTTGGAATTTTCTTGATTGCAGAGGTGGTTTGCCATAATTACCTTCTCCCAGGGTGCTATTCCAGACAAGCCTTCTGCCATGGTGTTTCAGATGGTCTCCTATCCAGCTACTAGCTAGGCAGGGCTCTGATTAGCCTTTGAGCCCACACAGAATCAGTCAGCTGCCCCCATTTGCTGAGGCCCTATCTGAGCATGCAACATACCAAAACCTCAAAATATTACCAGAACTTCCGTTCTGAGTTTTCTAAACTCAGAAGAGGTTCTGGAGTTCTTTCCTAAGGTTAGGGCAAAATGGGCTGTTTTGTTCCATAATGTTTAAGATGTTCCACAAATCAAACACAACTCACTCAAAAGATTACAATGGATGTTTTGTTCAGAGTAAAACTCTTTTTTTCCCCCCAGAAAACGTTGTAGAGAACACTTTCTCATGGTCTGGAAAGTGGCTTTTCCTAAAATGTTGCTTTCTTCTTATTCTTAGTCCCGGGCCTGGTGATGCCCTCCCTCCCCTCTTATTTCTGATGACTGTATTTGGTTAGAAACAGGTTTCAAACTCTGATCTGGGGGAAATTTATGGGAAGTTAGTTAGTTACCTTTACAAGCTCAGTTTGGATTTCACAGCAAACTGAAACGAACACAAACCAAGAAATCAAATAAGGTAAAAGCTAAAGGTCCTTTCCCATTCGTGTATATCAGTGTTTTTCAACCTCAGCATGTGGAATTCAACTCCTAGAACTGGGAGTTGGCTGGGGAATTCTGGGAGTTGAAGTCCACCCATCTTAAAGGTGCTGAGATTGAGAAACCCTGGTGTATATCATGAGACAAACATATGCTGGCAATCTTTTTTCTGCTGTGTCTCCAAGATGTTGCCTTCATCTTTTCCCTAACCATGTGTGATATAGCCTTCTTTTGTCCTTAGCTGAACCATAACTCCCCTTTGTCCCCTTTAAGCAAGAGCAACCTGCGGCAGTTTCAAGAAATATAAAATCCGATGCAGTTTGCCAGTTGTTCTTTTGGTAGCCCAGTCAGATGAGGGAGTAGATGGGACCAGCCCTGTATCTATATGTCACCTCAGTCTGGTGTGGGCACATCCTTTACCCTGGGCACTCACCTCCAGTTTGTTTTTTTTCCCCATCTCCCCGCAGAAAGTGCTGAGGAGCAGGCTCAGGGTGCTACCACATTTTGAAAGTGCCACGTTTTTCATAGTGTGTGCAGGAAGGCAGGAGAGCGTGGCTCTTTCAAAATATGTACCCTCCACATGCCATTCAGTAGGCTTGTGAAAATGCCACCTTTTTTTTAAAACTTTACACCTTGTTTTATATTTCAAAACTTTGCACCTTTTCAAATCTGCTCAGAGCACATAGAAAAGATAATGGGCTACGGGCTTGCAGAGTTTGTGAGGAGCTTCCCTCTGTACAGTAAAGCAGGAGATGTGGGTTGCACCATCTGTCAACATTTGCCACCTCCCCAGGCTCTATCCTCCCTGCACTGCTGTTGGGATTGATGGATAATTTCCCACTAGCTGGTAGCATTCAGAAAGGGAGAGGGCAGCAAAGTCAGAGGACTTAACCAGTTGGTTTGCTTAACTTGTCCTGTATAGAAGCAATACTACAGGATAGAGAAGGGCTGTGTGGACAGTGGTTTTTATACTGGTATAGTGTCCTGCTGATTCAAGAAGTAGATTATCACATTTCAACTTTTAGCCCTAACTCTCTGAAAAAAGGGAGTCGGGAAAAGTGGAGATGCATAAGCTTATGGCTAAGATAACTCTAAAAGCTATGGATCCATTCACCAGTTGCTGATGGGCTGAAAATGACTGTTATAACAGACTGTATGGACTCTTCCTTATACAAAGAAGAAAAAAATCCAATTCAACAGTGATGGCATTCTTCAGAGTATTGTGGGAACCATAGTTTGGTGTGGGCAGTGAATATTACTGTTAGAGCTTCCTAGTATCCCTCTCATAATAACATCTAGTTTCTTGGACAGAGGGACTAACTGATGAGTAAAAGAAGTAGCTATCTACCGAGAAGTTCAAGAGAATGCATCCTTCCCCTTCCCCATCCAGATTATCTGAACTAGAATCCTGTGGGATCAGTTAGGCAGAGTGGAAGTGAGCATGACCCAGTATGCTTCATGGCTTCATCTCTAGTCTCACTTGAAATTAATCTCTAGCTCCAGTTGAATTTCCCACAATCTGGCACCCTCCAAACATGGTAGACTACAATTCCAACAATCCTCAGCTAATATGTTGCCCATTATTATTGGGGATAATGGAATTTTAGCCCATCATAACCAAAGGATGCCGGGGGGGGGGATGACTGTAACACATTATCTTATGGGGAAAAAATCCCACTTTAAATAGATGCACTACTAAAACACAAGTATCAGAATGTTAGTAGTTTGGCGCCTTAATTGCTACTGCATTATTGAGAGAATGTTCACAATGTTCTGCAATGCCCCAACCATCCAGGGAAATGATTAATTCTTTTCCCCACATTTTCTTTAATTGTGTTGTGACCGATTCCAATAGCATTTGAGTGAAAGTTGCAAACAAAGAATAGTTAAACCTAAAGACATGTTATTAACAAGGCTGCTTGTTTTATGCAACAGCAGCAATACTTAAGTGTCCTTTGTGAAATTAGTCTAGGTGAGCAATTCCACAAAGATCCTCCTCACCCCCATTCTGGAAGAGGATGAGTAACTTCACAACAACTAGACAGGGAAGACAGGAAAAGCAGCTTCGGGACACCTGAGAGGAGAACCCTGCCCTACTGCTTATGTCATGCCCAGGTTTTCAAATGTATGGTAAGCAAATTTCTCTCCTCTTCCTGCCTAAAGAAACAACAGGAACAAAGTTAAGAAGAGACCTCCCATCCCATCTTCATGGAATCCTCCTTCTGACTGTTTACTGCAGGAATAAGCAACCTGGTGTTCTTCTAACGTCTTGGAATACAGTTTCAAAAGCCCCATCCAGCATGATCAACAGCCGGGGATTACAGGAATTATAATCCAAAAGAGTTGAAAGGCACCAAGTTGTTTATCCTTGGGCTAGTGAAATGTGTTTGCCACTGGTAGAACAAAAGTAAAATCCTATCCATCTACAAATTTGCTGAGCGGTTGCTAAGCAGCCCAGAAATACAAGAAGAATCAAGAGTCAAACTGAATATTGGTTTAAATCTTCCAAATGGCAATTATATTCCAGAGTTATAAAAATAAAATTATTTATCTGTCCTCCTCCTGTTAAGCAAACACAGCCTTCTCTTGGAGCAAAGATACTCCTATTAATCTTCTTGCTCATATTTGGCAAGAAAACGTTTCCAACCTGATACTTTTCAGGCACGTTGGACTAAATGTATCATGCTGGTTAAGTATGATGTGATTGGGATGCAGGATACCTGGGTTAGTAACACTAGGCTGGTAACATGAGCTAATACAAACATGGCCCTTGGCCTTTTTCTTAGTATCTGTAGGTCAGGAATGGGGATCCTGTGGTTCTCCAGCATTCTTGAAAATGCCATAGTTTTCTCTATCCTGCCAGCTAGAAATTACTACTTGCATTTTCGGTACTTACTTTAGAAGCCTACCAATCTCCAGATTTTATTTCAGGGATACATAGGATCACCAATATGAGCCTTTGATTGAGCAGATACTTTAACTGCTCAAGGAAGTTACTAAACATGAAACTGATAAGGCTTAAAAAATAAATTTAAAAAAACCCCATAGGCTCAGTTGTAATAATTTCTTTCTTCCCCCACAAGTAAAATGCAGAATCTCCTATCTGAAAACCTCTGCTTTTTTTTTAGGAAGGAGCAAGCAAGCGTCTGTGCCTCCTTAGATGAGGTTTCAAAGCATGTGGTTGTTCACAAAAATCAAAGGGCTTGCCAGTTTTAGTTACAGCAGGGAAAGGCAGCTTTCAATCCTGCAGAATCTAGTTTTTGTTTCACTAATACCAGGGACTATTAACTGAGCTAGACACAAAAGATAATTAAAAAGCCTCTCTCTTATTATATGATAGGAACAAAAAAACTGAACTGGATTCCACCTCTTCTACCCCAAAATCAATTTCGGATTAGCCCAAGCTGTCTTAATTTCAGCAGTTGCGGTTGCTGTTCGTAGCATTTATTCTGCCTGGTCATAGGGTCTGCTTGCTTTTGCCCTGCACATACCTAGTGCAGAATCTATCAATGCATGATGCAATGAGGGGGGAGGGGGGTGTTTATCAACTGGCTTGTTGCAGAGCCTGATGCTGATAATGGTTGAGAGGGAATGATTGGCTCAAGGTCATCCAGCTGGCTTCTGTGCCTAAGGGAGGACTAGAACCTGAATGTCCCCACCCCTACTCCAGCACCTTAACCACTATACCACACTGGTTCTCCTACTTTCAGCAGTGAGATCGATCTATCTATGAGTGGGAAGATCATTTTGTTCTTGTTAAACAATTGGGAATCAGACCTCTTTCTCCTTTTGGTTACAAAATCTGGGTGTTGAAGTCTCAGTACATTGGGAGATAGCAGGTAGGGAAAGCTGTGTTAGGGGGCCTCATGTATTCTCCCCATACATCAGCATTCTGATTTGGAGGTCCCTTGATTCAGACCTTTATCAAATTGTTATAGACACAACCAGCAATGTTTCACTTGCGACATGATCACTACTTTCCCCATCCCATGGTAGACCCAAGGGGTTGCAGAAGCAAGGGCTATCAGTTGGGAAAATTTAGCACACTGCTAATCACCACGGAAGCTTTTTAAAAGTCTGGTGAGTGGAGATTCTGGCACGGAAAGGTAGTCTGTAAACCATTAACAAACTTTAATTAAATGATCCAAGGAAAGGAAAAGCTGGGATTACTCCCTATTAGATCCCAGGAGAGCATCCCTCCATCCATTGACTGCTATCCTGTGACAAGCTTTAGAGTAGCTCCCCTCCAGCTAAAGATACACAAGCTAAGTCCAGACGAAGTTTTAAGCACACAGTTCTGACACTCTAACCTACACGAAGAGAGGCCAGCAATGCAGCCAAACAACTAGTCCTTACCGTCCACTGATACTGGGGTAACTGAGTTGCTGCCGCATCCGGTTAAACTGCCTCTTCATCATCCTGTGGGTCAAGCTGAAGTAGTACCACCACGACAGGCAAACCAGCCAGAGGTTTTAGCACCTCGTCCTTACAAGCCAGCTGCACTTGCTGCCATCAGTTGCTCTCTCCGCCTTCACTGCAGGCTTATTCTTGTCACTTCCTTGTCATCTTCCAGTCTGACCTCCTTTTTCTTCCCCACCTATCCTCCCTTTGTCTTTATGCCTCTCCTCCCAATTCTACTTCCTTCTCATGGTTTCCCCTTCTACTAATGACCTTCACTCATCTTTTTCAGGGTGCTTCTTTAACTTCTTTCTGTTTTTTGCTAACTTTCCAGGCTCCTAACTCTCTTGCTCCTTCTAGCCTCTAGCACTACCTTTCCTCATGCTGGTCAGGTAAGATCTGTGGCTGTTTCTCTCAGTTCCTGTCACCACCCCCTAAAAAAAAAGCATAAATAACTTCAGCCAAGCCTTAAAGGGGAAATATGATTACAGCAAACATGAAACAAGGCAGAACAAGCTCATCTGCAAGGGCTCATGTGCTAGCACTTCCTACTTTCTTTCTCACTCTTTCCCTCTTCAGTGCTTAATCGTGCATGTTTGACACATTAACGTAGTTAAAGGTTTGTGCAAAGACAACAGCCCATTGATTATAATAGGATGCAAAGTGGGCCCCATGTTGCCTAAGTCAGGATTTTTAACCATGATTTACTAAATACACCATCATACCTAGGTTCACACAATATGCTGTATTAAGGCTGACCAAGCCACCTTCTGGCTTAGCAAATTGTGTGAACAGGCCAGAGAAGACTGGCTGTAAAATACACACTCGTGCATATCTGACTGATAGGCGTTCCCAAACAGGATCTCAAACAGAACTGATCAATATTACTTCTAGGCAAAGACAAAGGTTTTTCAAAGGCTTGGGCCTCTTCTTCAGGTGAGAGTAATAATGTGTGATGATTCCAACTCTGTTTATTTTTGGCCACCACACAAAAATACTCATAATGATAAATGATTGATACTCTGCCTTTCTGAAAATTTTCAGCTGCATTCTGCATCAACACTACAGATTAACCTCCTATGCTGAAAGAAAATAAACATCAGAACAAAAACTCCTCTAGGGAAATGTAGATTCTGAAGAATGCAAGATACAGCATTTTGTTGCACCCTGACGTTTACTCACTTGCTCGCTGATTAATCCTCCACCATTTCTACTTTAGTTTTGGAGATTTAACGCTGTGCTACCAAAACCTTCTCAACTATACCAGCTAGAAACCTGGTGGTTTATTTATTTTAAAGTAAAGCCTCCATAATGAAACCATGCATATGCCATGCTTGCTTCCTTGATGCTTATGTAGAAGTAGGTGAATTATATAACTTTGTAATTATGTGTGTGCTTTTTATCTTCATCTTTCCATGCTCATTTTAAAACAACTCCTCTCCTCTCCACTCCTATGATTACTAAGCCACAAGGGCCAAATGCCCCCACTATTTAAGAATTTTTCCAATGTTTCTGTAATTACATTTTTCTTTTTTGTCCTGGTTCAAGCAGGTATTGAAAAATGAGTTTACCAGTCATTTTTCAACAGGAATACAGATGTAAAGGTGTGTGCAAGCAATCTCCTTAATACCTACCAGAATCCATGCAGCACCACCAAACTGTGTTTCAAAGACTCCCTGAATGAAGAGAAGTTGTAAACACAACTTTCTGCAAATGTGAATGCATATTATTTACATGCAATTGTTTACAGATTCAAAATAAGAAAACAGTGAATGTGGCACTAGGTTGTAATACCGTCTTTGGCAGAAATAACCACTTCCAAATGCTGCATCGTAACATTGACTAATGGTGCCTGAATATTTGTACAGAACTGTAGACGCATGTATCAAAACATATACACACATACCCACGCACTCACATAGTGATTATAGTAACAGATTCACAGCTGATAAAAGATGTTAAGTTCATTTCATATCGTCTGGTTAAGTTATGAAGTTCAGTGTTACAGGATGTGGTGCTGGCCAGTAGTCTTTTCAAATAGATAAGAACATTTTTGAAGGTTTGGTCAATTAATAGCAATCATTCACAATGCAAAATAGCTTCTCAGGTCTGGAGCACATCCTGGCGATGAGCAGCACTGGATGGCAATCTCCTTTATACCCTGCTTGGGACTTCCAGAAACATTTGGCTTGATGCTACTAGAAATAACTTCAGGAAATACTTATACCTGCATCATACAGCTGCTGTCCATCCCTAAATCCTGCTCGTATAAGTGAGAACAGCCATGATAGCTTATACATTTCTTGTTATCTGATAGGA
The DNA here is from genome assembly GCF_059951505.1 of Python bivittatus. Taxonomy (NCBI): domain Eukaryota; kingdom Metazoa; phylum Chordata; class Lepidosauria; order Squamata; family Pythonidae; genus Python; species Python bivittatus. The sequence continues at coordinate 38,011,105 of NW_028277058.1, forward strand.
TCTCTGAACTATGCTTACTGGAGGTCATTCACGTGTTCAGCTGAAAGTCCAGCAAGAACCTTATTGTATGATTAGAGAAGCATACACATATTTCATTGTTTTCCTTCTAACAAGCGTAACAGCTTTCCTAAGTGTTGTCTACTGTGCTTTCCCCTCCAAGTTTCCTCTTCCTCATCTATAGGTAATCCCCTTAGTAGCTGGTATGTGCCATTCACTTGCTGCATACATACGTGGAAAGGCTCTGCCCTCATAAAGATGGTAATATTGAAACACAAATGCATATTCTGTTGTACTGTAACTTCTACTGAGACATACATAAAGAGCTACTGATGCCTTCCCAGGATGGACTGAAGAATTTTATGTTTATATTTTACTAACAGATGTGAAGTTTGTTCTTGTGGCTTGTAAAACTTGCATATTGTGGATAGCAACTAGTGCAAGTATGATTGTTCATTTTTTATCTGGTATATGCCTTATTCTATTCTGTAGCTATGTTCTGTAGGTTTTATTTAGTCTGGGTTGTTGACCTGTAATAAAAAATTAGATTTGAATTATGGCCTGAGAAGTGGAAAAACTAAAGGAAAAGCAAGGCAGGAAAGCAGTCACAGTCCACTCAAGAAGAAATCAACTCTATACAGGTAGTCCTTGTTTAGTGATAATTCACAGTTACAACGGTGATGAAAAAGTAACTTTACGACTAATCCTCACATTTACGACCTTTGCAGGTCTGTAAAGCAAAGCAAAGGAAAGCTGAAGTAAGATCATAAGTACAGTTGCAGTTTCACTTAGTGACTGCTTTGCTTAATGACTAAATTGCTGGTCCTAATTGTGGTTGCTAAACAAGGACTACCTGTAGTTGTAAATGAGAAAAAGGATGAAAGATATACCTTGGCAGCTACAATGTCCTAAATCTAGGTATTCAAGGAACTGAATTAGAACTGCTACGCAGATTCTGGATTGTATAGGTAACTGAAATTATTGAGCAAGTATTGTCGAAGGCTTTCACGGCCGGCATACGATGGCTGGTGTGGGTCTTCTGGGCTGTGTGGCCGTGTTCTTGAAATTTTGTTTCCTAATGTTTTGCCAGCACCTGTGACCGGCATCTTCAGAGTGCAGGAGCACAAACAGGAGCAGAGAGAACTGCTCCTGTCTGTGCTCCTGCACTCTGAAGATGCCGGTCACAGGTGCTGGCGAAACGTTAGGAAACAAAACTTCAAGAACACAGCCACACAGCCCGGAAGACCCACACCAGCCATTATTGAGCAAGTGTTGATTTTTTTTTTTTTTTGAGCCCTGGAATTTTCTGTAGGTCTTCCATCTGAATACTAAGCATGCCCCAACTCTACTTAACTTCCCAGCCTAGACAAGATTAGCCAAGTGCTGCCACCTACCCTTTAGTATCTTGCAAAAGCAGAGGGCAAGGAGTTTTAATGCAAACGAATACCAATATGAGAAAGTAGTTCATAACAGTATTCATTTCAGTTCAGTGGAAGCAAGATTTTTGATTCATAGGCCCTGGGAAAAGGTCCTTAAATTATTGCTGCTGCTGTGGACTATATCTAAACAATGAATAGAAGTGATAAAGGTTGGTTGCAAATATGAATTTTTAAAAGTTCTAGGGATATAACAGTGGCCAGTGTCAAGAGAGTTTTTCAATGCGTTTGCCAAAGAATTCTGCGTAACATAATTTTGTAAAAATTCCTAAAAGATAAGTGAAGAAAACAAGCATGGGATGGGTTACTCTGAATTTACTATCTAAAATGAGTTTTGCTTAAATTCTGAAATGTTTAGGATTGCATTGTATTTTCAAGAGAAAGACAGGGTGTATATTTTCTAAATAAATAAATAAAATTCTGTCTTAGAATTCCTCATAAATGTGTTCCCTATGAGATGATATGTACTTTATCAAACACACACACACACACACACAAATGCTAAATAAAAACAGTAATTTGTGTAATTCCAACTACAGATTTTGTATTATCTGGTGAAATTTTAAGCTTATGTCTTGATCCACTGATGGACAGCTTGATTGTTGTAAATTGTGTAAGGGAGTAACAGCAAGATATTCTTCCCAACCCTAGATAGTATAAACAATCATTCTGGTCATTGATCTTATCATTTGTAGCAGTCATCTACTGAACTGCAATCTCTATAATACTATGGGAACTGAAATGCAACATATATTGCAGATTTCCAAGTCAGAGAAAGCCATTATACAACAATTCTGCTGAAGCAATCCTGCTATATTAGTTCATCATGGTGGTGATGCTGTTCCTGGAAGGGATGAGTGAAGAATGCTGGGGAATGTACACCAAGAGTATATATACCCAGTAGGGTCACTCAAGGTGTGAAGGTCATCCCAGCTGTTTAACTAAAGCAAGTAGGCATCAGCGATATTCAGTGAAACTGGAATGCCAAAGTAGGAAATAGTAAGGACAAAACCAGTATCGTCTAAGAAACAGAAATGAAGCAGAATAACTCATCTGTTTCTGCTAATCCAATTATTTTTTTCATTGCTAACACATTCTTCAAACAACCAAAATGGCACCTGAATAAATGGACATCACTAGATGGAGTACACAAAAATCAGATTGACTATATTATTGATACAAGGAGGTGGAAGAGCTCAGTTGTTAACAGCAAAGGTATGGCTGACTGTGGAATAGATCATGAACTACACACGTGCATGTTTCAAGTCAAACTAAAGCAGAAAAAGGCAATCAGTTTCCGCAATATGATCTTGAGCGTATGCCTACCATTTTCAAGATCGGGAACTGTTTTGAAATCTTGAACCTCATTGATAGGGAACCAGAGGAACTATGGAATAAAATCAAAGTATGAATGTGAAAAGAGATTGCCAAAGATCAAAAACAGAAGAAAGCAAAATGGTTCTCAGAAGAAATGGTGGAAATAGCAAAGAGATTTTAAAGTCAAAAAAGGCAAAGATCTTAGGAAGGAACTTGACAAAAATTTCAGAGAGTAACTGAATGAGACAAGAAGCAGTATTACAATGACACTATAAAGACATCAAAGATGAAAACAGACACAGAAAAACAAGAAAAGTTTTTGAAAAGATCTCTGAACTCAGAAGGAGGTTCCAATCTCAAACTGGTATACTAAACAATGCCAGTAACTGATTCCAAGAAGATCAAATAAAGATGGAAGGAGTATACTGAAATTCCGAACAGTAGGAATATCTGTTCCAGGATACCTTATAGAAGATATTCCCTATTTTCAAGAACCTTTAGTAGTAGAAAATGCAGTTAGATCAGCAATCCAGTCATTAGCAAGACAGAAGCCTATAAGAATTAATGGAATATCTACAGAAATATGCAAGTGACAGAATTAATAAAAGTTCTAATCTGTAACGGTATGTGGGACTGACCTTGGGAGACAGGAGGAAGAGCTGCAAACTGGACAACTGGCATCTAAAATGATACCTCAGCCCACAGAAGGAGAGAGGGCTGGGAAGCATTTCAGAAGGGACTCTCCCTAGTTTTCTGGAGAGTAAAAGGAGAGGAGGGGAGAAACACTTCCAGTTTTGTAAGATTCTGTTAATGTAACCTTATAATAAAGATAGAGCTAGTATTCATTGTTGTGCTTCTTGTCTGGAATACCTCGAAGGGCTAACATAATCAAACTATGCCAGCAAATCAGGAGAATGATAGGGTAGCCTACAGCCTGGAAGAGGTCAGTCCACATGCCAATACCAAAGAAAGAAAATTTAGCAGAATGTGCAAACTATTATACAATATTCTTAATCTCACAGCAAAACGTTTAGGATTACACAATGTAGATTAGAGCCTTACCTGGAAAGGAAAATGCCAGATGTTGAAGCTGGTTTTAGAAAAGACTGAAGAACAAGATACATTATTGCTGATGTGTGCTGGATAACTGAGAAAGCCAAAGATACTCCAGGGAAGTCAATATATGCTTCACTGACTATAGAAACACCTTGGATTTTGTTGAGCATGTCAACCTGTGTACAGTAATGTCCTTAGGAAAATGGGAATCTCAGAATATCTCAGGGATCTCATACAAAATCTATACATAGGCTAGGAAGCCACAGTCTGGGCAGAACATGGTTAAACAGACTAGCTTCATATCAAGAAAGGGTGAGACAAGATTGTATACTCTCTCCTGATTCACTCAATTTATTGAGGGAGGCTGAACTGAAAAAAGATGACTTAAAACTGAAGGCAGAAACATCACAAATCTGCACTATGCTGATGACACTGCTCTGATAGTTGAAAATGCAGAAGATATGCAAGCTCTAGTTAATGAAAGTCAGGGAGCACACTGGAAAAAATGAGACTAAGATTAAATATAAAGACGACCAAACTAATGACAAGAGGTACAGCAACAGCCTTAAAATTGACAAATAAACATTCTGAAGTGGTAGATAGTTTCTACCTTTCAGGATTGACAATCAACAATAAAGGTACCAGCAGTGAAGAAATTAGCACTTGGTAGGGTAGCAATGAAAGCTTTGGAAAAGGTATTCAGAGGCTGTGAAATGTTTGTATTTGCAAGAATCAGAATTGTGCAGGCAATGGTTTTCTCTGTGATACTCTATTGAAGCAGAAGTTGAATTTTGAAGGAGCATGTATAAATTTTTTTTTGACATTTTAGAATGTTGTTGGAGAAGATTTCTAGTAATACCATGGATAGCCAAGAATAAGAGCAAATGGATCACAGAACAAATTAATCCAGAGTTCTCATTCAAGGTAGATATCCAGGCTCAAATTATATTTTGGACTCATGTGAAGACCTAGCTGTCTTGAGAAATCTGAATTCCTAAAAGGATGACTAGCAGCAAAATGGATGGAAATGATCACAGCAGAAATGGATGCACTGTTGGAAGATCTGAAGGACTCATCTGGGCCTATTTATGTGGTTGCTGAGAGTCAACACCTAGCTGATGGCACATGATCATTCATGCTGGTTAACAGAGGAGGAAAATTAGTCTGTCTTATCCAGTATGCTTCTCAGGTGTTTTAGAGGGCAAGTCAGGGAAGGTATTCTTTTCTATTCCTTGTTTACTTAAATCAAGGTAGTTTATTAAGACATTAAACTCCAGTTCCGCTGAGGTAAAAAAGAGCTCATTTGCCTTCTTGCACAAATTAATGGAATATGAAGGAAATTCATTTCTGGGAGGTTGCGGTCACCATCTCACAACTTGCAGAACTGATGAAGGATCTGGCTACCCTTATCATGTGGAATAACTATGGCTTCTCTGTTGAGGTTTATTAGTATACCACGGCTGCATACTGCCAATCATTATACTTCTTTCTTACTGGGCACTGTCCGCTTCCTTTCTAAAATCCAATCATCCTAATCAACTAAGATGTGAGGAAGGTATTACTGAAGATTTAAACATTTCGTTATTGTACAATAACGCCCACCAGGAATATTGCAAAACTAGAAAAGGAAGCAAATTCACTAAAGAGTGTGACAGAATCTGAAGAGTTATGCGTGATGGAAATTTGTAGACAGTAGCAGTGTCAGGTCCCCAAATAAGGCATCAATCTCAACCAGTACCTGCTGCTATATCTCAAATGCAAGTATGTATTTCCTCCCTTTCCCACTGAATCCAGCTATGCATCACACAGCAGAAATTACTGCTGCAGAGGCCCTGCAAAAAGCAGCAGGAGGAAGAGGAAGTGGAAGCTATTAATATACACAGAGCAGATTTGGCCACAAACGATAACATAGTTTGAGGTTACAACAGCTCTGCCTAGAACAGGAGTAGGAAGAACAGGCGACAAGGTTTACTAGGGTTAATACCAGGGTTAGCATTTGCAGCCACCTCTTGCTTTCTGCCAATTTAGAAAAAATAATGTTCCTCTGTAACTGTTGTACAGATTGCCATACAAACACTACCTTGCATGAAATATGGGGGCAACTGTGGTTGATACACTCATATCTTAAAGTCGCACTGGAAGTTTCTGCACTAAAACAGGAATTGAGACTGAGGAACATAACTCATTATGACTGGAAATGGCTGCTCCTGCACTTATCCCTCTACTAAGTCAAGTGATCTGCATAACACATCAGTAATTTGTCATTATTTTAAAAAAACGCATTAGTATTTTTATAAAAACGCTTAGTATTTGTGGATGACCAAGTGTTTGTCAGGGTCAGTCTCAAAGACAGCTCTTAAAGCAGTCATGAATACCTGCATATATCCCAAGCACGTTACAGAAATCCAGAAGCAAGGAATGGATGATGATTTTTGCATCTTGAGAATCTTAGCCCTTACATTTGTAGCCTATCGGACTCATAAAAAACTGTGCCAGTAATGCCACCAAATCACAAAGGCAAGATTTCAGTTAACTAGTAGAAACACCATAAAGTATACAAAAAATGAGATATTTGCATAATACATTCAGTTTCTCAGTACATCTTTTTAAAGTGCAGAGTATACTGTACATAGTGCTGATTTGGCCCAAGATAGCGATGATACAGGCAGAGTTCCATATAAGTCTTGATGTGAAGAGTCACCACTCGTTTTGGCCAAAAACAGAGTGACTGCAAACCATTCAAGTTCAAAAGGAAGTTTATAAATTACCAGTAGGAGAAAGACAAGAGACTTGCAAGACTACAATTCTATATAGGGTCCTCAGGCTATTTCAAGAGGTCCCAATTCTTAGAATGCACTTTAGGGAAGAATTTTTTTTTTTTATTTCTCATTAATACAGCAGATTTCACACAGACTATTTTAGGGCTGTTTTCTATGTGCAGAATTGTGTGTGTGTGTGTGTGCGCGCACACACACACACACACAAACAAACATACTTCAAAACCCAAATGAAATCAACTCTATAAAAAGAGTAAGGGGCAAAGATAAACCTGAAAAAGAGACTAGAAATTAAAAGTATCCAGTCATAGCAGAACCCAACTTTAGAAAGGACTTCCCATCAAAACCTACTAATTACAGACTGAAGAAAGTATACAACTCAGTTGGGTAAAAATGTTACTCACCATCTCAATCCCATTTATTGTTTTTGCTTATAAATCTTAATTTCATCCCTCTTGGAGCAACTTATTATGAAACCAGTTGAGCCTTTAACTCCTAACATTTCCATGGGCATTTTGCTTCTGAAAATAAATTGATCAGCCACACAGACTGCATGTTTCCCAGCCGAGCATCTCCGAGCATGCCATTTTATGGAAATGAGGACAGCTATAGCTGGTAATGAAGGGAAACATATTATGGGAACATCTCTCTCTCTCCCCCTCAACAACTACCTCCTAGCACTGTATTCTAATGGGTCTCAAAAACTGAATTAGGTAAGATGAAGCTAGAAGCTTTGCATACAACGTGGACCTGAAGATGGATCCTGCATCTTTCTGCATGCAGCGTGTTGGCATAGTCTGCTACCTTTCCCAGAAAAGGAAAGCATGGGGCAGAACAGTGTTGAGACTTCCATAATAATCTTTGTTGCCCATCATGTTAACTCAGTCTAGTTCTGGCTCCTACAGTGTTAACCAAGTATAATGAGAATTAGGCCAACATTCCTCCCCTTATCTAGCCTTTGGGAAAATAAGGGCCTCATGAGCAAAACAGAAACAGCTACCCTGTAGTCCTAAAGATGTTTAACTCACAAAGCTTTAAATGGGCCAACTGGTTCTCCTGTGATAAAATACTGGGTACTTATTTTGCTCCATCAAGCCTTTGTGTTGCAGCAAAAAGAAACAGAATCGATCTATTAACCTGCACATGTCAGGGTTGCTTGTGCAGAAGTGAAAGAGATGAATGATGGGAACATGTAAGGCCCAATATTACTTCAGTAGAAGGGGAGGCTGCAAGGAAGAAGATCTAAAGTGTCTCTTCAAAGCTCATCTGTGCTGACACTATTCCACTGAAGGAAAAGCATAATGTGAGACAACAAGATGAACATAAGGGACTCAGAAATCAAATAAGAACAGACAGCAACTCAATCATTCTTGTCCCATCAACCCCAAGACAGGCATCCCCTCTTGTTCTTCTCTGAGTCTCATCCTCCTGTGCCTGCCTTTGCAGTCTGAAAGCAGGGTCCAAACAGCAGCCAATCCTGGGAAGGCTCTGGTCCTAAGCGAGGCAGAATCTTTAGAAATTTGACACAGCATGCTGGCTGTGGCACTAGAGATTTCCCCATGATTCTGGAGGGGGGAACTGGTCCACGTCTCCCATTTCATTGTAAGTCTGATCTGCCATGGTGAAGGTCAGCTTGTATCGTAGTCTTACTTTTTCCTAGACAGACAAAAAAGTGTATAAGAATTAAGAGAAGGACTCTGGGATGATGGCTGAGATTTCTCTGTCAAGGACAATGGAATGTAAATATAGGGTAAGGAGTAGATTAGGGTTACTAGCACTTCTAAGGAAGACAACTCTAGGCAAAGAACATAGTCCACTTCATTCCCTAAGGAGGTAATGTTACCTTTTGTGGATTTGCAAGCAGGAGGACCTGGGTGATTGCTGTAGGGGGCACTATTGGGTTGAATGGTGGGAGCTCAGTCCCGGAGGGTGGCTGTAATTTCACTTTCATCACCTGCACAAATAAAAGCACATCAGAACAATTCAATGATTTAACCATTAAAGAACATGAATTGCCTCCATGCAGTCAGACAATTGCACTTCCTAGTTAGAAAGGTTGTGGGCTTTGTATTTCCCTCTGGAAAAATTGGATTGATAAATTAAATAAAACTACATCCAGCAGGTCTATCATTATTTCTCTAAAACATCTCCCTCTGGATCAGAAGTCTGATTAATAATATGACCTCTCAGATCTTTTAGTTCATAATTCTAATTTAAGTTTGTTTTATCGCCTTTATGAAGCATTAGATTTTTTGTCCTTCAGGAAGCAGAGAATGGGAAATATGAAAGCAATCATTGATTTTTTTAAATCTTTGACTAGCTAACCACAATTATTTCATGGAACAGGCTATTGCAATCAATGTGCCAAGGGCAGCATGGAAGTATATCAACGTATTGATCAGCCATGGGACTTTCTCCCTCCAGATCAACATGAATGTATGAAAGTGAAACCCTAACCTCAAACAAAAAGCAGAATTATTCTACTGTAACTGGTAGTAGTTCTCCAAAGCCTTAGTTTTTTAAAAAGATGTTAACATTTTAAACTGCTAATCAGCAATCCCCTTTTGAGTAAGAGAAAGCAAGGTATGAAACCAATGCCTTTCATGCCTTTTACCACTAAGTTATGACTTCTCCTTAACTCAACTGGAAAAATCAGCACAAGTTGTAGGCAAAGAGAACTAATAAGTAACTTCAGGAAGGGAGGTGACTTACTACTTCCTAAATGTCCTCAAACAAGTTAAAGTAGGTGAACATGGAATTTTCATTTGCATAAAGATATTACCTTGGGGACAGCAGACTGAAAGATGATGTTCCTAATGGGCAGAGGGGCTGTGCTCAGCATAGAGATGACCACTACTAGTACATCAGGCCGGTCAGGCAGAGAGTCCTTGGCAAAGTGAAAGAGGACACGGAAACCATGCTGGTCATACACAGTCACTGGGAGGATGTTGCCTAGCATGAAGTACCAGGAGAAGCAAAAAACACAAGAGAGAATATTGACTGGTCCATTCTAAAGAAGCAATCAGCCAGTGACTAAATGTAATTACAGTCAGGAGGTAGGAGTAGAATGTCCACCCCCCCACCCCCAAAATTCCACCTTCCTTAGCTTGGTTGCCCTTCGAATTTCAACTTGTGTAAACACAAATTTCAACTTCCCTCAACCTCCTTCCCTTGGCTTTCAAAAGCCAAGTCAAGATATTGTGGGTGTCTTACAAATGTAAGTCGAGAAGAATTCTTTGCACAAACCAGAAAAAAGGTTTTCCAAGTGACCTGCATAAATGAACTAAGCCATATACTTTGGAGTAAGGCCGTTCTCCAAGACTTTGCCCAAACTCACTTGGCTTGATAGATTCCAGAGGCACAGTGACATTCATCAGTGAGAATTCTAGGGGGGATGTGGAAGCTGGGAGACCTGCTGGAAGGCTTGCAGTTCCAGAAAGAATTGTTGACCCCTGAGGGGCCAAAACAGGTGCTGTTTTTTCCAAGGGGAGGGTGGCAGCAGGATTTGAAGAGAGATTTGGAAAGAGAGATGGAGTGCTATTAGTGCTCAGAGATAGGCTGGAAGTGCTCTTGTTTTGGAGATCACGCAGTGTTAACCGAGGAGGTGGCTGCTTCTCCCTGCAAAGTGTGAAAGAGAGTGAGAATTTCAAGAGAAAGGGCAAAAACTGGCTTTCCCCTCACAGACACTACTCCTTTTTCAGAAACTCTCTGCCCTTCCCCTCCTTGCTTCCTACCATCTGACTTGAAGAGACTCTGGGGGAAGAGACTGTTGTAACAGAGTCTTGCCCAGTAGATCCAGATCATCCATACCACTAGAGGCAGCAGGAGATGCAGGCAGTCCAGCATCAACTTTCCCCATTGGAGCTGGTGGTCCTGAAGGGACACTGACTTCAGGGCTCTCAGATGACTAAGATAAAAGAAGAAAAATTGATACACCTCCCCACAAAAGCACAGCCAAACTGAACAGATTAAGTACAACTCTTGGATAAAGAACTGACTCTGAACATGCAACATTGAGCGCTGAAAAATCCGTAGGTTTCTTTCACACGTTGATAGAGACTGCAAATAATTGCAGTCCTCCCAGATATGATCTGAAAAGTCCAGAGTTTTCTGCACAGCAGAACAGATTTGTATGGAGGCCACAATGTCTATACAATTCAAGGAATGACAAGGATTTGATTACTTATTTGTGGTCATCTCTATTCAGTGTGCCTTTTCGTGAAGCTTCCTAGCATAATGCTTGCATGGAAAAGGGGAAGCTCAAGTTGCTGGTCCTCTGATATCCCTTCCAAAAAAGTAAGTTCTCCCTTGCTTTACAGAAAAATAGTTGCGGAAAATGAGAATGGGAGGCTTGCTTCACACTTTAGCTGAATCTGCTTCAACTGAAATAAGACTCTTTCTCATCTTCTCAAATCAAGATCTAACAATTTGAAGTTACAGCAGACTCAGAAAACCAAGAACTCATGTTAGAGGATTTCCTTCATAAAAGTTACGTCTGTGTGGAAACTGCACACAACCTTGCTCAAGTACTTATGCTATAGAAATGTCATCAATTTCAACATGCAAGGGCACATTTATGGACCTAAATAATCAGCTGAAATAATCTACATGAAGATTTCCATTGGATAACCTGGATACATTTTGGTTGAAGCATTATTCTTGATTTTGACAGTCTCCGTGAAGTTCTGCTAACACTTAATACAATATGCTACATAAGCCTAAAGAATCTGCTGTCACAGCTTTATTATTCCATTGATCTCTAGTTCCAAAGTTATAGGGTTTATCAACCAATGTTGTCCTTTCAGCTTTCTGATAACCAAGCCCCTTACCTGGAAACTGTTCCACCCACTGTTGTCTGTACCTTGGACCGAGGAAGTTGCTTGATCAGTAAGCCCTAGACAGGGGATCAGAAAGAACAGGCATGAGAAGGGAGATCCCATTAATCTAAAAGTGAGGTGTCCCAAACAATATGAATTTATTGCAGCTGTATTCCTCTGCAATCTAGTAAGCCTCAGTGGCTTCCAGGATGTATAATATAGAAAACAAATTAAAACATCCAAGGGATGATTAAAATAGTAAATTAACTAACAGTCATAAAATCCCCCCAATACACAATATAATAAACTAAAATAGAAGAATAAAAGGAATAAAAAAGGTGAACGTGCATAGCGCAATGCATGAACTTAGCAAAATGCTCTCTGAAATAGTTCTATTTTAACATTTTCTGAAAACCAACAAGGAGGGCCTAGCTTGATCTCTGTCAGGATGCTATTCCAAAGCTTTAATCAGAATAGACATACATGGAAAATCACAATTCTACAAATATACATAGATACATAGATACATACATACATAACAGAGAAAAATCTTGTTTTCTTTTAATACTGATGTACTGGGAGAATTAGATCCTGAGCTTTTTCAATGGATCCATACATTTATCTCAGTTTTGGGCTAAGAGGAGCAGAGATTCAAAGCAGACAAGGGAGCTGGCCATGACCATAAGCACATACATATTAAAAAGCCATTTGTTCAGAATGTCATTGTTCTACAGCAGGATACAAAAAGGATGCAAGCATTCATTCATATATTCATTTATACTTTAAGGAAGAGTAAAATTAATACGTTAAATATTTTGACTGCTTACAAGTTGAGTCACATATGCATGGAATGATTATGCATGTATGTCTTAACTTTCAAGAACAAAGGAATTGTTAAATTAGCCAGTGAGTGCATGCTAAGAATACTATATTAAGAACATTTGTTAAAACAGATTTCTGCAAAGTATCACAACATATGGAAATACATTTCAGTATCAGGGGATCTTCAATGGGGTGCCCAGGAGTAACCCATGTGCTCACAAGCACCAGCACGGGTACTTGTTATAGAAGAAAAGCTACCCCAGAGCAAGCAACTGGTATTCATAAAGGTCTGCTAAACATTTGAGAAACACAGACATCCTGCAAGACCTGTTTCCACAGACGGCAGAATTTTAAGGAAACAAAGAGATTGAGACAATAAGTTCTTCTTAAATTCATTTTTAAAAAGTGTCCCCATTTGGCCCACTCTGCTCTGCTCACACGCCACGTTTAGAACCTGTATAAGCGTGGATTTACCTAGTGACATGAGCTCATCGTCCAACAGAGAGACGGTGCTGCTTTGCTCTGGCACAGTTGCTGAGCTACTGCCTGAGAAAGTTGGCATGGCTGGGTAGGCGGGGCTTGCAGCTGGCATGTCCAACCCCGACAGATCCAGAAGTGCAGAAGTGCTACCTAAAAAAGGAAACAAAGTCTACACCAAGAAGAACAGAGGAGCAACGAACACAGCTCTTAGCCATCACTCCCTTATGTCAGTCAAGAGATTGCTCTGCGAAAATCCCTACCCTACCTCAACTCCCCTCGGTTTTAATTTCCTGATTACTGCTCTATTTCCCCAGTCCTAGATTTGGACTAAATCAGAGTGAGCTAGTCATGTAAGATCACTTTTTGAATCCTAAGGTGGTATAGGAGATAAAAAGATTAAAAAGTCCAATCATCTTGCATTCAGATTTCTACTTTAGACAAGACCCTGACCCCTCTCCTCTTAGGTCAGCAGCTATTATCCAGCCTCCTCACCTCGGAGAGAACCTGCCATAGTTTCACCATTGATCTCCTCTCCTTTCACAAGCTGCTTGTACAAATTGATCACTTGTGTTAGGTTGTCATTAGCTTGCAAAATTTCAGCTGCAACAAGAAGATCAGGATTATAAAAATGAGGGTTCACAGGGTAATCAAATGTTCCACAACAATAGAGATAGAGCCTAACATTAACTTTTTTACAAGAATAAATAAAAATAATATTTTAAACCTATATTATTAGTTACAAGCCTTTAGTTGAAATAGTTATTTATAACATTTGGTTGACATACGGCTCATAATCCAGCCAATGTAAATAGAAAGGTTTGAATCCTCTTGATCAGTGTACGAGTGGCAAGACTACCCAGCAACCTATGAGCAATTCTGCTTCTACTCAACTAGCTAACCTGATTAAAACAGTGGAGACACACAGATGCTCAGCAGGGGATGAGAACAGAGAAGATGCCAGAAGTGGAAGGTCACAAAGTCTATGCACAAGGTAAGTCTGCCCTCACTTTAATCCAGGAACTCATGATTAGGAAGACTCAAATGGAATGTGAAGGAGTCTGTTGGCTTTCTAAAGTTTACCTGAAATTGTTCTGTGTGACTGGACGCTTGCTCAAAGGAAACTGCTGTACTTACCCAGTGCTTCGTCATTGTCCTCTGTGTCACTAGCAAGCCTGAAAAGCATGGGCCTCATGCGCTCACAGCGCTGATACAGCTCCTATAATGAGGAATGTTAAAGTTCAGCATAATTACATGCACTTCCAGGCATAAAGATACATAGTCAATTATCTGGGGTGTTTTTATTTTACTAATTACATCTGTGTGAACCTATTTGAAATTATAAAATTGATTCACATCAAAAGAACCAAAAGGAAAAAAGTAGAAGCGAAATACAAAGTGGGAAACCCACTCAGAAGAGCTCTGGAGTATCAAGAGACAGGAACACTGTGGCCTAAGAGAACAGATTTTTTGGATCTTGTATTTGGGTGATCTTGAAGCAACAGATCCTAAAAGAGCACCTGCCTTTTCATTCTTGCTCAGCCATTTGCAATTAACTGGGTGGCCAGAGGTGGGTGGGTGGGTTCATATTATTTGTGACTACACATGATAAGTCAAGGTTGAGGAGTGCACCTGAGTGAGATGCATGCATGCATACATGCTCCCATTCCAGTTTGGTAATTCCTCATTTTATTCATGGATTTATAACCTTTGAAAGGAGCAGGCAGTGTTTGTTCTGTAACTGATTATTTCAACAAGAGAAACAGTTGTAATTTCTTTTACTGGGCCATCCCTGCAACATTAACACCTTTTCTATCATTAATTGACATCACTTGCTAAATTTCAGGTTTAAAGGCTAAATTCAATGCTTGGATAAACACCATACATTGAATTAAGGTTTGTTTTAACGGTGCTTTTTGAAATAAGCCAAGAAATGGATTCATCCAATGCATTAAGCCAAACCAAGCAACTATCATAATGCCTTAGTAGTGCAGCATGTTTACTGAGGCTAATCTGGTAGACACAAATAGCCAAAAGGATGTTCTGCCCCCTTCTGGAGGCTAGTCAGATTAATCACCTAATCAGTTTCTGATTCTATCAGTCTTTCCCAGCCTGATACGTCTGGAGTGTTAGACTACCAGAATTCCCAACAGCATGCCCAATCTAGAAACTGAAAGGGTGTTAAAATAAATTATACATGACAAGCTATTCAAATGCTAATAATGATTAGAAAGGTGACCATGTTTGTTTTCTTTTGCTGCAATGGATAAGCAGTCCTGAGGCAGCTTAAAGATTAACAAGTATCTTAACATGTAGATTTTCTGTAGATTGAAGTCCATGTCAACAGATGTGGGGAATATTTCTGATGGAGTAGACTGTAGTGAACAAAACACTATGTCAAAAATGAAATGCGGTATAATGTGATCTGGAACCTGTTCAACTTAACAGTAAACGAAGCGATAGTATTAGAAGTAATTTAGATGGTATTATTTAAAAATAATAGTAAACTTGCTGAACATATAAATATATTAGCACAGTCGCACACCAATGTTTGCCAATCTTAGCTGGATGCAGGTGACTGATTTACTCATGTCAGAATGTGGTTTAAGCAACAGACACAAATGTAAAGCAGCCACTGGCTCAACAAAAAAATAATTAGGTAGCTGAGCCTCAAGGGTAACCGGGGAGATACTGAGAATTAGAAAATCAAGCTCACTGAATAGCTCTGTTATGTTAAGACACATAGACATTACCTCAGCATCAGTGTTTTCAATTATGCGTTCTAAGGGGATATTGGACTAACAATTTCAGCTTCTTCATGCAAACGTAAGGGGGACATTTGCTGCTTATTATGTAAGAATGCTACATGTATTCATAGTTATGAATCTCAAATCCTCCATTAGGACTTGTTGCAAAACAAAATGTAAAATATGGACATCTCCTTTCTCACTTTCATGAGATCCTCGCTGCTCTCCTTCATCTCTCCGTTGCTGTAGTTAGTCACCATCTCAGTCAGCAGTTTCACGTTGTTATTTACTTCTTCAATGGCATGCACTCTCTTGGAGATCTTCTCCATTCGCTTTTGGTCCTGGAAGAAGAGGAAGGGTTACAAGTGGGTCCTTTTCCTAATCCTTAGAAAATTAGAGAATGTAAAACATGGCAATCCTGCTTTCTTCAATGACTTTGAAGGGACCCCAGTTGACACCATCCAGTATTATTTTATCAGGATCACTGAATGCTACCTCAGCCCCCTAAGCAACCACAGACACTATGATATGCCACCACAGAAAGTTTTAATAGTTCACTAGACATGTATTTCAAGAACAGATTTTATTTCTGAATCTTGGAAACCTCTACCTTCCACATGCATAGGAAAGGTCCCCATGAAATATGTGAATACACTCAAATTTGAAAGCCATTTTTTCAATGCATCCTAGCTTTCCATTTTGCAAGCTGCTTGAATCAGTATGAGTACAGCAAAAGAGTGGTTTTATATTGGCAAAATCTAAACTGAAATCTCTGGTTAATAATACAGTTCGCTTGCTCAGACTAAGCTTGTTCACAAGATTGTGGTGAGAAAGATCCCTAGCAAGAAATCCTTGAAGAAAAGATTATTGAATAATGCCAATTACAGACAGATGGAGGTGGAAGCATGTCTCAAGCAAGGCTTACCTCTTGAACCATTTCTTTGATGAGTTTGTTGGCAGCTCGGAGATCTTCAGGATGGGAACTTTTAAGCAGGCGGGCCAGCATCTGCAAAGGCACAAAGATCAGAAGAGACCTCTGAGAACAGCTTACAATGGAACAGTGTCTGAAGGAATAGATACGAGATATGAGAACTGGATAATTTAAAAGCATTATTTCTCACATAATGCCATCTTTTTAAAACAACCAGACCTTTGGAAACCTCAGCCTCATGTGTTTTGATACAGACCAAAGATACCCCAGAAAATATTATAACCATCAACAATAGGGTAAGGATACATTTAATATTTTCTGCTTTCTCTTTAGAGCTGGGTTGCACTCTCTGTGATGTACTAAGATAGACAGCCAGATTTCAGGGGCTGTTTCTAAACCTGATTAAGGCAGGAAAAGCAGGACGTTTAGTGAACCTCTGATGTGTTGCCAATCTGTTTTAACAATATTATACTGAACTGTATGGGCCATTGTTATAACTATGCATACAGACAATTTCATCTTTTACCCAGACCAGGGCAACCTGGGCTCTCCAGAAATTGTCTGATTACAGATCCCACCAGTCCATTAAAAACAAAAACAAAGCAAAACAAAAAATGATCCAAACAATAGTCAAGAATGATGGAAACTGAAAAAAAACAGAGTATCAGAGGTTGCCTCATCCAAACATACTAAAATCTGCTAGTGTTAGTCCACTGCACTAACTATTTAAGGGTTCATTTTCACTTTCCACCCAAAGCGTTTTCAGGTGATGTGCTATCTTGAAAAGGCTAAGAGCTTCAAGTCTTAGATAAAGCAAAGGAATTACTGTAAAGTATCTAGCCAATGAATTAGTCTTTACCTTGGATTTCTCTTCATCATCAAAGATTGCATTCTTTGGCCTAGGAGGAGGTGGAGGGAAAGGTGCATCATCTGGCAACTTGGGGTCACATTTTACAATCCCTGGAAGGAAAGGAAAGATCCTACCAAGAGTTCTCTCTTTTTCTGCATAAAGAGTAGAAATGCATTGGAGAGGACAATTCTATCTGTATCCGAAAATTATAGATGTTAATATTACAACACCTCTTTCCAATGTACATATGAACAAGGAAAAAAACACAGCTGCCTCATCTCCACCAGGTGGCCAAAAGTAAGATCTTTTTAATAGACATGTTCCATATCAGGCCAATTTATGAGTCTCCCCAATTTGACCTCTTTTTCCAAGTAAATGAACGTCACAGTGAAGTAGACAGCTTCCCAGTTAAAACAAATGGAGGAACTACTGCTGGTTTCTCCTATTACCCATCCAACCATGGACAAGAGGTGGACAAAGCCTGCCTTCCAAAAAGTGAACTGTAAATCTTCTGAAGAGGTACAAAGTAGCAATGATTAGGGACTTTATTGTACTGAAATCTTTTGGAAGACAGAGCACCAAGCACAATCTTTCCAGAAAAATCCTGATTTGTCTTGTTGACAACTTTTTCCTTCAAAAGGTAGAGGAATGGACCAGAGAATTGACTATCACTGATGATATGAACTAATAAGGAAGTGGAAGAGCATAGGCGAAAGATACCATACAGTGCTCAAGTTCTTCATCTTAAAGACAGATAAACTCAGTGTAGTTGAATATGGACTTCAGTAACATGGATATTAATAAACTCAGAGTAATGTTAAGACTCCTATGGCAAGGGAAGCTAATGGGGAAAGGAGATCAAGATAGGTGGGCTCTCCTTAACAAAAGGAGATGCAATACCAAATACCATAAGAAAATACCAAATACCATGAGAAAAAAAGAAAGACAAAGATAGCAGAAGAAAATGTGTTTAATAAAGATCTGAATTTTTAAAAAAGAACACATATAGGGGATGAAAACAAGGACATGTCACCAAGAATACAAACAAATAGCATGGAACTGTAGAGAGGGTGTCTGGAAAAATAAAGCTGCTAAACTGAGATTGTACTGGAACAAAGACCAGTACAAGAACTAGGGCTTCTTTAGATAGGTTCAAATTAAAAGGAAAATAATCATATAACAAATGCTCAATGATGGTGTTAACATGCTAAAGAGTATCATGGAGGTGGCAAAAGTATTCACCTTTTGGCTCAGTCCTCTCAAACAAGTGAGTATAGATTTCACTAGGCAAATGTAAAGACCAGCATGAAGGAGCAGGATTGAAGCTTGGGACTGATGGAGACATTGTCAGGAAATTAATCAGTTCAAATCTCTAGGACTAGATGAATTATATACTGTGGTACTAAAGAAACGAGTTGATGGTCTGGCTGAAAGTATGTATTATCTTCAAAAAATTGTGGAGAACTGGGACTTCTGGGTGAGGAAAATGGCAAATTAGACAACTCTGAATGAGCGGAGATGCTGTTGTGGCAATGACCAATGGACCAGCGACAAGCTCAGTCTGACGGAACCTCTCCAGACAAGGAGAGGACGAGAGATTGCCTGTTTGTGCTCTAGGCTGTTCCTTGCGAAGAGACCACAGGACAGTGGTTCACCCGTGGGTCTGAGTGCCAGGAGATGAGGGAAGCCATTAAGCTCTCAGCTGCAGCACAGCCTTTAAGGACACTAAATTAGTCTAATCTCACTTTCTAATCATTTTAGGAATTACAATTATTTTAAAGTTAAAAGAGGTCTTCCAAACAAGTCTGAAAATCCACCTGGTGAGTAAAATTTCATCCCAAAATAGAAGAAAAATTAACTTACAGTTTAAAGAATTTAAGAACATAAAATAAATGGAAAAAAGCTAAATAAGAATTTAACCTAAGAAAGATTTAAATGGATTAAAGGACCAGATGAATTTGGAATATTAGGACTTTTGTTAAGAACTTTGAAAAATGGAGTAAATAAAACAAAACAACATTTCTGTGAGAACGTGAATTGTTGAGTCTACAAGGAAGGAAATTATTAGTGGAAACTTTAAAATAAAGAAACTTGAGATTTTGTGAATACAGGTAGCTCTCAGTTTAAGAACAAGCTCCATTCCCAAACTCTGTCCTTAAGTTGAATTTGTATGTA
Organism: Python bivittatus; assembly: GCF_059951505.1. Taxonomy (NCBI): domain Eukaryota; kingdom Metazoa; phylum Chordata; class Lepidosauria; order Squamata; family Pythonidae; genus Python; species Python bivittatus. The sequence goes on from NW_028277058.1 coordinate 38,030,507, forward strand.
AGTTGGAACAGTATTATTGAATAATATTGTATAAGTAGTATTGTGTAATTAACTTGAACCTTTGTATATTTAACTCGACTCATTGTATATTTAACTTGAATTTTGCTACAATAGACTCTGTTCTTAACTATGGGTTGTCCTTAAACTGAGTGTTCCTAACCCTGTACAGAACTACCTGTACAGAAATGGGACACTAAAGGGGACTAAAGTTCCAGGCAGAAACTTGCAAAATGACAGGTAAAGGTATGATGCTCAAGACATTTCAAAGGATCTTTGAAGCACTGGGAGAAAAGCTTACAACTAAACTGACAGCAATGATTTTTACACCTGCCAACATATTTCTTGAAGAAGATTTTAAAGAAATCAAAGATTTCAAAGATGTAGAAGAGAAAATCCCAAATGATATAGAAATATTTTGAAGAAACTGTGGACAGAGATGATTGTTAGAATGGAAATACAAATGACATATCAAGAGATGGAAAATGACCTGGACAAGGACTTATTATTGGATTTACAAAAAAAGGTTTCTAGAGCCTTGAAGAAAACTTTGAGATGGGAGATAGAAAGTTGGAATGGAGATTTAACCTTATGACAGCAACTTGATGAATTAAAGATTAAGGATGTTTGAGAAAGGGAGGAATATAAAGTCAATCTATTTGATCAGGGTTAAAATAAGAAATGTCCTTAAAAATTCTGGAAACCCTTCATGGACTTTCTGCCAATACCTGGATAGAAATGACAGCAATTTTTGGATTTGTGACTGGATAAATGGGGGGGGGGGGTTATGGGAAGAAGTTAATTATGTATCTAACCACAATGGGAATGGGAAAATTTTAATTTGCTTGTACTTGTTGCAAGGAAGATAGGGAGTCACTTCTTTAAATACTTTTTTCCCATCCCTTCTCTCTTTTTTTTTAATTATTATTTTTTCTTTGCACTTCGTATTTTTTATTTTCTATTCGTTTATTTCTGACTTTAGTTTGTATTATCTTTTAGTATTGTAAAAGTCTTCAATAAAAGTATTTTTTAAAAAAGAAACATTGTGGAGAACTGGTGAAGTGCCAGATGAGCAGAAGAGATTAAATGTTAACTTTATCTTTAAAAAGGAGAAAAAGGAGGATCTGGAAACTATAAACCAGCCAGTCTAATACTGGTACCTAGGAAGTGACCTAAACTCCTTGAAAACAATGCAGTAATTAGTAGCGGTCAGCGTGGATTTGTAATAACATCTTCTCAGACTAAACTGATTTCATTTTTTTAATTTGGTAACTTTCTTAATAGATTGTGGAATGTCACAGATATAACTTGATTTCAGAAATGCATTTGACAAAGTACCTTCTAACATTCTGCTTAGTAAGCTAATTAATAAATAATCCAGAGTTCTCACTTGACCAGATTCAAATTATCATATTTTGGCAAAGACCAACTC